>NC_081253.1:7772261-8072810 GCF_030490865.1 Poecile atricapillus
TAAAAATCCTCCCTGCTGCCTGATCCATCCTGAGGGTGCATCTGCACATTACTCCCATCAATACATAGACATGAATCTCAGGATGTTTGTGGAGCCTGAGGCTTGTGCTTGATTTTCAAGGTTAAAGAGGGAAAGAATGACTCCCTCCAGTACAGCACCCTTACTCGTGGTTCCTTTTATCTTTATGCAGTCATTCAAGGAGACATTAATTCCCTCTGGCTGGTTGAGCTGCAGACTTCAGAACCAGCAGATGTGTTATTGATACAGAGACAACACCTCCCTCTTCCCCCTGTCCTGCTCCTCTTGAACAATTTATTGCCCTTTTACAGCAAAATCCCAGATCCACAGCACATCCCATTAATGCTCTAGTGCAGCTTACCTTGTTGGCTGTGTGCAAAAGTTTCAACCTCTTGCAGCTGTTTTTCATTTTCACAGCATTTACATATCACTACCTTAGATTCTTAATTGGGGGCTCCCTTTTTTCCTTTCCTATAGTTGTGCTTCAATTTCCCAACCAAATAGCTGGCCTGAGAGTTTCAGACTTTCATAATATCCCATTTTTTGCCCATCTCTGTGATTCTTTTCACTGCATCAGCCTAGCTTAGGGGTGCAATGTGAAGGATAGCTCTTTTCCTTAATAGCATTTTTTTTTTTTTCTCAAACCTACTGGATTCTCCAGGGTTTGAAGAATCAGCAATTCTTTATCTGCCTCTCCTGCCCAATAGCCTGCCGAAATCCTCAAGAGGGTTTCTGAATGTAGCTCCCAGATGAGTAATGATGCTGAGGCTGGGTTTTAGATATTTATTTGGAATCAAAGTAACTGTGTGTCAATATGTGGTCCTGTGTAAGTCTCCTGAGAGGATGCTGTGAGCACACTTGGGAACTCTGAGGTTTGTGCCCAGTTCTCAAGGTTAAAAATCGTCCCAAACCTTGTGTAACACTTCTCAATGCCTCCTTCTAAGTCTTCAACCCTATTATTTTCCCTGTCTGCATTTTTCCTTGCACACTTTGCTTCTAATTAGAGATTCTTGATATCAGCACTGAAAGGGAAAGAGCTCTCTTTTGCCTCAAATCACACTCCATCACTTCAAGTACCCTTAAGTGTCTCTGCCACCTTCTTTATTGAGCACAAGTGCTGAAGCGACTGCCAAACTGGAAAAGTCGCAGAGTAAGATCCAAATGAAATGTCTGGTCACCATAATCAGAGAGAGTTCACTAAAATGAGAGTTCAGCCATAATGCAGTCTAAGTGCAGAGTTCATTTGGGGTGATGTTTTTTTATTTGGGAAACGCTTGGTTGTGTTAACTTGTACTGATAGGAATTGAGTAGACTATTGCTGAGTAAGCTACTGTCTCCTTCTAATTATTCCTCTCTTTTTAGATACTTCTGTTTCTTGGGTGGACTACATTGACAGATTTTTTTTTAATTTTTATATTTTAATGTGGCACCAGTATTTGGAAACATGAAGGAAGACATGCAATAAACTAGTCTTGGTACACATTGCTATACTTGATATTCTTAAATATTTGTTTATTTCACTTAATGTTGTAATTGCCAATGTCCAAGAAAGATCCTACACTATTTTATTGAAGAATTTGCATTATAAAAGCAAAATTCTTCCTGAGTCTTGTATACTCACA
Organism: Poecile atricapillus; assembly: GCF_030490865.1. NCBI lineage: Eukaryota > Metazoa > Chordata > Aves > Passeriformes > Paridae > Poecile > Poecile atricapillus. The sequence goes on from NC_081253.1 coordinate 7,773,902, forward strand.
TATTGTATGCTTAATATTTTCCTCACAGCCTTGACTGGAGAATTAGTGTGTATTCACACAGTTGTTCTGCTTTGCCTTGGGCTGTAGATGTGTTTCCTTGATGGATGAATAGCTTTTTGCGTGGATAATTTGTATATCAGTTTGTAAAACATTTTCAGATCCTTTGGGAAAGAAAAGGTATTACACAAATCTTGGATAATGGATGCTTGTATTATTGTACAACTGTTTGATGCCTTTCATTATGAAACATCTGCAGAGGATGAACAGGCTCTTAGCGCAAAGTTCTGTGACAGCTCCATTTCATATCGCAAAAACAGCATGGAAAAAAGTTCAGTAGCACAATTTTTCACAAAACCTCTTCTCCTTCCCTTTGATGTAGTCATAAGTCTTTTGGGATGCTCAGATCTGCTCTATCCAGTGACTGCTAATCAGAATTAAAGGTATTGAACAGAGAACGGGCCCTGCTGTTCTCCACTCTTTCCCCTCAATGTTTCAAGGCATCCTAGGATTAAGGTGGCCGGTGGAGTTGCCATTTTTAAACCCAAACTGTGCAGGGTTAGAAGATTTTTGTAATTTTCAGCATAATGTAAGTACTTGTAGTCATATCTCTGTTTCAAAGGAAAACAATTCCCAGTAGAAATTTGGTGTTTAATCACTGTCAGCTTCATGAGGCTTGTTGGTTTATTTTTAGAGTGAACTGGAGCTGGATGGAAAATATTTCAGAGGAAAATCATCCTACAAAAATTAATTTTGATCAAAAGTGTCAGGGGAATTATGTAGAATTTTACAAGATTTTAGAATAGGAGAAGAGAACAATTTCTATTGGTATTGGAATATTTTTTTCTGGCTGAAATTAATTTTGACTTTTGTAATGTAGTAAAATTAACATAATATTCTTCATTAAAAAACTAAATTAAATAGCATAGTAGGGGAAAAGTCTCTTTTTGGTTAGTAGTAAGAAATGGAAGTAATCTAATGGTATTAAAGCATTTTACTTAGTTTTTTTCTCCAAATTTAATTTTATTGTAGATTATGGCATTTTGTTATGATTCTATTCTGATTTTTAACTCCCGTTATTCTCTCAATTTTTTTTTTCCTTTTTTCATTGCACTCTTTCTCCTTGCCACCTCCCAAATTAGCAAGTGGAATTTGGTCTTCCTAATCCATCCCCATTATGTAGTGTACAAGGGCAACATTTTAACAATTGCTCAATTAATTAAAACATTCAGTCAGGGTAATTTTTAATAGTAAGTGATCTATTGAGGTCCTGATTAATCTCCCACTTTCTTCCTGCATTGCTTGTGGTTAAATATCTGTGAATCTGACAAGTCAGCAAGGAGATTTTGGATTCCTGAACAGGCCAATTGCATTTTTTGTGAACTGTGATTTAGGTCATAACCTGGGTCTGCACATCAATCTGAGTTCTTTATCAGTTATCCACCACTGACAGGGGATCCTCAGGGAACCATTTGCTGTTTCTGAATATCCATGCAGTGTGAAGTTCTTTGGGGAAAAGTTGCTTTTTCTGGACATATTTTTGATTTATACCTGTGTTAATTGGAGAATTCTGAGTTCCCAGACCAGTGATTTGTTGACAAAATTTAAACTTATTTAATCTGTAAAATGTCACAGATTTGCAAATGCATGATTACACTGTATTTCTGCATTCATATATTTTACTACAAATATTCATTAGGAGCATTTTAAAGGTCTGAACCTTAATTTTTTTGCTGTATAAACTGATCCTCAGTACTAATTGTGTTTTTTTCTCCATCAGTTTCAGGTGTGTCTTCTAAAGAGTTACAAAGTAAGCTGAAAGCTTTTACTTGCAAACTCTGATGTAACATATTTTCATGGGTGAGGTGCTCTTAGAGTAACTCCTGCCAGTTTAAAGATACAGTGCAATGGTCAGAGGATGGGAAATACATGTTCCAAAATCTAAAATCTAGTCTTGCCTCTTCTCAGCCTATTCCATCATTTGTATAACTGCTTCCTTGAGTAAAAAAAGTGTAAGTGATAAGTAGAAGTAGTTTTATATTATACCATTATTTGTATTTCAGCTGTTTCATGTTAGTGAACTGCTTGTGAGATCTTTTGGTGGAAGTGCCATTAGGATTTAAATTCCAGTAATACATTTGGACAGAATTGCCTCATAGAGGCTTTGGGAGTAGGTCAGGCCTTCCCTTTGAACTTTGAACTATTGTTAGAATATGCTGTTTGATGGATAATGAGAGTTATTTTTGTCTGTACTTGGTCTTGTTCTCTGTACTTCCGCTGAAATATTTGCATGTGTATTTTAATAAGTCTTGTAACTTTCCTGCTGGAATATATTTGCATTTATTTGTATTAACTCAGTGTTTGCATTGATTGTTTTATCTGAAACAAGACAAGGAGAGAAAAACATGAGTACAATTTATTCACAAAGAAAATAGCTTTTCACTGAAGCAGGTATTAAAAAGTAATATGTTTCTAAATGCAGAAGGTGCCTGGAATTTTCCCTCTATCAAAGAATTCTTAAGAAGTAAAGTTCAAATATTCAGTTATTTAAAGCCATAGTTTAAAAAACATTCTGTACAAAACCACAATCTGTTTTTCAGCTTTATGTGACTCAGAGTGGTTTTCTTCTGGAGAACTATCTTTAGTTTTTGCAAGCCCACAAATCCACTTAAAACACAAGTGAGGAACAGTCATCTTAACTTTTCTTAGGTTTTGGTGACATTAGTTTGATTTTTAAATTCACCTATATGATTTCAAGGATATTTGTTTTTAGTCCAGTTGCCAGAGCTTAAAAATAAATCAGAAATCCACAATCAGAGTTTGTTCATGAGATTTGATTTGAAAAAGTCACTTCCAATCTCTCAAGCCATGACCTTGAAGCTTTCATAAAGTCATCAGCTGGACTACGCAGTGGGTGTAGTGGGTGATACGATGAGAGTCTTTTCCCCTCAGTTTTAAGAGTGCTGAAGTTCTTGACTAGATGTGATTGGCAATCTTTTGGTCCCAACTACAGAATCACAGAATAGGATGAGTGGGGTGGTACCCACAAGGATCATAAAATCCATCTCCTGGCCCTTCCCAGGACCATCCCCAAGAGTCACACGTGTGTCCTGGGGGATTGGCTAAACTCTTCTTGAACTCTGTCAGACTTGGTGCTGTGACCAATTGCCTTGAACACAAAAAAAAAACAAACATTCTCTGTAGGAATGACTCAACTGGATGTAAAGGTTATAAGTGACTTCTTATTTTTATAGGAATGCTTCAATAGGTATTGCTTACACGTTCACTGCAATCACACAGTAAAGAGGGCCATATAAAACATACAGAAAACAAAACTGATGCAGGTTTGCTCTTTGAAATTCCCACTGGAGCAGCAGCAAACTTATGGAACATAAAAGTCACTGCCAAAGGAAGGGCCTGGACCTGCACTGTGCCAGTAATGCTGCACCTCTTCGTGGTGGCATGTACAGAGCAGCATCTGTGTGACACAAGGCAGTGAAATCACTTGATCACTTGATCACTTTATCATAACCAGGTTGTCTGTGTGCACTGTAGCTCAGGCCCTGCAGCTCCCAGCACATGTCCCAGGGCTCTGGAGTGATTAACAAGTGGCACACAGGCAGCCTTTGGCACTGGCCATGCTCCCAACATCACCCTGGAGGGTGATAAACCACCAGGGCTTCTTCAGCAAGAGAAGGGAGAGTTCCCCTTACATGTGGCATCCTGTGCTGTATTCTTTTTGCACATATGTCTGGCCCCTTTACTTCTCAAACAGTTTCCTGGCTTTCTGGCTGCCTGTCCAAAATTTTTGCTGCACGTTAGTCTGCTGTGTGAACACAACATATGTGTAATTGAGTCATGCAACGCGAGCTGTAGTGATGGGATAATACTCTGATGGAGCTGATATTCAGCTCATGTGGAAGATAAAATAGTCATGTTGTGTTTTGACTCATGCACCCAAATCTCATGTGTGAAGATGGAGGAAGTTACAAGGAGTCTGTAACATAAAATTGAAAGGTGGATTAATTTAATGCAGCTGTAAAAGAACTCATTCAGACCATAATTCTATTGCTTTCTGCAGCTCTCTCACCCAAGTCTTAGATGCTTTCCCTGGTGATACCATGAGGTGTTTGGGTGAAAATGGTTCAAGGAACCACCATAACCACCATACAACTTTGTTTCTTCACCCATATAGCAGCAGTTTTAGTTCCAGGCTCCAGTTTCAAAGATGTGTCCTATTAACAGCTGTAAAATGTCTGTTCCTTTAAACAGCCCAGTCAAATTACTTTTAAACAGTAATTTGCTAAAAAAGACCTGAATTAAAGTTGATGAGGGCATTAGTGAAAACTGGTAAATTAATTAAATATCACCAAAGCATCAATACTATAAACCAATGAACCAACATATAAAAACAATGATAGAAGGTGAGATTTAGTGCTGTAAATAAGAGTCTTAGCCTTTATTTTAGGAAGCTTTAGATAAGAATCATTGTGTACACAGACAGTTCCCAAAGTCCTACCCCAAAAATACTTGTTTCCCATAGTTCTAATTGATTTATGAAAACCCAAGCCAGCATGCTCAACCTTTGTGAAACTTATGCTGCATATCTCAGTCCATTAGAGTGATAAAACCTCACAGTGAATATATTGTCAATGAATAGCCAAACTTCAGCTAAATGTCTGCTAATGTCTTTTTCCTTCTTGATTAGCAGTGGAACTCCATCACAATGGGTCTTATTGAAAACGAGCTGAAAGTAATCTTGATTGAAACACGCCTATTCAAACCCCAAATCATTAGAATTCTTCAGCTTTGATGAGGGCCCAGTAATTAGTTGAGTTGCAATAGACCTGTGCCATAAACAGCATGAATCAGAACATGTCTGCTTCTAAGACATTATTTGTATTACTGTAGCACCTAGAGGCCACAGGCGAAATCTGAGTCTCCCTGTGTTGTACATTGCTCAGTGCAAACAAGACCCCAAGCCCAACAGAATGCAGCCAAAACTAAGGCAGGGTTGGCAGTGAAGGCTGATCTGTGGAAGCAAAGCAGAGCAATAGATGTGGGAATGCACAAGGTGCCACCATTGCTGCCCTTTTTGCTTTTTCTTTGCATAGTGCAAATGTTAAACAAAAAGAGACAGCAGCAAGGCAGGGCAAAGAAGTAAAGGGACAGGGCTGACAGCAGCAGGGATGGGAAATAATGAATTGTAAGAGAGAAAATAGATATGTAAAAGGGAGAGGTAAGGGAAGAGATGCTGTGAAGAGAAGCACAGGAAATGGTGATTCCTGATCTGAGGGAAAGTAACTGTGCAGGTGAGAACAATCTTGTAGTTGGGTCTCATGCAGGGGCCTTTGGTGTTTTGCTGGAGAGGGATCATAAAGTTAGCAACAAAAAGAGTTTGAGTGAGTTAATTTAGATGGTTCTCCTACTCTAGGCATCACCAATTATACTCATAGTGCTCGAGACACTTAGACAATAAAGAGATTATTTTCATTCTTTGGTAGCACCTTTTAAGCATTTGAACATAGTTTCCATATCAGCTCCCAGTTCTCTTAACTGATCCAGATTATTTTCCGTTTCCCATCAGAGCACGTGCTCGCCACATTTCTGATTGTCCTTGTTACATGTCTGTGTTGCTGTGCATTCCCTGACCTTGCCTCCTGTGTTCAAGAGCTGCCCTGCCAGTGCTGGCAAGAGCAAATGGAAATGATGCTGGAGAAACAGTTTTGTGGGTACTTGTTTTAGTTCTACTCAGTTGATGTTTTTCTGTACCAGATGAAACTGTCCAGATGAAACTTCCAGTGCTGGAAGCCCTTGTGAGGCAATCTAGGTGACATTCACTGCTCTTCTACTGACAGGCTTGTTAGCCTAATAAAGAAAGAAATTAGGTTTGTTTGACATGATAAAACTCTTGACAAATTAATGGTGGCTATTAGTCATCGTCTAGTTTTTGTCTAGGGTGCTTACAAAGTTCATTTGCTTGGGTTTTTTTGTGCCTCTTGACTGATGGAGAAGTCAACAGGGCGATGGGTGATAGTGGAAGGTGGAAACACTCAGTTCTCCCAGTTCTGTGGCTGCCTGGTGTGTAGTTCCTCAGTCCCATGTCTTCTTCCCATCCCTTTTTAAACAGTTCCCAGCACAGGCTGAAATCTTAGATCTCTGTCACCGCTATTAATTATGTTCACCATGTAGTCAGAATTGACCTTTCTTGAGAGTTTTGATGCAAAATATATTAAAAATGATCAAAAGCTCCTCTCACTATGTGCTGACAGCTTTCCTTCTATCTGGCAGCCTCTTGAGACCCAGGCTGACTAAGAGTGCTGGGCTCTCTCTCCTGCCAGCCATGCATTCCCATCCCAGTGCTCCATCTCCTGCATGGAGACACTCCTGTGTTCTCCATCCTCCTGAGTGCTGGGGCATGAAACCAACCTGAATTAACAAGCAGCCCAAGCCTAGGTGTTCCACCTGCTTGGGTTTGAGGTTCCTTTCCCTTACAAAGGCTTCACTATGCCTTGAGTCAGCATCTGTCTTCACAGTTCAGCCATTTACTTCTTGATGGTTAGAATGAAATTTGAGATGGTCTGCTTTAGTCATCCTTACACAGAACACCCCTCGAAGCTACCTGATGATATGGCTTTGGGACACAGGGTAAACTGGGTCCCTGTGGTCTTCCCTTATGTTCTCCTTTTTCCTAGTTCCACATCAAGGCCTCCTGCGCTGAGTTCAGCTGAAACGGTCCTTGGAACCCCTTTCACTGCCTCGGGCTTCCCAAGAGGAGCATCTTAGTGCAAACCAGGGTTGTGATGCCCCACGCCGAGCTTCCCAGGCCGGGGCTGGCAACATTCGCTCCGGTACAGCCGGGGAGATGCGCCTTTGGCCGCTCGCTGCTGAAGCGCCGTGGCGGGGCTGGACAGCGGCGGGACAGCTCCTGCCCTGCCCGGCAAGTCCGGACCGTGCGGCACCAGAAGCGCTACAGCCGGCGAACAGCGTGGCTGGGCTCCCTTCACCCTTTCCTTCCCTTTAGCCCCTCCGGTGGTTTCTGCGGCCGGCGGCGGGGCAGCAGCGGCGGGGGCCGGTCCCCGCGGGGCGGTCGCGGGGCGGTCTCGGCGGCGCGGCCCCGCCGCAGCCGGCAGCGACGCCCCCGTGGCGGGGGCGCGGATGGTCTCTCCCGGGCCGGCGGGAGCGGCTGTGACACCTGCTGGCGGCGGCGGGCCGGCCCACGGCGGGCGGAGCGGGGGGAGCGGGGCGGGCGGGCAGAGCGTGCCCGCTCGGGGCGCTCCGCGGCCGCGCCCGGCGCTGATGCGCGGCCGCCCCCCGGCTCGGGGCACGGCGGGGCCGAGCGCCCCCTGAGCACCGGCGCGCCGGGGCACTGCGGTAGCGGCGCTGCCGCGGCGGCGGCTCCGCGCCCCCCGCCCGTCCTCCTCTTTCTCCTCCTCCTCCTCCTCCTCCGCCGCGCCACTTCCAGGGGAGGCTGGTGTCATGCGGCTGGCGCCGAGGGAGGGGTGCCCGGGGCCGCAGCAGCAGTGAGAGGCGCCGCGCCGAGCCCCTGCGATGACAGCCATGAAGGAGCAGCCGGCGCACCCGGGCGGCAGGGGGAACCCGCCGCCGCCGCAGCCCGACCAGGTGCGAGCCGCGGCGGGAGGCGCCGAGGGGCCGGGGATGGACGGGGCGGGGGGCGGCCGCCGTCCCGGAGAAGTTGTGCGGAGCTGGAGAAAAGTGTGCGGGAGGGGAACGGGGGATACGGGCGCCCTCGGGGCGGTTCGGCCGGGAGGAAGAGGGAGCTCCGCGGAGCCGTCTCGGGGATGCGCTGGGGCCGCCCGGAGGGGACCCAGCCTCGTCCGGACCCGCATGGGAGCTGGGATGTCGGCCAGCCCCGGGTCCCGCAGTAGTTTGCGCTCCGCTTCCCCGCGAGTTGCGCCGGGGGAGCCGCTCGGGCCGGGGGATGCTGCCCGGCCGCGGGGAGCGGCGGTGGCACCGCGGGAGCGGCCCGGGGCTTGCCGGCGGTGCGGGGCGCTCCTCATCGCCGCCCGCTCCGCTCGGGGCGGGCAGGGAGCGGCCCCGGAGGCCGGGGAGGTTTCCCGGGGGGGATTTTGGCAGCGGCCGGGCGGCAGTCACGTCCCTCGGCCCGACGGTGCCGCCCCGTGGGCTGGCGGGGCTGAGGCTGGCGGGGTGCTGATGCCTCTCGGTAGCGGTGATTCTCGGCACCGGCTTGCTTCGAGTCTCGGGCGGCGTCCGCATACGGGAGATGGTACCGGGGAGCAGCCGAACTTGGATGTCATGCTCACAAAATCGAAGTTTTTCATCAGCAGATCGCTGCGCCTGATGCTCCCGGGCGATATCGGGAGGGATGGGGCTGTCCCCCGGGCACCCTCCGGGAGCCGGGGCGGGGCGGGGGTCGTGCCGGAGCCGGAGCCTCGCACCTGCCCTCGGCACCCGGCGGGAGAGGCCCCCGGCAGCGCTCAGCTCTCCCTCTCCCCCAAGCACCTTAAAATATGCGAACTCCAACGGAGGGGTTTTCAGTTTGGTTTTTTTTTTTTTTTTTTTTTTGCAAATAGTCCGTGCGCGCCGCTTTTGGTGTGGAACTCCGGCACGCTGAACGGGCTCGCAGGACGTGGGGAGCTGCATTTCACGTTTTCATTCTCTGCTATATCCATCCACGGAGCTTAATTTTCCTTCGATACACTCGCATTGGGTGAAAAACGCCAGCAGTGGAAGCTGCTGGGCTCAGATGTGCTTTAGCCAGCCAGAGGCTGAGTAGCCAGTCCTGCAAGCACACCCAGGCTGCACGTTCAGCTCCGAGGAGTCTGTCCAGTATCAGTGAACCCATTCATTTAAATAAATTTAAAGATCTATGCTCTCCGCTGAAAAATGCACATTTTCGTGTAATGCTGGTAAAATAATACATTTGATCCTTCTTGAATAAATTAATTGCGTAAGTTACATGATCTGAAATAGATGGGTAACTTCAACCAGTGCTTAAATTCTGTGCAAATAGTAGAATTTATGGAAAAGTGAAGATCATTTTAAATAGGCTCAGAGGTTCACAGAGCTCATAAATTTCAAGGACATTGTTTTGCTTTAAAGGGGTACTGCTATTAGATGTAATAAAAAGTACTTGAACTTAACCAATCTCTATTTCTTTATATTCAACTCAGAAGTGTTGAATTGGCAATTGTTGTTGGAGGTGGAGGTCTTTTCAAAGGAGGATTAATATTGTATGAACAAAATTACCGGTTTGACTGCTTTTTTAGGTTATAATGAGTAACAGCAGTAAGATATCAATTTAAAGCACACTAAATATTAAGGTTTATCCTAAATATAGAAATATTATTGCCCGAGTGCTCTGGAGTTCTCAGCTTCTCTCAGTGGTGGATGTGGCAGCCACTGGTTTGTGTGTGGGCCTGGCTGAGTGAGCTGTAGGTGTGAAGTCCTGTATATTTGGATTGGGTTTTTCAGAGCAAGTTTACTTATCTTGGTTAAAGTAATACTGATGCAGCTTTGGTTGCCTGCTGTCTTAGGTGACAGGGACATCATGTAACAGCATGGCATGCGAAATGTTGCCTTTAGTGGATAGCAAGTCTTTCTATGGGTCTGAATGCCCCTCTTAAGGATGGGGGTCTGAGTCCTGCAGTGAGCTCTGTGCAGAATGAGGTCAGGATCGTGGATGTTCACCCATGCATCTCTGCAGGATCTGTGGGACACGCTCACCCTGGGCAGGGCTGGACCAGAGGCTGGGTCTGACTTAGGTTTGTGCTGGAAACCATTCTCAGTGCAGCAGTGTGATGTGCCTGTGATCCTAACAAAAGGATATTATCGTTTCAAAGCTTTTTTGTTGGCTTTTCGTGGTTGCAGTTGTGGAGTTGGTTCTGTAGTGAGCATGGGGGGAAGAAGATCAGGAGTTCATACGTTCATTCTGCTTTTCCACACCCCACAGCACTCATGGGCCTGCTCATATGGAAAATGCATCCTTCTCAGGGCCTTCAAGAAATCCATCTCTGTCTTGTGCTCATGTTTCACACTGCATGTTGCTGGTGAGCTTGTGTGAACTCGTAGTGTCACTGTCTTTGACACTTGGAGCTTATTGACCTCTTTATAACAAGAAGGTGTCTGCTCTGAGAAGGGTTTCCTGAGGCAGCAGGGCGGCAAATCTTTTCTGGTAGACAAGTAGAAAAAGGTCCTAGAAAGAAAAAGTAATTGTACCAAGATCTTCTAAGTGTAAATCTGTTTCCTGATTCCAAAGTCTGGTTTTACAGATTTCTCTGAGAGCAGTCATACCAAAGGTGAAGTATTTCTGGTAAATTTACAGGTAAATTTGTGACCCAAGATGGGATTTCAGATTACAGCAGGCGAATGCTGGGATTCTCCACTTTAAATAAAAGCTTGGATTGACTGACTGAAGCATCCACAGCCATAACCTTATAAATAATTGGACACAACTTCATATCCAACACGTCCTCTGGTAGTACTTTTAAACCAAGGCTCCCCTGGGACAAGGCATCCAATAACAACTTCCATTAACAGTGCTATTGATGTTTTGGCATTCAGTTTGATAAATCAGCCAGATTTATTCTCACCTCGCTGCTAAATGATGAGTCATATTTATTGCAAAAATTACAGTTTTATGTTCAGGTGATATATCAGTAGAAGGGAAAATAGCTGTAAATTACCTGTATTTCTGGAATGCTCTATCCAAGTGCTCAGACTTCTGTCACTTGAGTGCTGTGTCAGGAGTTAATGTGGCTCTTTCAGTTCCCCTTAGAAGACAAAAATGAGTGTTTTTCATCTTGTAGCTCTTAAGAATTGTCCTGGGGTCTTGGACAATGATGTTTAGTGATCTTTTTTAGAAGGCACAACCATTTGGTAGTCAGTGGACACAACATATTTGAAAAATATAATGTGCCTGAATGACTTGCTGGTTGATGAATGTTGCTGCCTTTGCAGATGAAAAACTAAGATAATTCCTCTAGGTATTACCTTTGTGAGGCTTCAGTCTGTTTACAAAAAACCAGATGATCTACACCACCTGGTGCTACTTGCTGTTCTTTGTGTGTGCAGAAGACAGACCTTTGAAATTTATAATCATTTTCTCCTGAGCCTCTTTTACTCTCCCAACCTGATGCCTTTTTAAAATTGATTTTAAAACAGAAAAAAAGGTGGTGAGTGTTTTTTTTTTGTTGTTTGATGGGGCTTTTTTTTGTGTGTGTGGGGTTTTTTTGTTGGCTTTTTTGTTTAGTTTTGTTTTTCCTCTATAATTTCAGAATCTACTACATTATTCTTCTTAAAGCAGGCAAGGTCAAATCAGACATTGTATTGTACTAAATTGGGACATTATTTGGTAAGCATTTAAATTACATGTTTAGTGAAAAAAACAAGGACAAGTGGCTACTGTTGCTTGACTGTTGATTTCAGGAGTTGACTTTTTCTGTCTCATGACCAGTTTCTGTGGTCACGAGACAGGTGGCACATTCTAGAAGTACATCTGAACAAAAGACATCTGCATTTTATTTTTTGCAGGGACTAGAGCCAAAATAATTTCTGGTTTTATGTCTTTCTTCATTGCTTTGCTCCTTTTTCCCCAAAGCAGACTCTGATCTTGTAGTGGGAGAAGCACTGATGGATAGCTGTGTCTGTCCAGAGCAATATTCACCTTAATGAGCTTTTATCAAGGTGAAAGGGCTCTCCTTTGCCCCACTCAGGTCAGTTTGAGCTTGATGGGTCAGGCAGAAACTTTTAATCACATACACACAACAGTTCCAGTACTTGAAAGATTTAGTCAGGTGGTCAAGTCCATGTCCCCCACTCCTGTTTGTGTTCAGAGCTGGCCTCAGGCTGAAATAAGAAATCCAATTCTAGTACATAATCCAAAGTGACTTTGCATTTTTCCTGCTTAGGGAAAAATGTTTCCAGCCTAGGGGAACTTTTACCTTGCTTTGTTGTGGTGCTCTGCCCAACTTACTGGTTTCAACAAGGTTCAGCACAATGTCACAAACAGTCAATAAGAAAAGCCAATAGTAGTGGTGAAATAAGGTTATATTATTATGCCCAGAATATTTCATAAAGAGCTATCATTTGGATCTTAACTTAAACTTTAAAGTTATTTTTCTTATGCTGTCTAGAGGCCACACTGTGTCTGTGCTGAGTCCAGCAAGGGGGATTACAGGCTTGCAGTATCTTTTGACTGTGTGACCAGCTGCCCAAGAAGCTTATAGGAAAATGTATTACCTGTGGTGGTTTGTAATATTGTTCAGGATTCAGATTCTTGAGGAAGGCACAGGATGTGTCATCTTTCAAATAGTACATGTGGCCTTTACTCATTTTCTCTGTGTCTGGTGAGTGTTTCGATGTAGTTCAGCCGTGTACCTGATGGTGGTGATTGGCACACAAAGCTTGAAGCTTGTCTTCCGTCTTCACTGCAGTTCCTGTCTTCTGCTCTGAGCTCCGTGGGGCAGGGCCGGGCTCGTTTTTGGTGAGATGCTCCTGATGTTAATAATTGAGGAGCATCGCTGTCTGTGCCATCTGGTGCCTGCTCTGGTGCCCAGTCTGGGCGAGCTTGAGCCACGCTCGTTTTTCAGTGTCTGCAGAGCACACGAGGGTGTTTCTCTGCACCTCTCAAATTCAGGAGTGATGAGTGTCAGAAAATCACTTTCCTCATGCAGAAAACTTCAAGACCCTTCCAGTCCTTTATCCAGCCTCTGCCCTGGGGCACAACCACAAAGAGATCTCTGCTGGTGGACACAGGGCAGGGTGATTGTGCTGATGCTCTCTTGCTCTTGGTGCCCTCCCCTCATGGTTCTGATGCCTTTTTGCAGCGTGCCTCGCTTGCAGAACAGCGTGTGGGAACCCGGGCAGCATCGCACAGCACCTGACTCTCCAGCATGTAGAGCCCTCTGCTTGCAGGTGGATTAAAGGGATTACTTAATGCAGTGAATCAAAAACTGTGAAGCAGGGCAATCGTTTTGGCTCTTTTGTGTTTGAAAGAATTGCAGGCAGCTGTAGGTTACATTGTAGCCTCAGCTATTTGAACATACACATTGTATTAGCTATTTTTAAAAACCCTGTCTGTGTTTTTTTCCAGCATCTTCCAATTGAAAGTATTGCTTCAGGCAAGCTATTTTGATAATTAACAAGAGGGAGGAACTCTTTAAGCAAACAGAGATGCTGTTTATGTTATTCTCAAATTTGAAAGCCATCCTTTTAGCACTTTTTAATAACTTGGAGGCATTTGGAGATCATATGCATGTGTTAGTGACACACAAATGTGACCACAGACTCTCTTCCCATGGTGGTAGTAAAAAATTAAGTAAGTGATCCCTAGAGGGGTATCACTGTTGTTGTTATTGTGTTTTGTTTTTATGTTTTAACTAATAAGAGTTTGGAAATTTGTCTGACCTGTGGAAGGACTTGTGGGTGCACAAATTTGCATTTCACATATTTGACTTTCTTTAGCATTGCACAGGTAGTCCCACCTGCTGCCACACCTGCCTGTGTCCTGCCAGCAGGTACCTGTGACTTGTTGACACTGTCTTTTGAAGTCTTACAGGACCTGTGTCATATCTCAAGTCGATGCATTAGTCACAAAATCTCAGATGTCTCAAACTCTGTCCCTTTGCACTTTAATCATGCGCTTCCTTTTATGCTTCACTCAGCTGCATCGAATGACGTTCATGAATATATGATAGTAAAAGAACAACGCTGGTGGTGACTGATGATGATAAATTACTGTATTTATCCATTAGGAAGGACATTGGATGACCTACAGATCTGAGGCAGAAGCTAAAAGACCTTTTTTAATCTTTCTTAACACTGCTGGCAATAGCCACATAACTTATTATGTGTTATTTATGTAGAGAATCTGTAAATAGTTTTGACCGATTCCAAGATAAAATAGATAAGATAAAACCCCTCTGGCATTTGGAGGATATTGCCTAAGAAAAATCAATTAGGGAGTATCAAACAATGTAATAATTTAAGGAAAATAAGGATTCTTTAAAAGCTTTTGGGGGCATATTTTAGATTGCCTGGGGCAATATTTGCAATTTGCAATTCCCTTGGAGAGGAAAGAAAAGCATTTTGTAGCTTTCCAAAAAAACAAACTGGGCCAATATTGAAGTTTTGTTTTTGAGAATATGGAGGGAATTCCAAATTCCAAGGGGAAAACTGTTAAACTTGCTTGAAGTGCTGGGCAAGTGCAAGAAAGTAAATCAAACACTGCCAGTGCGACTGATCATTCATCCCCTGTGTTTGTTCCCTCTGCCCCTGGCAGTGCAGAGACTGCTGACCTCCTTTCCCCTTCTCCATCCTAAGGCTTAAGAGCCTGGTTAAATCAAAGCATTCAGGATTTATTGCGGGAGACTTTCAGAACAAGGGTTTGAGGACAAGTCCACCTAATTATGAGTGATGGTGTGCTACAGTTTTGAGTCTTAAGGAAGAGGTGTTTCTATCAGTGGTCTAATATGAATTCTAAATAAACAAGTAATAGCTCTAAAGGTTGGGTGACCTGAGTCAGTGCAGTTCAAGAAGAATCCCTTGGCCTGCAGTACATTGCAGTTGGGTAAGCCCATTACAGAATTTTAGTTTGGATTTAAAACTTGATCAGTGAGCAAATCCTGACTGACCCTGCTGGATTCTGTCCTGCACCCCAGAGCAGTTTCAGACTGTGAGCTGGATTCCCTGAGGATGAAATGAAAGAAGCTGACGTGCTCCAGGAGCACATGTGGGGTGCACCAGCTCTCAGTGGGTGTTGGGTCCTTGGGATCAGCCTGGAGCTGGTCCATGGAACCCCCAGAAATACAGAAGTGTGCAAATCAAGTCCTTAACAGATATGGCTTCCCTGTCCAGTTCTGCTGCTCTCTCTTTGCTACACAGATTTAACAAACATAGAAGGTGATGAATGCATGCATATATTTAAAAGCAGCTGTATGATTTTGGTTTTTTTTTTCACTTGGCTTGGGCCTGATACAACTACATTGCATGACTTTGGTTTTTTTTTCATTTCAACACTGGATCAGTTTCTTACATGTTCGTAAGTATTTGTTTGCTATTTTTCAAACATACCAGTGTTTATTGCCTCCCTAGTCGAGACAGAAATATACTGACATGAATGAATGAGTTTGAGGTGGAGGAGAGGTCTAAGTTTCACTTAAGAGGACCACTAAGAATCTGAAATAGACAGCAGGAAACAAAAAGAATGTAAGTCTTGCTGGAGATTTATGATCTTCTGTAACTGAGATGTTTTTCCTAGCTCTGCATGGGTGGATGTATCTGAGAGTTCCACTAACTTGAAAGAGAATGGACATTATGAAATTGGAGGTTAAAAGCCCTTGTTCTGTTCTTGCCTGACTGCAAAATTTCTGTGATTTAGGTGGGTCCTAGAAGGCTGCAATTTCAGAAATAATGTCAGTGTTTGAGGTGTGTTGTTGTTTTGGGAATTTGAAATGTCAGAGTTGCCTGTGATGGACCTCCAGTGCCCATTTAGGAAAGCTGGCTGCCTTTTTGAAATGTTACTGAGCAGTGCCATGGGGAGGCAGCTGATGTGTGGTGGTGTTAGTAAGAGTGGTTTGTGCTCAGCACGAGTCTGGCTCACTGGTATTTGTGTGATTCTGTGAGGAAAACCCTCAGATTTAGGGGTATCCTCACAACCCAGAGGAGCTGCAGGAATGCTGGTAATGGTGGTAGTCTAAGGGTCTGGATTTCTGCCCTTCAGGCAGGAGCCTGAGGTGATAGGAAATAGAGTGGTCACAGTGGCTGTCTCTTAGGGTGCAGCTCCTGCTACCAGAGTGTTGCACGTCCGTGTGTCTGTGTTTGCTGTGCCAGTGGAGCAGTCCCAGGTGTCTGGGAGAGATAACACGTGCTGCTCCTGCTCAGGGGTTATGGCACTTGGTTATTACTCACCCTCAAGACCGTCCATGCAGCCTGGAAACTCCAGGTGGAAGATTTTCTATTTATTTCAATTGCGTCTGTGAATGGAGTCTTTTTTGTGTAGTCCCAAAAATAAAAGGCTGTATTAGAAAATCAGTTTAATCTGGTTTTCTTGTACTATCCATACTCCATCCATTATTCTGGGAAAATGGTAAATAGAAAGCATACTTAGGAATGTTGGGTATGATCCAGCAGAGCTTTCAATGATTATCTCTGAAGTGGTTCATAATGCTAAAGGCAGCATTTCATCTGCATAATTCTGTGATTTTGAGTAGAATTAGTATTACCTGTTTATCTAACCCCAGCAGATTTGGGCTGTAAATTCCTCCTCTGTTCTTGCTGCCAACACAATCCTGTGTGACTCAGCTGAGCAGGATGGACTCTTAACCACTCACCTATTTTTCAGTGATCTGTGGATGCTGAGGATGCAGCACTGAGTGTTGCTTTCATACACTGTGAGTCTTTCCATCATTTCTAGGAACTTTAACTTGCACTGGTAATAAGGAGGAGAGGAGCAGCACACCAAAATTTCCAGCAAATTGCAAAAGACCTGATAAAAACAGGGTTTTTTTTCTGCCTGTGTTGTGCTTAGTGTGCTCAAGTAGAGTATGGAGTAATGAGCCATAGTCACATTTACATGGAAACCACTTCCCTTAATGAGGGGAAAGGCGTTATCTATTTCACTGTAGTGGATTTCCATTAAAAGCAGGACTTCAGCACATCCACCATCTAAAATGTGGGCTGGGACAAGCTTGGTGGAAACAAGGCACATAAATAGGAGGGATGGGATGGATGAGATGGAGATCTCTGGCTGTGACCAGTTCAGGGAGAAAACAGACACAGTGCAAGAAATCCCTCCCAGGTGCTGCTTTGTGTTTCAGTCGAGTGCCTGATCTTGCACAAATCATAGTGAGAAGCAATAGGTACATAAAATGAAAAGGAAAAAGGAAAGGGAAATAAGGAGCATACTTTTCAAGGCAGGCAGTTTAACCCCTGGAATAGAAATGCTGAGGTAAGTTTTGAACTCTGCGCCTTTTGGTGTCTTTAAATGAAAAATGGTCTCCAGAAAGATGCCCAAGCAAAAATTTTTGGCCCTTGGAAAAAAGTGGTATCCCAGGGAAATGTAATGGGTTGCAGTCTGCAGGAGATGGGATGATGGGGATGCCCTGGTGAACTACTGGTAGTTTTATTATTGTTGATAGTCAATACAAATGAACTCCTATGAGATAAAAATACCAAACCTTTATTACAATAATCTCTCTTTTTTTTCCCCATTTCTGCTGCTTGACAATGATAGAAAGTTCCTCCTTTCCTTTTTATGTGCTACTGTAAATCTTTGTTATAATAGGAAAGGAACAATAGGTTATCTTATATCTGAGCTAAAGAGAACTTTTCCTGAAGACCTACAGACTGAAATATGGAATTCTACCAATTTCCACACAGCATGTGGCAACACTTAATATATATTTACTTTGGGGTCAGAAAGTTGCAGCTGTGACTATGGAAAGGACTTCAGAGGTTACACTTTGGCTGGATGTGGTCAGCATTCATCCATGATCTGGCATTAACTCTCATGCCAGGACCTTGGTCTGGCTGTAAGTACTATGCAATTTTTTTTTCTTTTTTGTTTTTTCTTTCTTTTTACCTCCTTGAGAGAGCAAGAATTTCAGTTATACAGCATCTCACTTGCTATAAAGATTTTGAGGAAAGGACTTATTTTTTTTCTTTTTATTTTGCATGGACTATTGCAGTGAAAGCAACTTGATGTGTGTCTTCCTTGCAGTATGGTGGTTAGGTTAAAGCAGGCACAAAACCACACCAGCACTTGTTTGGTGGCTTTAGCAGGTCCATGTTGGGCTGTGCACATGCAGTGATGTCCACCCAGCTCTAGTGGAGCAATTCCATTTGTTTGGTAGATCACTTGTTCTGTAATTCAGGGAGGGGTTTTCCTCCCAACAAGTTTTGTTTTACAGCTGGCATGTTGAGATTTACTCCTGAGACACTGCACATGGTAGGCAGACAAAGTCTGTATTTAACAGTATTTGTAGAAGCAACGTTTTGTCACTGAAAATGAGTTAACTGGTTCTACAAAGGCTCTTGGATTTAGCTGACAGGTTACTGGGAGGCTTTTGCCCTTAAGGAGTTTCTTGAGGTTCTTGATATGGAAAAAAGCTGTGCTTTGAGATTAAATTATTCAGGTGTTTTTCAAAGTAATTAAGGCTTCTAGCATTTAATGTTTTATGTATGCAGGTTAAAAATGAAGGTTGATTAAATCACAACAAAGGGAAGTTTATTCACAAACGACAGACGGCAATGTCTCTTTTGTGACTGGTGGAATGCTGTTGAGCCCACTTCATTACATTGAATATTGAACCATTATATTAGTGCCATTTTTTCTAAGTGATGGTATTGTTAAAAAGCAGGCAGTAGAATTTGATGCAGTACAGCCCTGGCTGTGCTAAGTAGTGCAGAGTACTTTTTTTTTTTCTGTCAAGTATCTGATTTATAGACAATTTTTCAGCTTGTGTTTTTGGAATGGCCAGGTGAGCTATACAAAACTCAGCAAGACCAGGAGGCAGGCCAAAGTAATGATTTTCTTGTTGGAAAGTAATAGACATGCCAGTATAGCATGTAATAACAGCAGGTTTTACAGAGTGCTGCAGAACAGTAGGAGTGTGAAACACATACGTTACATAAATTATCTGTGCATACATTTCTGCAGAGTTCTGGGCTACAGTAACTCATTCATACTTTCTTTTTATTTTTATTTTTATTCCCTTCTTTTTTCCAGTCACTGTGAGTTTCAATGGATGAACTCCTTCAGCCTTTTAAAAACTTTACCTGTCTTATCTCCTCTGGATTGAGTACCTTATCCTTTGGATATATTGATATATATTGATATATATACTTGCTTTTCAGGAATCAGAGAATGGTCTTTGAAATCTAACAGCAAATCAGACCTCACTGTTGCAGTGCTGTCTCTCATTATCTTCTTTCCTATCAGGAAAAGGAAAACAAAGAAACACCTAAGACACAAATCTAGAATATCCCCCACGTGTCAGTGTGAGACAGCTCATCTGTGCAAGTATTTATTAATTATTCTAATCTGCTTTTTTAAGGGCTATTTCCATAGTAACACTGAGGTTTTGTACTCTTCTGGTAGTGTTCCTTGGTCATGGTGAAGATCTGGAGGCATATTTTGTCCATAATTTTTTTTGGTCCATAACTTTTGGATATTTTATGTGAGCACACAGAAAGGCACATTGTCCTGTGTCTTGTGTTTCCATTCCTGTACCCATCAGCCATGGATTGTAACAGCTCCTCCCTCTGCCTATGATCCCTCCAGTTTCTCTCTTTCACGGCATCCAGGGAGGTCTGGATCCTCTCCTAATAATTTCTGTAAAAAGTAAAGAAACCAAAGTTGCTCAAAATTATCTGTACAAAGCTTAGAGTAAGCAATGTAGGTTAGAAGAGCCCTGGTTGCTGAAGAGAGAGACATTTCAAGAGTGTAAATCCTTTAAATTTCTTGGGCATTTGAAGCAAATCCATGAAAAACTAGTGAGCTCTGTGAAATATCATAAGGGACCCTTCATCAGTTTCCACTGGTCCTGGAGAAAGCATAATCATAGGTGTTTCTTAATCAGCAGTGATGGAAACTTCCAGGTGATATTAATAGACTTTTTCCACACAAGAAAACATTCTCCCTTTGTTTTTTGCATTACCTTGCATAAAGCTGTTTTTGTTTTTGTATGTTAATCAGGCTTTTTTAAAATTTTAATCCCATCAGAGAAAAGGAATGTTCCTACAGAGATAATATTTGTATGTTATGAAAGCGTTTTCAGTATTAAGTCTCCTGAAAGTTGACCTGGATGAACCAGTGACATTGCAATGCCCTTTCTGTTTTGGGGGTTGTTTTTGTTTTTTTTGTTTTCTTTTGGTTGGTTTTCTCTATTTCATTGTTATTCCTGTCTCTGTGACTCTTTTTGCTATAAGAAAAATTCCTTGCCCATTATCATACGAGCCCTTCATGCACTTTACGGATTTAGTTTTTAGTAATACTTACGAAAAATAAGTCTACTTTCTGATCATGGAACAGTCTTCTGACACTTAGAGGTGTCTGTGCCTTACCTTGAAGTGTTTGAAAACAGCTCTCAGTTATCAAGATTTAACATCATTTGGGAAAAATCAGAAGTTAGTTGGCTTTTAAGATATTGCCCAAAGGCAATGCATTCAGCATGCAGCCTTCTCTGATGGTGGTGAAGCACGAAATTTGAGAGTCCCCAGAAATTCACCTCAAGCATAAAACTTCTAAGTAAAAACAGGCTTTGGAGGGTGCCAAGAGGTTAATCTGGGTGAGGGTGAGTTGTTTTCACCAAGAAAAGCGTGTTCCTTTATGGACATCTGAGCCAGGTCTCTGACAGATTCAGGCCCACAGCTCTGAATCTGTCAGTCACTGAAATATCCCATATTTTTTAGTGCACAGGTTGTGGGACCTTTCATTATTTCTCTTCAAAGCAGCTACTGGTTTTTTGAGGGCTCAATTCTTCAGCTGCATGGCACCAAAGACTTGTTTCTATGGTTTTGTACTTCAGCAGTTGCAGTTCAATTCTAAACGTTTGTGAAAGTTTTATTTATATTGTGACAGAGCTTCAATCGCCATCCAAGACTGAATTGCAATTGGAACATAGAGGGAAACAGCAGCATTTTTCTGAAGTCTAAACAGACAGGATGAGTATCAAGTGGATGGAAATTAATACTGCTATCTGCATTTTCCATTTTTCTGTTTCAGTTTTTCTAAAATAGCCATGAATTGGTGTGATTTGATAAACCTGCCACGAGTTTACATTGTCTGACTCTGAGATGGGGAGAGAGACTTTCCAAATAGACAAGAAGGGGGAGGAAGAGCATTTAATTCTCTTGAAGTGATTAGACTGATTTTAAAAAAGAAGTCACTACATAAACAGAATATTTGCAAACAATCCCATCAAACTGGAAAAAGAGGCAGAAAGTTTGTGTATTAGGAAAGGAAGTAGCTGAGGGTATCCGTGTGATTTGGCTGGAAACATTTAACCAGAACTTTGGGATTATTTTCATGGTGATCTTTCTTGCTTGGGGACTTTTGGTATTAATAATTCTATGCATATAATGAATTAATTTAATTGAATGTTTTTAGCATATAGAGATATCTTCAATCTGCTGCAGTCTGTGTTATAATTATTTGTATATACTGACTTGGAGAGTTCATTCTGAATCCACTGCTGCTGTCTTGAACCCCAGGATAATAAACTCCTGTTGTTTGGGTAAAGTGTTGAGCTGCTGTGGTCCTGCTTTGCTGTAGTGCCCCAAAACCTTGGGGGTCAGACCCTAAGCATGGACCAGTGAAGGAGGAGGCTGAAAAAAGCCTCTGGAAACAGTAATTGGAAGATGAAGCAGTTGGTACATCTGACAAGGATTGTGAGCGCATTCATCCCATTTCAAGTCTCTGACACTGATTTTTCTCCTCCTTTTTGGGTCCATGCCCAAAGAGTCTTTTAGAAACCTGCAAAGAGTCTAATTCTGGGAGAAACATAAAGCTTTATTTTGGGTTTTATTATTTTGCCACTGACCAAGAGAAGCCTTTTTGTGCCTGGATTTATGATTTATGGACGTGTATAAAAGCTATTGTCTGCGCTTTTCCCATGGATTATTCATCTTTTTATTTCAAAATGCACTCACATCCTGGGAAGTTATCCTAGTGCTTGCAGTCGAATCTGGAAGTTTGGAGGCATCAAATCACTTGTGATGCTAAACCAAGCTGTAGTTGGATGTAATGATACCTGCTTCCCAGGGGTTTACATTTCAGGTAGTGAACATTTGTGATGCAGCTTGAAATGATACAATGCTGGGTGCTTTGAAAATGTTCCCCAGAACACTAGAAGGGCTCATAAACATGTAGCTGTTACTGTTGAGAGTTACTTAAGTTTTCATCTTGGGGCATGTGTTGTGTAAATTCAGGTGGAGATTTTATTGATATTTTCTTGGATATAAATGAAACTACTGGTACCCTGCTGCCAGGAGAGTAGCTGTGCTCTGATTCACCATGCTGTGGCTTTGGAGAAACCAGCCTTACAGGAGTTTCTCTGTTCTTACAAGACACTGACCTGGTGAACCTGGATGTGAGCCATATTAACCTTTGCTCCCAAGCAATGCAGCTTAGAGCAAATAACCCTATCTCTAGCGGCTTTGTCCTCTGCTGTATAAACCAGTCTCGGGAGGAGTAACAGAACAGCAATTAAAAAACTTTAATCCAGTCATCCCCAACCCCTGAACATTAAGATAAACCACCCAATCCAATTTTCCTTTTCAGAAATGTTGCATAATAAAGCCACCAGCTGTCTGGATGTAATCTGCCTCTTGCTGCTGTGCTGCTGGTCAGAGTGAAGGGCTCCTGCAGTGGAATGTGGGATTGGGCACTGATACACCCATGAAATAAATATCAAGAAAATATTGCAACAGTTCGTGGTAGTTTTATGCTATTGTAATCACAGATTTTAGACAAGGTGTTGATGATTTAAAAGCTGGGAAGAGAGGTCTGGTATGGATGGGCCACCCACAGTGCACCATGGCACAGCCCAGTGCATACAGAAAGTGTGTCAGGTCCTGTGAAACTGGGTTTGTACCAATACTCCGTGTTATGATCCTGCTTCTGACACTTAATTTAATGTTATGATCCCACCTCTGATACCAGTTAATGTTAAGATCTTCTGGAATAATGTTAGGATCCCACTCCTGAAATAATATTAAGCTCCGAATTAAGGTGCAAACGAGACCATATGCTAAAGTTAATAGTACAGATTTTATTTAACAGGAAAGAGTGGGAGAGTTTGGAAGGGGGGGTGTATAAGTAGTAGGAGAGCGGGGAGAGAAAGACAGATTATATTCACCACCACACATTGTTGCTGCAGTATCCATCTGTCCTTTCTTCTTTTGGTGGTGGGGGTACCCTGGTGCTCTTCTAGAGGCACCACTTTTATGCAGCTCAAGTCCCGGGTATCCAGAGCCATTCCCACGCTTTGGGATGGGGTGTGTGTGTGAGCAGTTTCTTCCTTTCCCCAAGTTTGCCATGGTGGGAGTTTTTGTCCAAAGTAGGTTACCCAGCTCTGCCTCACCAGGCATCTTCCTGTTGATGTGTCCATGCTTTTCCCACAGTCTGCACAGTGGGGTCTTGTCCAGTGTGCCAGTTCCACACCTTTCTTGGCAAGGTAAAGGAGCAGTTTATACTGAGTGCCATCACACACCACATACAGGATGGCCAGGGTACCAGGCCCAGCCAGCATGGCTTTAGGAGAGGTAGGTCGTGTTTGACCAACCTGGTCTCCTTTTATGAGCAGGTGACCTGCCTGGTGGATGCAGGAAAGGCTGTGGATGTTGTCTTGCTGGCCTGCAGCAAAGCCACAGCAGTCCTGGAACAGCTGCAGCCCTTGGCTTGGACAGGAGCACTCTGTGCTGGGTTAGGAACTGGCCAGAGAGTGGTGGTGAGTGAGGCTGCATCCAGCTGGGGACCAGTGACCACTGGTGTCCCTCAGGGGTCTGTGCTGGGGCCAGTCCTGTTCAATATTTTTACTGGTGGCATGGATGAGGGTGTTGAGTCCTTCATCAGTAAGTTTGCAGATGACACTAAGCTGGGAGTGAGTGCTGATCTGTTGGAAGGTAGGAGGGCTCTGCAAAGGGACCTGGAATGGTTGGATGTCCATCCAGATGTCCAAAAAGTCCCAAAAGATGTCCAGCAGAGTCCAAAAAGATGAAGTTTAATAAATCCAAGTGCTGAGTCCTGCATTTTGGCCACAACAATCCCCTACAGTGCCACAGGCTGGGGACGGTGTGGCTGGACAGTGTCCAGGCAGAGATGGACTTGAGGGCACTGGTGCCAGCAGCTGAACATGAGCCAGCAGTGTGCCCTGGGGGCCAGGAATGCCAATGGCTCTTGGCCTGTGTCAGGAATGGTGTGGCCAGCAGGAGCAGGGAGGTCATTCTGCCCCTGTGCTCGGCACTGGTGAAGGCACACCTGGAGTGCTGTGTCCAATTCTGGGCCCTCAGTTTGGGAAGGACTTTGAGATGCTTGAGCACATCCAGAGGAGACAACGAGGCTGGTGAGGAGCTTGGAACACAAACCCTGTGAGGAAAGGCTGAGGGAGCTGGGGTTGTTTAGCCTGGAGAAAAGGAGACTCAGAGGTGACATTATCACTCCCTACAGCTCCCTGAAGGGTGGCTGTAGGCAGGTGGAGGTCAGTCTCTTTCTCCAGGCAGACAGAATGACAGAATGAAAGGACACTGTCTCAAGCTGTGCCAGGGGAAATATAGCTTGGGTATTAGGGAAAAGTTTTTAAGAAAAGCACGATAAAGTGTTGGAATGCTCTGCTTGGGGAGGTGATGGAGTCACTATCCCTGGATTTGTTCAAAACAAGATTGGATGTGGCACTTGGTGCCACGGTTTAATTGAAGTGTTAGGGCTGGGCTGGACTCAGTGATCTTGAAGGTCTCTTCCAACCTAGTGCTTCTGTGATTCTGTGATTCTTTGGAGCTGTAGATGCCATGGTGTGTGTGGTTTCAGCTCTCCTGGCCATTGGCAAACCTGGGAAGAAAATCACAGACTGAGCTAGCAAACACTTTGCCCTGGAGTGTGACTGATCAACATTCAGAAATGCTAAACGCTCACAACATCCAGCCTGAGGTACTTGGGTGTCTGAAAACCACTTTAAGGCAGAAATGATTACAAACCAGTAGACAGTAACCAATTTTCATGCCACTGTGACAAAGCCTTTTCAAATAATTGCATGAAAATACTACTTTGAAACATGTATTTTCTGTATTTCTAGTGCTATTTATCAGATATGCATCAAGTTGTTAGAATTAATCTTCATTTGCAAATTTCTTTGAAGCAAAGCACTACGATTCTGACTGCATCATTATTAATGCCTTGAGTTTACCAACATGTGGACATCAGAAGAAATGCTGTTTTACTTTGATTGGGCTTTTGTGCAGAGAAAACAGCACATGCTCTGTCTGTCTGCTTCATTAAACTGTAAACACAATTCAATTTTGTAACATTTTAATTCATGGGCATTAAATATTTTGTAGACCTTGAGTAGCTATCTGGCTGTTGTATTTTTAAAGCAAATTTAATGTGTTCTAGGTTTCTGGGTTGCCTTCTGTGCTTTCTTCTTCTTAATTTCTTTCTTAATTTCTTTTTAATTTGAAAGTTCTCTAACCTGACTTTAAGCCTTAGATGAAGTTCTTAAATCAGTGGGGAGGATTAGATAAATTTTAGGTATTTCAGCAGAACAATTCAGGTCATCAGTCTTCTGCAGTTAATTATAGAGGGAAGCCTGGGTGACTTTGCTCTTAAATTAGATGCCTGCAATGATGGTGAAATGATCTTAGCCTGGTGAAATGATTTCACATCCCAGTACAGCGGGTTAAATCTCCAATCCAAAAATATTTTTTTTTTCCTTCATTGCTATTAAAAATACATTCTCAGTCAATTTTTATGAACATTTCCTCTGCATAAAACATAGCCATGTCTGAGCTGGATTTTCTTCAGATGTTTGCCTGCATTTCCTTTTGAAAGGCAAGAGCATCCCAGGCAGTGAAGGAAGGGGGCTTGGTCTGCAGTGCCTTTGAACCACTGCTGGGATGGTGTGAGGCTGCTGAATCACAGCCACAGGATCTGCTTCAGGGCTCATTTGTACCCAAACAGTGCTGGCACAGTTCTGGGGGTTTATTAGAGTTATGTCGTGATTTCAGAGTTGTCTCAGGCTGCTGGCTCCCAGGAGAGAAAGTGGCATTGTGTCACAGTGTTCTGGTGGCACAAAATATAAACCTTAGACAAAGGTGATTGACAAAGATTAATGTTTTGTAATTGGGAACATTAGAGAAAGCTAAAGACCTTTGTACTGTGGATTTTTAAAAAACAACCAGAAGGCTGTTCAGAGCAGTATAGTGTGGATCAGCATAAAACCTCATTTTTCTGATTTTTCTATGTAATGAGAGCCTTAGTTAGAGTTCAGTAAAAATTGCACTTTGCTTTGAGTTGTTTCCTGGCCCTGTTCATACTGATACGTGTGAGGCTTGAACTGAGGACCTGAGCATGCTTTGAGATCTACACTTAAACACTGTACTACAAATATTACATTTTTCACTTCTGAGATGCTTTTCCCCCTGCAATTTAAAGGAATAATATTTCCCTTATATAGCATTGCCCAAGCTGTTAACAGGCTTGTTTTATGTTTTGCTGTCACATGAAGAGGGTGGAAATCACCATTGTAGCAATTATTGGGCTTCAGAAGTGAAAGACAAAAGTGTTACCTTTCTCCTGAAAGCATCAGCTACAGGACAGGTGGGTTTTTTTCCAAGTGTTCTCATCAAGTTGCAGTAAAAAGCTTTTCTCCATTCCGTTTGTGTGCCTTCTGTTGGGCTTCAAAGCCAGTTTTACCCTTGGATGGCTGAAGTCAGGAAAAGCATTCTGTACAGACCATGGCAAAACTAACTCCAGCAAGGAAAGAGAGAGGATTAAAATCCTGTTTATCAGAGAAGAGAACTGACCCCAGTGCCCCGAGCTCTTACACTGTGTCAATGGCCTCCCTTGTTGGCGTCAGGGTGAGCTCTGTGTTGGCTGGAGCTGTTCAGCCCTCGCAGGCTTCACTCTGCTGAGCTGCCTCTGCTTTGGCTCTGCAGCCCAGGAACATCTGCAGCCCTGAAAGGAAGGAGGTGACAGAGGTGAATTATTTTTGACCTGTGATCAAATAGCATTTTCAATGAGAAAGAACAGCAAAGAGAGCAGGCTGTTTGCAGAGTCCTCCTGACTTCCCCTTGCCTTCCAGGCTGTCTCCCTGCGTTTTGTTGTGCTGGAAAATGGCGTGTGCCTTGCTTCCCTGGGCACTTCCACTTGTCAGGCCACTGCTGCCAGCTGCTCCAGGGGCTGCCCCACATCCTTGTCCCCCCACATCCTGCCCACACTCAAGGTTTGTCTGAAGAAGTATGCACGATGTAAAGGTGACAGTTTCTGCTACATGCAGGGCTGTGGACCGAGCAGGGACCCCATGGGATAGAACCTGGCAGAGAACATAGCTCAGATACTGTTGACAGCACTAAGGGCTTAAGGAGATATTTCTGCCTCCCAGAAATGTTTTTTGAGATTTTTGTTCATTTGTGGTTGAAGTGCATCTTCAAGATGATATCTCTAGGTTTTTTCCACAAAAGAACAAAAAGAAGATTTATGTCATATCAATGTGTGATTACTTTTATTTATATTATTAACAATCATTTCATAGTAAAAGATTCTCTAATGAGGAACAATAATAATCATGTAAAGTCTTTCTGCTTAGTAATGTTGCTGGGACTTTTTTGAAAAACGTCTCACAGACAACTCTAGATGTCAGCTGGTAAAACCAAAAGTCATTTCAGTGCAATAGTGCTTTTTATCATTGTGAGAGATAAAAGAGATTCTGATGGAAGACTTTTGTGAAAGGTACATTTCTGAAACCTTTCCCAGCAGTGGAGCCTGCAGGATGCTCTCAGCTGATACAGCACATAGTGGAGCTTCAGACCAAAGCTGTGTTCAAGTGGATATTGTTTCACCAGCCACCCTTTCTGAGGTCCTAGCTATGTGCTGTTTCCCATCTGTGTGTCTGCTGGATTAGTGTGCTACAGAAGATGAAAGGCTCCAGCTATTATGTTTTGGAGACAATAAGTTCTCAAGTGTCTCATGTTTCAGCTATTGCCTCTGGAATCCATTTTCTCCATGCACCAGTTTTGGTTTCCCCAGTATCTTTTTTTTTTTTTATTTTTTTTTCTGAAAGTGGACAACAGCAGATCCTTTGCTCATAAACTGCTCTCAGAAATTATAGGTGCCATGCTAGAGTTCCTTCAGGCTGTATGCAGCCTTCTTCATCAAGGCAAGAGCCCTGAGACACAGGCAGTGTCCCACTGAAAATCAGGACATTTTAGGATCATTTTTACATCCATGGCCCTTGTCATCTTCCTCTTGTTTTTGCCATGCACTTGTTGCTGCCAGAGCGCTGTTGTGCCAGGGCAGGTGCAGGTGTGATTGTCTCTTCCCGTGTGTTTTAGGGAGTTGAGGTGTCCTGTTAATGAGATGGGAAGCTCTGGACTGCTGGATGTGATCTGGGTGTGGTGCAGATCGTGTGTTCTCCACGTTCTGCACATCAGACCCGTGTCAGGATGTGCTCCTGGCAGCTGTGGCACCTTGTCCATGGCCAAGAGCCCCAGGGGCTCCTGTCAGCGGCAGCATTTTCAAAAGTTACATGAACACCTAAAGGCAGACAGGGATTCTGTATGTGCCCATTTCTGTGAGTCTGTAATTCCCTGTCAAGGAGAAGGAGGGTAGCAGGGCATGGTCTTTGGAAATGCCTTTGTGCACTGCTGGGGATAGACTGGGAGTGGCTTTTCCCAACTCTCCTGGGTGCAGGTGTTTCCAGCAAATCCTGATGCTCGGGAAAATCTGCTGGGTTTGTGCTGCAGCCATGCAGAGTCTGTGAGCAGGCTGTGGGGTGAGTGTCTGAGACCCTGGGCAAGCCCAGCTGCTCCGCTCTGGGCTGAGCTGTGGCTCGATTTGCAGGTTGAGGATGGAGCTGGGTGTCTCAAGAGGAGTGCAAGGACAGACCCCCCCAGAAACGCAGCCCCTCCTCTGGCAAAGCACAGTCCCCTCAGGAAGCATGAGTACCCATCTAGGAAATGGCATTTTAAGAAACTGTAAAATCAGCAGTTGGGTATGATTGAATTGTGCCTCATATATTTGTTTTGTCAGTGCCTCCTGTATTAAGCTGTTCAGTTATTAAGAGAAGGAAACCCTCCTGAGATGTCTCCTGCTTTCAGAAGTGCTGGGCAGGGTGTAGCTGCACCCACAGGGTGCTGATTGTCTGGGAAGTCCTGGTGCCATAACACAGCAATCTGTATTCATGTGCTGTGCTTTCATCCCAAGATCACAGAAGAAAAGGACCATTGCTGTATATTTAAGGAATTAATTATGTGGCTTAGTTTACTGGCAAGGCTGTTATTGAGAGTAGAGAGCAGTGTCTTGCAGAGGTGTGTGACCTAAGTCATGGAGTTCATTTCTGCAGTCGATCCTGCATCTTATCAGAACTTCCTCCACCTCTGGAATCCCATCTGTGCCTGCAGCAGGGTGCAGAGCTGTGACCCCCAGAAAAGAGCCCCGTGGTGGGTATCATACCCAGGGGATTTTCTGGGTGAGAAAAGTGTTCATTTTCTCCAGAAACAGGGAATGCCTTTTGGTCCTGAGGTTGGACGTGAGGAGCAGAGCTCTATCCCCCTGTGTCTCTTTGGAGGTGTTTGCTTCAAAAAAGCCATAGGTGGGTCTGTTCCTAAACTTCCATCCTGCTCTGGAGGCCTTCCATCCTGGCCTGTGGAGGGGCCAGAGGTTCTCCTTGTGCCTCCTGTGTTTAATGCTCCTGACAGAGATGTGCTCCTGCACCGTGCCAGCAGCAGCAGCAGCAGCAGCAGACTCTTTCCCCAAAGGCTTGTCAGAGCTTCCTCAGCTATCTCAGCAATACTTTTATCTATTTATGGATAAACAGTATTTAAAGGGAACAAATGGCCTGTGTGATCATTCTGGTGTTCATTTTTTAGTGTGTGTAATTCCCGATGCTGGCACTTGGTTTTTCAAAGCGGGATTGGGACCGCTGAGGATAAACAGTGCCAGCATTACATACGGCAGGAGTGGGGACCTGTGTAAAGCTCAGCCAGGCTTGCTTATTGACAAAGCCTAATTAAAAATGGATAAAGTTAAAGATTGTTTTTGTTGATAGTCAGATGTCCTGGCATGAACTACCCTGTGCAGCTATTCTTTTTGTTGTAACACGAAGGGATTTAAACCGTGAGTTGATTCCAGTGTCTGTGGTCTCTGGGTGTTCCCAAGAACCATGGGCTGAACGTGCCATTTCCGTGAGCAACACCTCCAAACCTCTGCCTTCTCTCTATGTATTCTATTCCTGAAATAACTTCCTGGAGCAGTTCTCAAAGCAGGCAGACTGAGCATCAAAGGATTGCCCAAAGCCCTGGGGTGGATCTATTTATTAAGGCTGATTAATGCAATGAATGTTCTGCATATGAATTCAGGGCCCCCTATAAATATTGGACCTCCAGGGCTTTATAGAATGATTTTGGAGAAGTGGTTCAGAAGCAGTGCTACAGCCATTGCTTTGCATTTATTTTTGGCCTTCTTTGTTTGTTTTTATTTTAAGTAGATTGTGATTACCATGAAATTTCTTTTAAATTTTACCTTTTATTCAGTGTTTAAACAAATATCGTGCTTGTAACAGTGAGAGGTGTACAGTCTGTCTTTCAGAATTAAAAGGAATTTTTTTTGCTTGTTTGTTTTGGGATGGGATGAGTGATGACTTCGGGACAGCTTTGTGGTAGAGTGTGTTTTGCTTTAGGTTTACTGACGAATGTTTTCTTCAAGCAGCAGGCTGGCAGGGAATTGCAAACAGTGACCTCATTTATCCTACCAGAGCTCACTCTTCTTGACGTTTTCATCAGCCAGTGGGGGAAGACGTTTGCTGTTCAACTGCTGCCAGCGGAGCTTATTTTTATCTCGGCAACCTGGGTGAATATTCTGAGCACTGTGTCAGTTTAAGCAGTGTTATGCCTGTCCTACATGGTCCCACGTTTTGTGCTGAGATAGGAGCAGCAGCAGGTCCACAGTGACTGAGGCAGGTTGGCTCAGTGATGGATTTCATCCCAGGTTTGTGCAGTGTGTGTGCTGCTGTTTGTAAGGCTGTTTGTAAGGGTGTATCTCATTTGGACCTCACTAGCTGGAAACTGCTTGCAAAAATAATGCAGTGTACTATTGCTACTTTCCTCCTTCACGAAAGAAGCTGGAAAATCTACACATGTGTAATGTTACTGTCCTTATCTTTAGGAAAGAACTTAATGAACCTACTGCAGAGTCATCATTTTCTTGTCTTTCTTCAACTTTTAGCAGATAACTTAAAAGAGTGTTTTGCAGAAGGGTTGATAGACAAACCAATAGCGAAATGTTGAGAGAAAAACAATTATTTCTGCATTCCTAGAAACAATAAGAACTCTGAACAGTTACCTAAAGCATCTCCTACTCAAGATTAGTTGTTTTCATTTTGCAAAATCAGGCTTTGACTTCTCCTCCAATACAGGAATTGTGTAAAGTAGTGTGGCCTAACTTGGTGTTATGTTGGAAAGCAGACACTCAAGTCTTTCTTTTCTTGTTGTAACCTGGCTTTAGCACTGCAGACATAATCCCTACAGTGTGTGTTGTGGTAGAGGAGGGCAGAAGTGTCCTGGCAGATGCAGGCTTGAAGACTGCCAGGTTTCTTTTGTACATGTCCTGGCAGTGATTTTGATATGTGTCTTATTTAATGGAAAGCCTCAGAATATTTTTTAAAATTAATTAGTGCTGTAAGAGTTCAGATAAATAATATTTATTTAATATTCTGTAGTTTAAACAAAATACTTATTATTATTATTAATAATAATAATTTCAGTGAGTTTTCAGACTTTTAAAAGTCATTGTTAATTTTGCCTTTTCTTCCTCATTTTGCACCAAGTTCCAGCAGGATGTGTAGAGGCAGGTGTGATGCTGACTGAGGTACCTGCAGCTTGTTTTGAGTTTGGAAGAATTTTCCTTTGGAAGCTATTTTTTTTTAATATTCTTTTTGTCAAGAACATCTCTAGTTCAACTGAGAAGCAATGCCGTGGGTGCACTGTGCAAAATAATTAAAAGTGTATAAGACAGAAGAATTACGAAGTGGCTTCATGTGATATCACTGGCAAATTTGGGTAGATTTTTTGCAGCTTTTAAGGTTAAATAAAGGCAGACTACTAATGGGGTTTTTTGAGTAATTGAAAACTCATTGAGTCTGCTAGCAGGTTTTTCAATCATGTAATTAATAGTAAATACTTTTGGAAATTGCTGCTGTTATGCAGATCACCTTTCCTGACTTCAGATTCTTCTGGAAT
The DNA here is from genome assembly GCF_030490865.1 of Poecile atricapillus. Taxonomy (NCBI): domain Eukaryota; kingdom Metazoa; phylum Chordata; class Aves; order Passeriformes; family Paridae; genus Poecile; species Poecile atricapillus. The sequence goes on from NC_081253.1 coordinate 7,805,828, forward strand.
AGGTTGAACTCTGATATTTACTCTGCAGCATTCAACTGAGAGCAAACACATCCATCTCAAAGACAGGGCTGGCTACTTTGCTGCAGTAGCATAATGAACTCATCCTGAACACTCATTTATTCAGTATCTCTGTATCAGTGTTTAATCCTTAACAAAACTGCTTGTTGCTGTGTTTTCCTGGTTCTAGAACACGTTGCAAACAGCATAAAGTTCCCCTACTGTTGTTGCACTGGGCTTGCAAAATCATTTGTTTTGCTGTCCTGAAAACAGTACTTTCGTAAAACTAAGCTGTTTTGATGGTATTTATTGTCATCTACTTCAGGAAACAATAGTGGCATCTTTGACATATAAATTATATTTCATGTTCCAGTCCTATTAAAAAAAAACTGTCATTATTTCCAAATTTAGCTGCTGCTTGTCCATAGCCACTTCAGCATGATTTTTAGGAGCAGCATTCTAAACATCCACAGTTACATACAGTTTATTTTCAGGATATTTAAATATCATAAATACCAGCCTGACAGTATATATCTAAATACAGATAAGTACTGGCATTTGAAGTGCATGTAAATGCTTTTTAATAGATAAATAAAGACAAATAACAATGAAATGTATAAGGCTTGAGATACCATCCCTGCCCAGGCTGCACGTGTTTCTCCAGCACTCCAGAAACACCATGGAGATGGGTTTTCAGCACTTGTTGTGTATCTCTCCTTGGTGCTGTGTGCTGTTAAACAGGCTTTTAACAAAACAGCACAGCCTTCCTTTCTTTTGGACATCTTCAACCAAAAAAAACCCAAGTAAATAAATGTGTTTTAAGGTATCAAAGATGCCCAGACCTGTGAGCAGTGAGTGCAGCAGGGATGCACAGCTGTGTGGGCAAAGCCTTTCTCTGCAGAATTTTTTATGGGCTAGGGAGATTGGTATGGTCAATTATATAATGTGCATTTTGAACACTTAGAATGATTTAGTGTATTACATAAATGGAAAAGAGAAAAGCTATATCTGTTTTTTCCAGTTCATTGTTCATGACGATAAGAGGAGTTTTATTAACTTCACAGTTGGTGCTACTCTTTTAATTTTTACTGTGTTTTGTTTTAATCCATTAAAAAAACCAACAAACCAGGATTATACTGGTTTGGGGATTTTTGTGGTTTGGAATTTTTTCTTTCTTCCTTTTTTTGTTTGTTTCCCCTCTCTGGTCTGGTGTTTCTTATTAGAAAGCTGCAATTCTTCATAAAACTGACAGGTACAATTTTGGCTGAGTATTCAAACCTGAATACTCCATAATAAGCATGCAGGAATAATGCAGACACTGAAAAATGGGGAAAGGCTCTTCTTCTGGGGCTGGAAAATCAAGTATTCTCTGTTAGTTTGAAGGCTGAGAATGCCATATAAATCACATTTTTTTCAGTAAGTAATGCAATACTAGAACAGTGGAGAAGGGAAAAGGTAAACATTCATTACGGAATGTAATTATGGAATTCATTACAGAAAATATGGACAAATAAAGAGCTGAAGAAAAGAGTTTGAGAGATGTCCTTGTCATTCACCTTTGCCTCTGAAGTGTTGCATTTCTGCAGAGGAGTAAGGAGGGGTTTTGTCTTTCTGTGTGCTCTGGGGGCTGGACTGGAACAGGCACTGGTTGGTTGTGCTCTTTTGCCTGGATTTAAAGCACAGAACAATCTTTATTTACACTTTTCTTAGATTCTTGTTTTTGCTCTTTGGGAGGAATGCACAGCAGATGACCCATAATTCATAAAGATCTGGAGGTGCTTGTTATTATTTATAAACACTGATAGTGTGGGTAGTAGAAAACTCTGAAAATAGGTAGGAGATGTAAAATCTGAATTGGAAACCAGAATATGTGCAAGAATTTGGATGAATAGCGCATATTCATAGGAAAACTAACTTGATTGGACAGTTACTTAAGATAGGTTAGGGATATTTGGTGGACAAGAACAGCAACAATTTGCCACACAAGTGTATTAAAATATGTGAAAATGTGGAAAGTTATTAAAGGATAGGGAAAGAGCAGGGAGGGATCGGAATAAGAAAATGAATCAGGAGTGCAGATAGACATTACTGTCAGAGAGTTTTCTGTGTGTTATCTGCAAACAGTTCATTTTGGAAAGGTGAGTTCTTTTCGGTCCAAAGAGCAGCTGTAGAAACCATTAGAGGTGATTACCAGGGCAGCTTTGTAGGATGCTGCATTAGAGATTATCACTTACAATTATTAAAACTTTCTGAGTGTAAATGTCACAAGTAACAGTTCAGCTGTGTGGTACATCCATGAGAGCATAATTGAATGAGCATTTAGTAAGAGCCTTTGGGGCTGCATTCATGTCCTAAGCAAAGTTTAAATACAGAAGGATTCAGATGCAGCACTGAAGCTTAACCAGACTTTATTAAGAAACAAATCAAAACAAACCCCAACATTTTGAAAATAGATTTTTGGTACTGAGCCATGCTTTGTTCATTGTTGTGATGGACACCTATAATCCAGATACAGGTTTACCACACAATTACAGTTATTTGTTCAAATGAGTGTGTATAAATTCTCAGCAGATTTAAAGAAACACTGTGGGGCATTTGCTATTGTCTAAATTCCAGAAGGGTTCTTCATTTATGTTGAGAGATCCATAAAATTTAAGGGAGCATTTCAGGATGTGTGAAGAAGTCGATAAAGAATTGTCTGCTTCAAAAACTTTCTTTGTTAAAGTACTGTATGAAAAGAGCTTAGAGAAGTATAAGTCTTCAGTCCTAGAAGGTTTCAGGGCTTACTCAACCAAAGCAATAGCAGCTTTGAGGGATCATCAAGGGCACAGCTTCAGAAGATGATTTATATAGAGCCCAACCTTGAGATTCAATCCCCATCTTCTCTGCCTGAGGTGGTTGGTGTGTCTCTCTCAGCAAAGCCCTCATCCAGAGCCTTTTGTAATGATCCCTTCTGTAGGGCCCCTCCTGCCTTTTCTTTAAAATGTGCTCCTGTCAGTGCACAAATCTTTGATGTGGTTTATGAGCTACGTAACATTCTCTTGGAAGTTTATATTTGGGTGACTCCTGTGCCTTTACCTGGTGAGATACACAGAGCATCACTGAGAAAAAAATGGGCTCTGGCTTTCATCTGGAGTCATCTCTGGTTTTGGCACTGGTGCTCCAGAGCTGTAGCTGAAATCAGAATCTGGGGTAATGTGTTGTTTGAGAAGCTATTAAAAAATAGCCCAAACCTGGTTAATATTCTTGTGAAGATGCACACTGTACCATACATCCTTCTGAAGAAGGACCAACCCTAATCTTCAACTCTGTCTTTTTGGCTTTATTTTCTGTCAAAAGTGGCAGTTAACCCTGAAATAGGCTACAAGGCAGAAAGAATTATTTTCAGAAAATTGCAAGGATATTTCCAGATGCTGAAATAAGGGAAGAAAAACAAAAAAAATCTAGTATATCTAATTTTTCTGCAGTCAGAAAATGAAGGAGACTGTTGTGAAAACTCATACTGTTCATAATCCTTCTCAAAAGTCATCTTCTTAATGTTTGGCAATATTTAAAATCTTAAGCATGTGTATGGAATACCAACTGAGGTAGTTTCAAAATTAATGTTACCTCAAACATGTTTTGAATCAACTTCCTATGAATTTAATTAATCATTACTTCTCTGGCAATTCAAATTTACATATTTTTTAAGGCTGGCTCTGATCCATGTTGGCATCTGAAATACGGAGATCTGAACTCCTCTGAGTAACAGTGAGGCATCAAACAAATACTGAAAATTGAAATGCTGTGTGAATTGTTACCTTCTGCCTCATAATAAAACTCTGGATTTGGCAGGCTGAAGAGATACTGTGCAGCCACTGAAAAATATTTTGTTTCAAACCATGCTGTGTACTCTAGCAAAGGCAGCCCTCCAGGGCACCTGTTTGTCCTGGAAACCATGGCCATGGAGAGCACCCAGAAAGTTTCCTTGAAACTTGGTAATTCAAAATGTTTGGAAAGCAATACATGACTGTTCTCCTCATATTATCTTATCTCTGTCACCAGCAGTCCAGGAAAAATGTATCTTTTAGGTAAGAACTAATGGAGAAAAAAATGAATAAAAATATCTGTTCAGATAGATGTGTCATGATAGATGTGAAGTGGATGAGTAATGGTACATCTTGTTAAATTGGAATTAAGGAAATATTTATAAAAAGAGCTTTCTTAGTGGGAGAAAGGTTTGAGGGCTGAGTTTTATTGCATTGTCTTCAGTGATGTGCAAATGAGCATGACATGAGGTAGATGATTTTACTGGCTTAGCTGCACTGGCTTAGCTGCAGAAGAAAATTTGTAGTTATGAATTATCTCTTCTACTACTGCCATCAATAACAGAAGAAAAAAAAAAAAGAATTTCCTCCATTATAAGCTTCTAGGGGAGATGAAGTATCATTTCTGCTAGACTGCTGAGTGCACACACTGGTTTGGGGTTGGAAGTGGTGACACTGTCAGTGTTGAGATGATGGAAATTGTCCCATCTCTGGGTGAACATCAAAGGAAAGTCAGCTGCTGGTGTGGAGGCTTTTTGCAAGACTCCTTAGGAGATCCATCATGTGTGCCCTTCATCCTCTGCTGTAAAAGCACAGGGTTGTCCTTTCCCATCCCCTCACCTGCTGGATGTGTGCTGGGAGTCACTACAAGGGAGCAGAGCTCACTCCTGTGTTTGTGGTTGCTGCTGTTCTGTTTGTTCTTGCTAGGCAGTGCTTTCTGTCAGGAGGTGCAGAAACAGGGAAGTTTCCAGGAGGAAAGTGTTGTTTCCAAGGCATCCCGCCTCGATGAAGAGGCACTCGCTCCTGTTTCATCCGAGGCTGCGTGGCTCTGTTTGTGCAGGAGCCAGGAGGATGAGCCTCCAGCCTTTTCCTCCCCTGTGGCTCCAGCCCTTCTTCAAAGGCTTTCCTCAGAAACAAATTTTTGTAGTAACCTAGTTGAGTCTTCCCTCAAGCCAGACCTGTTACATATCCTTTTTTTTCCCCTTCACTTGTTCTTTCTGTTCTATGGTTGGTTTGCTGAAACTCTCCACTCATAACTCACTTGCTTCCTATAAACCAACGCCCCTTCCAAACCCCTAAAATGATGTTGTGAAGGGTTACTTGTGACAGTTTTTGCTTTCAGTCAAAACACAGAGCATTAGCAATTTGCCCCTGAGCTCTATCCAGCTTTCTCTGCAAGCAGCTTTGACTCCTCAGGTAAATATTTCCTGAGCAATGTTTCTGCCCCTGCTCTGAGCTGGGGGGAATGCTCAGGGGAGAACCCTCCATGGGACCTGTGTTTAGGATGATGCTTTGAGTGGAACAGGGAAAACACCACGACTCTGCCATCCTCCTTCTTCCAAAAGTCCTTCACAGCTGTTCCAAGAATGCAGCCAGCCCATACCTGTGGGTTTGTGCTGGTGGGAACTGAAGGTATTGTTTTTCAGTTGTGCTTCAATCCAGCTTAAAATGAGTTGGTGTAATTATGATATACTGTGTGGGAGTTTTGAGAATGAAAGTAACTTTGGCCACTACTTCTCTCTTCTATATTGTTTTAAAATAAGTCTATTTCCACTGTTTTCAACTGTTGAAATACTTCTTTTAATGATCTGTTATATTTTAATTAAAAGGCCATATTTGAAGACTGAAGTCTAATTTTATGTGTATAGAATCTGCTTCTGGAGTGCCTTTGTTCATTAAAATCAGAAAATTAAAACAGGAAAAATAGACAAGGGAAATGAGGCATATTATACTACTACTTTCATGTTTGCTTTTGAAGGTAAAACTGTATCCAAATGATAATTAGGCTTTGCCCTCTAAATGGCCTTGCTACAGTACCTGTACTGATGGAAGCAACTCTGGGACTTCTTCCTTTCTGGAGTTAGAGAATTCCCATCTGAGTGGTCTCCAGCCACTCTGCTAAAATAAGATTATCATCCTTGAAACCTGGATGCGTGGGAGATGGAAATTTATGTGTGAGGAGTTAGAGGCATCACTTGGAAGACACTGACAGTAGAATTGATTTTGCATTGGAAAAATGTTTACTAAGAAAAACTAGTATATACATTAAAACTCTGGATTCAAGCCTCTCAGAAAAATGGCATTCCTGCAAAACTCACTTTATGTTTCAATGCTTTTACACACAATTTTAAGGGCTTTTTTGTTTTTTTTTTAACTTACAATGCATATTTTGCTTTGATATGCAAAACGTGTTTTATACATCCATTAAAGCAAATCCACTAAATTACAGAATATACTGCCTCTGATGGAAGATATTACATATTTGGGTAACTTTCCAACGTCAGAAGACACTTTTCATCTCTGGGCTGGGTGTGTTCTTCACATGAGCCCATTTCAGGGCAAATCAGCATTTATTCACCACTTGGGCACACAGCTCTTGCTGGCTGCTTTGGGGCCCTGTGAGCTTTTCCAGGTGAGAGGTTGGATCCCATTTCTTTGTCCATCCCTGCATCACTTCAGTTTTCTGTGCTGTGACTTAATTACTGATTCCCAGATGTGCAGAATGGCTGATCCTCTTTAAGTCTTCTAAGCTTTGCAAATAAGGAATGATTCTAGGCAGGTAGACAAATCTGCTCTGATGATACAGTGGGATAATCAATTCAGAAATCTGTGTGTTAGCTCAAAACCAGTCTTGAACTGATGCTCACATTTGCTTTTAGGCTTTTTTGGTTTTGAAAGGACAGTGTCCAGGTAGTGTAAGGTAGGTTTGCACGTCTCTGTGTGCAAATACTAAAGTGCAGGGAAATTAAAATGCAGTGCTTTTCATAGTACTTTAACTTGATTAGGACTTGAGTGGGACTGTTGGTTCTGATTTAAAATAAGCCATCTCCATTGAAATAAGGAGACTTAATTTAGGTGCTATTAAAAGCATCACCCTGAGAAACTGCTGAGGACTTAAGAGCAGAGATCCATCCGTGGTTCCACATGATTAATTCAAAATGGGTGAACCCTTTCAAAGTACCTACAGTAAAAATACAGTGACAGAGTGCACACTCAAAATCAGTAATTCACATTAAAAAAAGGAGCTGATTGCCTATAAACATGAATTGTTTTTATCCTCTTTTATGATTACAAAATGGTGCACTTCTGAAGTTTCTGTGAAGCTCTTATTTTTTAGGGGAGATTTTTTTTTTTTTTTTAAATTCTAACCTTATTAGATTAGAGCAGAGTCCACACTCAAAACTGATATTCAAAATTAATTTCTAATTAATGACTTGTCATCAGGTGTAATATTTACCTATGATTTGGACCTGTGGCATCTGCTCAAGGTCAATCCACATTTCATTTACATTTTTTCAAAGCTCCTTGTTCTTACAATTTTGAAGTTTTGGTTATTGCTGAGGGAAGGTGAAGAAGGATCATCTTTCTAGGTTAGTTATGCTGTATTTTAGTTATGCAGATGTTCATTGTGGGTGAATAAAGTTTTAGCGTGACATAGTATTTCCTTGTAAATGCTGCAAAGACTCGTAATGTGCTTCCTTCATTCAAGAAATACAATATTAGCTCAAAAGAACAGGTTGATAGAATAGAGTGGTCTACAACAGCAGAGAACTGCGGGGATTTAATTTGATTGGCAGCGCGGCTTGATTTTGGCAAATCCTTTTTGATGTGAGCTAATAAATGCTGGAGCATTAAATCCTGGAGATTATCAGGTGTTTGTAGAGAATGAAAATTGTCTTTGCATTGTGTGCTCGAGGCACTGCAGAGGTGCAGGAGGTGCTGAAGTGAGAGCTCTGGTGGGGAGCACTGGGGGCACATCCCCAGTGAACAAACCCCAGCGCTCAGCCTACCCGCTCTGCTGGAGCAGCTAAAACAATCTTACCAGGCCCACAGACATTATAACTTTGAAGATCATTAAAGATCATTAAAATGATGTCTATCTTACTATTTAGGATTTTTTTTTAATTATTTTTTTTATTTATAATTAGCTTCACAACACAGTATTGCTTGTAAATAGGATAATTTTTAAAAAGAATATAGTCCTTCCCAAAAAAAGATCTGCATGCTTATATATGTTTAGAAATATTAGGAGCTGTTCTTATGGCCAGAGGCATTTGCTAAAGCAGAGTGATTTGGCTTTAGCTTTCCAGTTCTTAATGGTCATTAGAGTTAACAGAACCACTTATACCTCTAGACAGTAAAACTCAAATGCATAGAAAATGAGAATTGTGGAAGGGAAGAGAGAGTTATATGGTTATATGTAAAATATGGGCAGGTAAAAATGAGAGGCAGTGTAGAGCTTTTGAAGAAAAGGAGATAATTTAAACTCTTCTATCAGTGTTAGGGGTAACAAAACCAGGAGTAAGTGTAGAATAATGGGCTAAAATGGGAAGGAGAATGAAATTTCAGTCACCTGCTACAGCAAATGTTCTCTGCAAATTATTCCAATTTTACCAAACAGAATAAAGAAATTAATTTCTGAAGGAATTAAGTGGTAGTGAGGATTTCAGTAATTTAAACAGAAATCTTAAGACAGTAGTGGCAATTTTCAAAAGGCTTGAGTAGATATTCCTGAAGACTGAACTTGATTATTGTATTGTCAAGTGGCAAGACAGATGTATGAATCTAAGAATTATTAAAAACTACTGGTAGTAATTGCAACTCAGGTGGTCATTTTTAATGGCTTATTTGTGAAGAATTGACTGGACCAGTGTTGTGATGTTCTGTAGTGGTTCTTCTGGATGATTACACCTGTGGCAAAATGACAAAATGAAAAACCTTCTGAGGACTTAGGAAATGAGTCAAAAAAACACTTAAAATAGTGCCAAATTAATTTTATTATATTGGTTTTATTCTGCTGAGATTTACAAGCATTCACTGTTAAAGCAAAAAACTTACACTGCTCTGAAATACACTACAAGGTGATTGCTGTCGTCAGTCTACTGAAAACTTTCTAAAATGCAATGATTTTCTAAAGCTTTAGGCACCTACATTTGCTGGTCTTAGAAAATTTTCAACTTCTGAGTGTGTTTTGTCTTCTAAGGTTTTTTCTTCCCTGAATTTTCCATCTTTTGGTATAAGACAACCATGATACCAGTTTGGCTAGAGACATGGACAGAAATCTGACAATTAAGATTAAAAACTTTTAAATAAGAATAAAAAAGAAGTTGAACTGCACTACATAGTCACATTTTGCCTCTCTTCATTTTTAGATGATCATGGTGCTTCTGTGATGGAAATTTCCCATACTCCATGCATTTTATTCTCCTTTGACCTTGTATCATCTCTGTCACCTGGTACATTAAACAGCAGTCAGGTTCAGAGCCACTTATAACTGATAAAGGACTTAATGAAGTTTTACCCATCCTGTGATTATCAGTCTAATTTTCAGGTGTGAAAATTACTGTTGTAATCTCAGAAGACAGTGACCCATAAAAGGTGTATGATTGAAAATCGGATCTATAATTGAAAACGTGATCATTGTTTCTTTAAATCCACGTTTATGTGTCGGTGCCATCTGGCAGTGCCTGGATGTGCCTTTGCTCAGCTGTCATTGAGTGGCTGGGCAGGTACAGGTGTCAGGATAGATGTGGGTCATGAAGATATTCTCCTCTGAGATGAGAGTGGCCTTATTACAACTTAATCTTTTTCATAAGAACAAAAGAAGGGATCACAGGGGAGGTAAAGCTGTTCATGGTTATTTGTGCTGTTTGAGCTGAGAGAATTTCCACTTTTCCTCCTGCCTCTCCACTCCTATCTGCCAAGGATTTCAGAAACTGTACATTTAAGCCACAATTAGTTGTCCTGATGATTTCTTCTACTCACCTGCCTAATTACCCGGTGAAGTGTGCAAATCAGCCCGGCTGCAGTCAGAGCACTCCTAATTGCACCTTCAGTTTGGAGCAGAAGTGGAGGGCTTGGGGAGATGTGCATCCTGCCTGTGTTCACTGGGGGAACTGCCAAGGATTGCCTGTGGGCCCTTCCTCATCAGGTGCCATTGATTTAATTCTTCTCCTCCGTCCTGCAACAATAGCTCGACTTGTAATCTGAATAAAATGTTTTTCTTTTCTTTGTAACCTACACATTAACACAGTAATTACTGAGTGGCTGGGAGAATTGGAGCGGGTCTCATTTTTTTTTAAAAAGTTTATGGCCTTTTTTTTTTGCTTGGTATCCTTAAATATTTGAAGTTGCAGCTTTAAAATAAATTATTGACAAAAGCACTAAGGGTTTCTTGCATTGCTCACTTGCAGGGTTACCTAAATATGCAACTAATCACCACAGGGAGTGCATAAAAACCAGAAAATAAAACATTCTTACTGCAGTGCCTTGCAGTGTGCTGGCTACTGATGCAGATATATTCAGAGAGGGGGTGGTACATTCAGGGGGTAGATAATGAGTGGTAGTGAGACAGCTTTTGGATAAACTGCAATTTTTGATTCCCACTAAGGTAGGGGCACCCAGAAGAATTACTTTGTATATTTTTAGTAGCTTCTTGTTTCAGAAGCTGACATATACAATTACTGTTGTTGCAGTTGTACTTTGCAAAACTTTTCATTATCCTCTCGGATGTTTTCAGATGTTGGCTATTTTTATTCATTTTTCTTTATTCTTAAAAAATAAAAAGAAATCCAGCTTTTTGCTTGTAGTAAGAAGTACACACTCCTCCTAAATGCACAGAATAAAATTACATAGGTAATAAAATTGCCAAGTCAAAATGTCAGACTTCAATTCTGTTGCAAAATCCTGTTTGCTGTATGAATTATAAATAAAACAATGTATGCATACTTTTTTTCTAGGGGAAATAATGGAATAATTACTACCAAAACTTTTTCCCTAGGTCAGAAGAACATTTACTACATTCCAACTGTGGTAGATAAACAACCATTTTGATATATTTTAATTAAGAACAATTTTAACAATGTAGATATCCAGTTGTTATAGTGGATTAGAAACTTCAAATTCTTTTCCTATAAGATGTATTGCTTCAATTTCTCTTGCTGCATCATGCTGAAACATCATGTAATTAAATCATCATGTTGTTTTGCAGAATATTCCCTTGTAGACAGGTAGTCTTGGTGAACTGATGAGACAAATACTTTTATTTCACTTTATAAATATGTGGAAAGCAATTGGTTTTTGCTCTCAAAGCCTTCTGTAGAAAGCACTAATGGAAATAGCTCTCCATCATCAAATATGACTGATTGGATTTTAGAAGCTGAGCTCTTTAGTTTTCATGACAAAGTAATAAAAAACCCTGCAGTTGTCCCCATTAACTCCCAGCCAAGTCTGGGTGAGCAGGCTGTGCACAGAACAATGCCTTGGGTCCTGTGCTGCTGAGAGCTGATGGAGTGATTTGTAAGGCTCGTGATGAGCAGTGACACTGGGCAGAGGTGAGGAAACTGCAGATTTTCAACCAGCTGGCCCATCAGACCAACTTGGGTCCCAGTCAGCTTTGTCAGAGCCACTTCTGGGTTGTTTTGCTCTTGGGGTTTAGGTTTTGGTTGGTTGGGGTTTTCCGGTTTGGTTTGTTTTTGGTTTTTTTTTCATGTATTCTGACTGAGTAGGTGGAGAAAGGATGAGCAGGTTAGAAAGGATGGAGTGAAGGTGCTGGGCTTTGTTTTCCCACTCAAGGTGCTTCACAAGAGCTCCTTTAGTGCTGGTTTTTATTCTGAATACCCTGTGCCTAGCAGAGAGCCAGGGGGATTTGGCTGCACATCTCCACACGCTGTGAGTGGAGGAGCTGCTTCCTCCAAGGGCCACTGCAGACAGAAATCACGGGCACAGCTCGCAGCCAGCTGCTGCCTTTGTCACTTGCTGTCTGTCAGGTCAGCTTCAAGGAGCTTTGCTACTTTTAATATTCCCCAAAATTTGGCTCCTGTGGGAACAGCTAGAGCTGCCTGAAGTTGCAGTCTCAGAAGATTAATATAGCTGCTTCCAGAAAATTTCATAAGTTGTTTACACAAAGAAGACAGGGATGTAAAAGATGATTCAGTTACTCGGGAGGCAATAAGGAGCATACAGTGCTATGAGCTGCAGAAAACAGGAAGAAACCCCACAGGTATAAAATCAACACAAAATGTGAAGAAGGAAATTTTCCCGCAAAAGTCAGGTATTAACTACACTGACACTTTTGTTAATGTTCCCTTTTTGTAAATTAGCTACAAACTAATTCTTGGAGAGTTTCCATCAGTTTGCAAATACATTTGTACATCACTGCCACTTACTTATCTGTGATAAAATTCAGACTTCTGTTCTGTGGGTGGTTTGTTTGCTTTGTTTGTTGGTTTTTTCCCCCTGTTTTTGCTCTGAAAGTGGTTTATGTTATGAACATTCAAGATTACCTGTGAATCCATTTTTGTATGATATAAATTTGGGAAATTCCTTTTGTAGCTTATTAATTAAATTATTCTGTTTAGTTGGCCATATAGGTCTGGATTCTGAATTCTAGCAGCTTGTTTTTTGAGTACACACTGAATATGTTATTCATTCTTGTTAAAAACTAAGCAAGTAATTAGAAAAAGGAAATGAAGGTTGATATTTTTTTTAAATTATAATCTGGGGAATCATGGAGTCTCAAAAGAATCCACTATGTTTAAGGCCTGTAGTATAAAAGTGTTAGTGTTACAGCCTGTCTCATAGCTCAACACCTTCATTTGAGTCAAATAGCCTCCAGACATTTCAGTAGGAGCAGTTGAAATGGATCTGCAGGAATTATCTGGCTCTTATATTAAAGCTCAGAGCCAAGGAGAGATTTTGAGCTGAGTGCCTGTTGTGAGTAGTGGATCTGTGGACAAGAGATCATCTTTCAGTGCATTAATGGAAAATTCAGTGAGGGGGCTGCTTTTCACCCACTTCAGTGTATCAGCTCTGCCAAAGGCACATACCCACTTCTGCATTGGTAAGGTCTTTCTCTTCTGTTTATCAGAACTGTAATTATAGCTCTTCTAACTTTTGAATGGCAAGAAACCCCAAAGAAATAGATAGTATGTGTTTTATAGTGATCATCCTTGCCTTATTTGTCACTGGAATCAGACAGAAAGAAGATGTTACTCTGGAGAAAGTGAAAAGTGCCATTCATTTCTTTCTCTAAGTCAAAACTCCTAGTTTGGATGGATTTCTGCCAAAATTTCTAAGACAGTGATATGCTCTCACCTTTATTAGTAAAAATATTAAAGCATGCATGGAGTGCTTGACAACATCACTGCCTTTCTGGGCACTATTATTATAATAAGGATTATTTATCCCTACAATAAAATAATAATATCCCTACAATCAAAGGTTCATTTGAGTTGCTCCTTAGAATGTCCAGGCTTTGCTAGAGCAGTCCCTACAGTATCTATGCATTTCTTTGCTTTTGAGTAAAAACAGCATCTGGAAAAGTTTGCCAATAGGAGCACCTTGACTCCTATTGGGTGGCTCACATTTCCCAAAGAAACTTAATGGATAAAGGGCCTTTGAGGTGTTTTAGGAAGATAGTTTTGGCCATTAGGCAAAATGATTTTGCAGGGAGAGAAAAGCTGGATTTTTACATTATCTGAAAGCACACTGAAAAAATCAATGAATCCGGTAAAACAGCCAAGAAATTCCTGATGGTTTTTTCCTCCTAGTACTAAATTTGCTTTTTAATTGAGTGGAATTTATGTAAAGAGATGATTTTGTGACCCATTCTCTTTCTATAAATGCTTTTTTACAAGCTCTATATGTGTGTATGAGTGCTGGGCAAATGTGATGTCCTTAGTGCTGTGAGGACTTACACTGTTTTTAAGTGAAATGTGATCTTGGCTCTGCTGGGTCATAATATATATATATTTGTGTATATTAACTCTATATAATGTAGCATAATGAATTAAATCTACAAACTTCCTGATCACCTCTCTGGTCTTTTTCTCCTAAAAAGTGCAGTAGAAACCGTATCTTTATTTCTGATCACAGAATCATACTATTCTACTGCTTTCAATAGAATTCCATGTCCTGGAAAAACAGGTAATTTAATGGTGAAGCAGACTGGGAAAAACTAAGTGATAAATTTCCAATTAGAGTCCAGTGATACTGATTGAGTAATTTTGCTTGCTACAGTTTTGTTGACAGATATTTACATAAAGAGTTGCTGGTTTCCCATTCTCACCTGAGCTTGGGAAACTCATGCAACTTTCTGCTGGTTTAGATCACTCTAAACACAGGGACTGTGTTTGTGTTCCCTTTTCTGGTACTGACACTTCTTGTTTTATTAACATTTTTATTTATTTGTAGGGATGTTGACTTGAATAATATTTGTCTCTATATATTCAGTGATATGTGCATGTGTATATGTATCTATGTGCACAGTCTTATTAAAGCACATTTGGATTTAAACTACTTGTTTTATTTGCATGTGATTTATATGTAAATCTGAAAACAAATAGAAAAATACTGATGTAAATTTGCAAAATAACCTTTACAAATGTGTTCCATAGTTTGATAAATCTGATTTAATCTCACTCACCTAAAAAAAAGTCTCTATCAGATTAATTTTCCAGGACTCTTAAATGGCATAAAATTAAGCATGTGTACAGATACCTGAACAGTGAGAAATTCCAAAAGCCAATTTTGTTTTTTCTAATCTAAAATTTAAATTTAAATTGTAAAATTTTGTTGCTTAGGTCTAAATATGACTTTATGACATTGCTGCAGTTTGGTAACCTTTGTTGTTTATCTAACCTTCAGTGAACTGCAGTGTTGTGTTGTCAAACAGAACTGCTTATTAATGCTGAAATTGTTGAAGTCAGTCTTAAAAATCATCTGTCATGGGACCTTGCCAATATATCAGGAAATAAAAGTACGTGTTAAAGCCTTTCTTTTTTTTTCCCAAGCCATCAGGAAAGGTATAACTTTGTTTCTGAGAAATGAAAAGTACAAATTCCAGCAAACAGCTCTGTTATATATATACATACATACATACATACATACATATATATATATATACATGTTATTTGTAGAAAGATCTATAGGTATGCAACATGGATAGCCTGTATTCTTTTATCTTTTAACTTCCTTTTTCTTGAGATATGTTGTTTTACTTGGTTGGGGGAGTTTTCTTTAACATGGTAAGAATGGGAGACATATTTTACTATCTTGTGACATTTAATTAAATTTAGGATCAATAGAAATATGTGAAAATACCTTTTTGGCCATAAATGGCTGTGCCAGTGTTTATACAGACTTCTTGTGTTACATTGTAGTAACGTGGATGAAATCATGTTTATGCCTGATGCTTTGTCATCTTTTCCTGTCCTTGTCCTTACTTGCTTTAGTAAAATACTTCCAAGAATTTTCTTTAAATGTGGCAAATGAAGTGTTGATTTCCTGTAGATGCCAGTGGTGCATGGGCTCACTGGAAATGAGCCACTTGCTTTATTTCCCTGGAATCTCACAGGCAGTCCTGAAGACACAGAGATGGCTTTTCCTAATCAGAAAAATCTCATTAGCTTCCCGATGAGACTGGTGTGAGGGGAAGAACACACAGCACAGTGTGAGCACTGGGGCTTTGGTGAGGACACCAGGAACAAAACCTGAAGTAAGAGCAGTGATGTTGGTGAACCTCGTCCCCCAAAAGGTTGTGAGGCTCCTCTGGACAACACTGTGTCTGGAGGTGAGATTTGCAGGGGAGGTTGGAGTGCTGTTTATTAAAGCAGCTGTTCATTAGCTGTTATCCTCAGGAATTTGCAGAAGTCCCCATAGGCAGCTTCCTGTAGCTTTCATGTCCCACTGCTCTTCTGGGTCCCAAGAAACTTCCTCATGTCTTGTCAGAACTTTGATGTTCTCCCCAACTCTCCAAGTATTTCTGCTGGACTGGAAAGAAAGAGTATTTTTACTTCTGAAACTTTGTTAGAAACAAACTATAAAAGACTGTGAACACAGGATGAAAAGGGATAACAATTCTGAAATGCTGAGGCTCAGTGAAGTTGCCTCTGATGCTGGCACTGCACCTCTTCATTGGAGTGCCTTGCATTCAGCTCAGTTCCCAAAAGCATAAGGAGCTCCCCTGCCTGCTGCAGCTCCTCTCTACATTGTGACTGCTCCTTTTTTTTGGATACAAACCAGTTCTGTCATCCATTGCTACTTTATTCAAAATTCCCTCTGCTCCAGCTACTCAACAATGGCAGTATTTTCCATGGCCTGCATTTTCCATAGTTTATTTAATATTGAGACTGTGATATTTTACTTCCCCCCTGCTACTATGTTAGCTAAAAAAAAAGCAGATGGCCACAGATTTTCACTTGTGAAGGTGCCACACTGTTTTGGTAAGTTGTGCTGACCCATCTCTGCTTTTGTATTTATTACCTGCAGGAATAATGACCTAAGGTTTAGACTCATCTGCTGTGATTAGACCTTGAACAAGGGTTTCAGCAGAATGCTTTAGAAGTTAAGCTTTCACTTGTTTATCTAGTGTAATAGCTAGCTCATTGTCTTTCAGTGTTACAAGGTACACTGCAAAAATGAGTGGGAAGATGTGGAATGTATTCTTAATGCTGGCCATAATACAGGGAATAGATTCCATCAATGTTTCTGGTCCTTTCCTTTGTGAGTACTTGGAGCTAAGGGTGTTGAGAGAGCTAAATACCAAAATAACCCAAATAACCAAAGTCCTGTTCATGAATGGGCGTTTGCAGGTCCAAGGAAAATTCTCTCTGCTTAAGAGCAAAAACGATCAAGCTGAAAGAAAGCACAACATGTTTCATAAGTTTAATAACCAGTGTGAGTGATCAACAATTCTCAGAATGATTTATATATATGTGCACATTTATTTTAGTTTATTTTTACTGAGGAGGGGTGGGTTTGGATTTGTTTTAGTTGTTTTGGTCTGGGTTTTTTTTCAGTTTGGCTGTGCAAACGGAATGCTTTGTTCTACCAGTGCAACCCAAAGAAATAAAAATATGAAGACAGATTGTTTCTGTATCCAAACCCTGCACCTGTTCTGAGCAGGGTAATTGCTAACAAGCTGCTCTCTTTTTAAAATGCCTGTTATCCATAGAGCTGACAGAATCCTGCATTCCTCTGAAAGTGGCATTTTACAGTGGCTCTGAAAAGAAGTGCCAATGTTTTCATGAATAAAGATATTGACCGGGGAAAGCAATTGTGTGACCATAATCATTGAGACAAGAACTGTAGCAACAGGATCTTATAACACAGTGGATTGCAAAGGGAACACGAGGGATGAAAATGATAGGTACTTATGCAAATGGATTAGAACTATCCTGTGCCACTTTGTGGATCTGTCTTTTAGTCTCTCTTGCTATCTAGGCCATGGGATTAGTCAAAAACAGCAGGAAAGGAATGGACACAATCACTTAATCACAAAATCAGAAGGCTTGCTGGGGTAATTTCCCTTCAAATAGCACACTGCAAACCCAGGGCAGGTAGTACTTAATACCAGTTGCAAGCCCAGCTCTATAAAGAGCCTTGGAAAGACTGCAATCTTTCTATTATAAGTGTATTGAGTCTGTCTTTTGAAACACCTGAAATGTGACATGAAATTATTCGTCTTTTTTCATTTGACACCTTTTCTTTATGTTTGGGGAATGCAAATGGCAAGAGTTTAATGAAGTGATATTGTTGTGATTACATCTAAGGTGCAGAGTGAGACATTCTCATTCCTACTGCAAAGCAAATTACATTTGCTTTTCCTACTCTAAAGCACTTTGCCCCTGAAATTCTTGCCAAAATAAGGGGGGGGGCTGTGATTCACTTTAGTGCTTTTCTCTGTAGGCTTTGTTCTGGTAACAGAACAGCATTAAAAAAAAAAAAAAAAAAAAAAAAAAAAAAAAAAAAAAAAGAGATGAAAGAAAGCAGATGATTTATTCCAGGCATCAGAAGATGCCATGCTGGCAGAAACTGCCAGAGCCCCAAATTGCTACAGCCCAAAGCTCCTCTAAGATCTTTCACCTGCCTCAACACAAAACCAGGTGAGCAGGAGGCACTGCTGCAGCTCAGTGCTGGTGGGTTTTGTGTTCCAAATAACCACAGTCCAGGGGTAAGCACCAATGTGCATCTGCAGACCTGGGCTGTTGGGCACATCAGCCTGGTAAAGTTCACTCTGGACTGCAGAAATTACAGCAGAATCTCTGCTTTCAGTTTGAGCTGAACCCAACTGAATTGCTTGAACCTGCTTGAATTCTTGTTCTTAATTTTTATAGAGAAATGCATATTTTCTGCATTTGGCTCATCTCACCATTTATCAGCTGGGTTGATGCAGCATGGACAGGAGTTCTTTGAGGAGAAGCAGTTTGGTTAAATGCCAGCTCTCAGGGTCAGCTTGTCTCTGAAAGTTTGGGTTTCACTTTTCCTGAAGGGGATGATGTGTTTTAAATACCCAATGGCTTCTGGAAAAGCCTGGCAGAGGCACTCAGGAGTCCTCAGGCTTTAGGCAATGCCCTTCCACGTGTCTGCTTCCACCAGGCATTCATTCTCCTCTTGCTTCTGGCATTATTTCCATGGTGGAAATTGTACTGTGGTTTACACAAAGAGTTTTCCAAGAAATCCAGAAAATGCTGTTAGGATAATTCAGAAACCTGACTTACTAATGCCAATGTTATGCCAATATTTTCTGACCTTTTGTTCTCTTACAACAGCCTTAGTTGTACACATTTGTTGGAAAAATTATGTTTGAAAGACTTTTTATCCTCATTGATTAACAATAAAACTGTGCAACTCAAGCTTTAGGGAGGAAGCTGTGATTTTTTTCTGGTTATGCTGCCTACAAGAAAGATTGTAAGTTTATTCAGGTAAAAATATGGAAATATTTGAAAGTTTTTTGTGTATTCTTCTACTATGTCTCTTAATTCTAAATGATGCTTTTTCTCAAATCAGTATCCCCAATACTACTTAAAATATGTGCTTGCATTTTTGTGTCAAGGGATACAAAATATTTCTATATTAAATAAATATATATAGAATAGATATATAATAGGTATATAATATATTATATATATATAATATATACATAATATAGATATAATTTTTATATTGAATAAATCTGATGGAATTTAGTTTTATTTTTTTACTTCTTTGTTGTAAGAGGAACTTGGGTCAGGTCTTCTTACAGTCTTGTGTAATTCAGCCATTATGGATGCAATTTCATAGTGTTTTTATTCTAAATATGAAACACCCATGATAGAATCTGTATTTCATTCCAAAAGAGAGAATAAGATCTCAGAACTCCTGAATGAGGCTACAGCCTTCTAGGACAGGGTTACAGCATTGGTGTACCAGGGAAAAGCACCTGCCATGGGCTTGTGCCGGGCTTTTGGCACTGTCCCACATCACATCCTTGGGACCCTCCAGCCTCCAGGGTCTGTGTTCGAGTTCAACAAGGCCAAGTGCAAAGTCCTCCATATGGGTTGTGGCAATTCCAAGCACAAATAAAGGTTAGGCAGGGACTGGATTGAGAGCAGCTCTGAGGAGAAGGATTTAGGGGTGCTGGTGAATGAAAAGCTCAACACGACCCAGCAACGTTCACTTGCAGCCCAGAAATCCAGCTGCATCCTGGGCTGAATCCAAAGCTCTGGGGGCAGCAGGGAGGGAGGGAGGGGATTCTGCCTCTACCCTGCTCTGCCAAGACCCCACCTGCAGAGCTGCATCCAGCTCCGGGGCCTCCAGGGTGAGGAGGGTGTGGACCCTGTTGGAGGAGTCCAGAGGACTTCACAAAGATGCTCAGAGGGCTGGAGCACCTCTCCTGCAGAGACAGGCTGAGAGAGCTGGCGCTGTTCAGCATGGAGTAGTGAAAACTCTGTGAAAACTTTAGAAGGACATTCCCTAAATCTTCTAAAGGGATTTCAAGAGAGCTGGAGAGGGCCTTTTTACAAGGGCTTGTAGTGACAGGACAAGGGAGAATGGCTTTAAACCAAAAGGGGACAGGATTCCATTAGACATAAGAAAGAAATTCTTCACTGTGAGGGTGTGGAACTGGAATAGGTTCCTGGGAGAAACTGTGGCTTTCCTGGCAGTGTTCAAGGCCAGTCTGGGTGGAAGGAGACAGGGAGATTGGACTGAGCTGATCTTTAAGATCCCTTTCAACCTAAACCATTTATGATTCTCTGTCATAGACTGTGATATTCAAAGCCATATCTTGCTGCTGCTTAGAGGATTTTCATGCCTATAGTGTATCAGTTCATCATCAGCCTGTAAACTGTGTCTGGAGATGGACTATATATTTAGAAAATGGCCTAGAAAAGGAGAGAGAAAGATGCTTCAGCCTATTTGAGTTATACTTGCTTTGCATATTTGCTGGATATGTTTTTTTTTCAGCATTTCCCTCTGAAATACCTTGTGGCGAGTGGGATTTAGCAGGATGCAGAAGGGTGGGAGTGACTCATGTTTTCCTCAACCTGCCCTCCCCCCCACAACCAGTCTCTGCAGGTTTTTGGTTGAGCCTTTCTTTTGGTTACTGCTGCAGGATTTGCAGCCTCTGTAATGCTGTTTCACACATGTAGTACATGCTTTTGAAAGAACAGTCTTTTGGGGGTCTTTTCAACAGAGGTTGAATGGAGACAACCACAGAGCAGAAACTTTAGGCTTTGTCCTTTGGTTGCATGCATTGAGATCCCTGATGGTGAGTGCTTGTGAGCCCTTGGTAAATGTGGTCTTTAGCATTTGGCAGCAGTAGCCATTGGAATCACTAACACTGGTCTACACTGTGCTGTTCATGCAGTGTTTCATTTTTCTCTTCGTAGCTATGTTTTAGTAAGGTAACTCAAAGTGTGTTTTAGTAAAGTAACTCAATCAAAAATTGCATTCAGAAATATGTATTACTTGAGGATTGTTTTTGGCAACAGCACAATTAAATGGTTTGTGAGAAAGCTACTATAAATAATGAGAAAACTTGCAATTGTATTATTCTTTGCACAGCCATTTTCTGATTCATTAGAGTTAGACTGTAAAATCTATAATCACATTATAGGTAGTATTATATATAAACCACCATATTCAGGAGTTGGTAATTTTTCAAACCACAATAATAAAAGAGCGTATTTAGAAGATTAAATCCTTAAATCTCCATCTGTGTCTGCATTGTTGTTATGTGCCAGTTAGCAGATAGTTATGGGGAAACTCCATGGTGTCAAATGCTTCTCATTCTATGGCTCTCTGTGATGTTTTCTCTTGAATGCCTTTATCTTCATGTCACACTCAGAAATCACAGTTTCTGCCTTACCAGTGATACACTGTCCAAAGATCTATTTAACTGCCTTTTGCCTATGGCCATTTTGAAAAGCAGCACAAGGCTAAAAATATTTTATTGTTGAAGAGATGCAGCTTACACTCTTTTAAAACTTTGTAGGTTACAGTCCAAGAGTTGCATTGCTTAGCATTGAAAAAGTTAATTGGAGATGCCCTCGATAGTGATTGTGCTATGAATTCACTTAATTGTAGTAACTTTTCTAATATTTCATCAAATATTGCTTGTGTACAGTAACTTCATAAATGTCTTATGAGAATCTTGTCACTCAATGTCAAAACATCATCATGACCTTTAATAATTTCTAATATAATAATTTGATATAACTTGTAATTTTTGTCCAAATATTAAAACCAAATATCTTAATTTGAGACAAATCCTTGTTTTTATGCCAGTCTCCAAGTTTTCAGCTAGCTGGAAACTCTCTTCTTTCTCACTGTGGGTACCAATAAGCTTTGTATGCTCAGTACTTGATTCACTTCTTTGATATACTCCCTGCACAATTTGCAGAAGTATTTA
Organism: Poecile atricapillus; assembly: GCF_030490865.1. Taxonomy (NCBI): domain Eukaryota; kingdom Metazoa; phylum Chordata; class Aves; order Passeriformes; family Paridae; genus Poecile; species Poecile atricapillus. The sequence goes on from NC_081253.1 coordinate 7,827,524, forward strand.
AAATGAAGCTTTATTTTTAGAAACTGAACAATATTCATGTCTGCAGAGAAGAACCTTGTGAATAATGAGGTCTTGGGACATTTTTTAGAGGCTTTGGTACATTCATCAAGTTGTTCAGCTTCTATCATTTTAATTCGGTTCTTTGGAATAGAGTTTCACAATGCTCTGAGGGGAACTACAGTTCTCTCATCCCCACTTGGTTCTGTGAGCTTCTAGCTCTTAAACTGGATCTGTCAGGTGTCATTTAAATCAGGCTAATACTGTGATGTTTAGAATAATAGATGTTTAGAATTTGTGTTTCCTAGGCTGTGATATTAGCACTTTAAGATAATTCTTAAGGGAAAATAACAGCTTGGATCCGAGATCACCTGCAGGATGCAGAAATTCTGTATTTTTGTGGAAAAGCTGTGTATCCCTGCAAGGTCAGCGTGGCCAGGGCTGTCCAGACAGGGTGGAACCACACGATGCTCATAACCTAGGGATCACCAAAAGGGCTGATGAAGAACTCATGCAGGCCTTGAAGACCCGTGTCTAAGGCTACACAGGCTGTGGTAATTAGTATTTCACAAGGTAGGAAAGAAAATGAGGGAAGCAGGAAGGCTCGAAAGTGGTTGGGAAGCAGAGGCAATGGGGTGGAGAAAGGAGACAGGTGCCAGGAGTTCCTGTTAACATCATTTTTTTCCCCTGAGTGCTGAAGACAGGAGTCCTGAACTTCAGTAAAACCCCCCCAGGTATCTCAGAGGTGTTGTGGGTTGTGGTAATCAGGTTCTTCCACACGCTGATCCCGGGAAATTGAGAAGTTCAGTGTGGGAGGGACTGGCCACAAATCCTGTGCTGAGCATCACCCATTGCCTGGCACGGGGCAGTGTCAACACCCAGGAGCTGATTCCCGTGAGAATAAAAGGGTTCAGAGGTTCTGCAGGACAGGGTGAGCCCAGGCTGCCGGGACCATCGCCGGGGTTGGGGTGTGGGGCCAGGCAGGCTGGCACCCCTCAGCTGAGGGAGCTGCTCCTGTGCTGACCAGCACGGCTGGGGGAGGCACTGAGGACACAGAATGGCTGCTCTGCCACTCAGCTGGGGCTAAAAATCTCCAAAACGAGCAATCTCTGGCAGGCTGGGCAGGGTGATGGGTCCAATGGGCAGAAGATGCCTTGGGGAAGTGGAGACATTCCTTGCTGGGAGCTGTGACGTGCTAGGACTGGTGTGAGAATTCCCTGTGGGATTGATTGGAGATTGCGTGGGGCAATTCCCCTTTTATTTTCTGGAGAAGAGGACCAGGGAGAGAATCTGTCATTTACATGTGGAAATGAACCTACAAGGGGCTAAAAGAAAACAACATTAAAAAGTTAAAGACACTGTTGCTGCTGTGGGTGGTGTGGATGCTGAAGTGGTGTATGTGAGCCAAGAAGGCACAAGAACATTGCCACTTTCTGTTGAGACTTACCCATTTCACACTCATTATAACCCTGAAATGCAGAATGAAATAATATGTATGTGAGTAAATTTTACCATGCTTTTGGAAGTTTGTAAAACATAGCAGGCAGTGGGTTTTGTTGTTTTTGGTTTTCTTTTGCAATCTTACCATAGCATTTAATTTTGAGATACTAAAGACACATGTAATTGTGGTAGAGAAACATTTTTGCTTGCCAAATCTAGATAGAAAAAATACTGTTTTCTGTGAGGGAAAGTTGGGTTTGTAAGAGACAATTGCACTAGTTTTGTCATTGTGTTGTTAGATGTTTATGTGCCGTTTGGTCTCAAACTGTACCATGAATGTGGGCAATGCAGTGCTATTATTGAAAAAATGTAAATGGTGCCTGGCAGGAGTTAAATGTGTAACCACAGAGGATGTAGGCTTAAGTGCACTGGTAGTTACAGAAACATTCATTTAACATTTGTTATAAGCTACTGTTGTTTTTTTATAACTAATAGGGGAGCAGTTTACAGTTGATCTACTGCATGGAGAAAAAGAGCTTGTAGCTTCAGATGGAATACTTGCAGCCTCAGGCAGTTTTGCTAATGCTTTCTATTACAAATAAGTTTAATAGTGTGCATTAAAAAGGATGTGTATTTAAACCTTTATGGTCCATACCATGTTAGGTAGAATTACAGTAAATTGCTGCATTTCATTTCTGTAATTATCTTATAAACTGCTAGTTGATATTGTCCTGAAGTTTATGTTCAGGACATTTTAACACCAGTTGTATTTTGGACAGCTTGCATAAGATCATCTGATTGTCTCTTAGGAGTACAAAATGACATATATATTTAAAAAAAGAAGAAAGAGATTTATTAAAAAAGCATGAGTTACACCTTTGGATGACTCTGTGTACCATTGAGAAAGAGGGATCACGATCACCTCCCGTGCTGTGATTATGAATGTGCACAGAGCAATTTTCCTAACACTAATAGTTCTGGAAATGTATGTTTATGAAACGTGGTCTTTTCCTTTTATTTCATTTTTTTCCATTCCTGTAGGAACTTGGAAGTAACAGCCCTCCGCAGAGGAACTGGAAGGGAATTGCTATTGCGCTGCTGGTGATTCTAGTTGTTTGTTCACTCATCACTATGTCAGTCATTCTTTTAACCCCAGGTAACCTACTTCTTTATTTTATCTTATTAAAGGTGTGTGATTCATAATGCAGTCATCAAAAGCAATGAATGTTAAAGTGTTTCTTGCCTTTCAGCATTTTTAACTTGTGGCTATTGTAAATTTGGTGCCTGTGGGGACTCAGGAGCTCCTGGAGGTCTTGCAGAGCAGAAATGTCTGGGGTTGGCAAGAGGTCCTTAGGATTGTGTTGGCCTTGAGGGGGCTGCAGCCATCCTTGTGAGCCTCAGCAGGTGTCAGCTGACTTCAGGAGTTTGTTGTTGGTTTTTGGTGTAATTTCAGATTCACAGATGAGCTAAGAGAAAATTGTACTCCATGGAAAACTGATTCTGAGAATGCAACTTCTCACTGAATGACGAACATGGATCTTCCATATGTGCATGCACAAGCTTCTTCCCTTTTATTTCTTTCAGAAACAGAGGGGAAAGTAATGGTTCAGTCACAGAAAAAAAAAAAAAAAACAAAACAAAACAAGGAGAGGGCAAGAAGTAGACAAAAAGAGCAAACAATGCACAAGTTTTAAAGGAAAAAAAAAATCTTTGAATCCTTTTGCCAATTTTAGAGTATAAAGTATCTGATTTGCATGGCATGCCTAGATAGTAAATATTGGTCTGCAAATATTCTGCCATTTGAGTGCTCAGTTTGTGTAAACCAGAAAGTTAATGAAGCTCTTTTCAGATAAATAATGGTTCCAGGCTGTTTGGCCATGAGGTGAAATCACCCAGGGAAGCTGGCTGAGTCTGTGCATGAGCAGGGACAGCAGCAGAGTGCTGCTGCTTTAAGGGAAGGTGCTGAGGCTGAATGGAAAAGGATCAAGAAGCTCTGCTTGTCAGAGGGGATGAGGCAGCTGGAAAGAGTATGCAGGAACACTGTGGATAGTCTGCTTCCTCTGTTTTCTATAAATGATAATATTATCATTTTGCTGTCCACTTAGATCATGTTGAGAAAAGTAAAAGCAAAGTTGTGCTGCTGTAGTCTCAGTGAATAGGAGCTTTCTTCAGGGAATAATATGAAAGATTTTGAGGGCACATATTAGTGGTACACTTTAAGGCAGAAGACTGTTTTTTGCTTTGGGGAGAGGTAGCTTTTTTTTTTGAAGACTTGTAAAATATCAAATCTTTCCTGGAATCTACAATAATAACTTTCAGTTGTGGCTCTTATATCTGTATAGAATTATTAATGATGTAAAACCATAAAATGAAGTCTTTGAAGGCACTCAGGGAAAAAGAATAAACAACCTAGGGGAATGTTAACTTTTTAAAAAAATATGTTAAAAAAGCTCAGTGAATTACAACATCTCTGAGGCCATTTCAGAATCCAGAGATCTTGGTTGGAAACTTGTGTAAGCTGGGACCTACATTTCAGTTCAAGTCATGCGAGTGAAAACTAGTTCTGTCAGCTCAGATGCTCTAAGATATCCCATAGAGACTGTGAAGCTTGATAGAAATAAAAGCCTTTCTCCCAGAACAATCCAGGTCTGTAAAACTGGGCTTTCTTGTGGGTTGGAAATGCTTACCACGGAAAGCTTTGGAGGTGCATTGTAGGATAGATGCTTGCCCTGTTTTGGCCCTCATCATTGCTGTTCCCCCTTCACTTTCATTATTTATTTGTTTGATTATTCTGAATTATTAATATGTTTTGATATTTTGCTACTCTGTTGGTCTGTTGGCAGGTGCTAAGCAGTATAGCTGAAGCTACTTTGTCATGAATATGTGTTAAGATCACTTTGGGATGTCCAGGAAAAAAGTAGAGACCCCCTGACATCTGGCTATTGGGAAGTGCTCACTTCCAAGTTGATGCTAATTTGTTATTATAAATATTTAGGTTTGAAAATCCTTCTCATAAAATATAATAGGTCTGAATGAAGATGTTCAGTGCAAATGTCCTTTGTTACCTTGGGATGTTTCAGCATTCATTTCTAGTACTATTTTGAGCATCAGAGAGTTCTCTCCCTATTTAGTTCTGCCTGTACGGATGGGTGCTTCTTAGATTCCATGTAAATTCCCCTAAACACTGTACATCACGCTGCTTCTTTTTGTGGAAATGATGATAATTTCAGATGGTTATTTCTCAGAAACCTGATTGTTTCACTGGTATTTTTTGCAGGCAAATGGGTACTGACTGATAAGCCAAACACAAGAGCAGTGATCTCTTTTGCCCGCAATTATTTACACATTGTTTTGTCCACAATATAAGAAACTCTCAGGTCTGTGTACACTAACAGTTGTCATTTGACTTCTCTCAAATTTTGAGCAACAGCTTTCCTACCTTTTAATAGAGGGACCAAGGCTTCCATGTGGGATAGCATATTTTTAAAAGAAAGTGCAATTCATTTGCAAAAACCTACAAAGAGGCTTTAATTTCCATTAAAGATAGAAATGATATTAAAACTAAAAGGAAATCCTTGATTTTCTTTTTGATTATCTTTTATTACATGAAATATAACTTCACTATACAATACTAAGCAGGATCTCTGTTGAAGTGAGATGTATTTTGACCTATTAATATCTTAGCTTTTGTTCAAATCTGAAACCTCTGTGTTACAATTATGGTTGTGGTTTGAGTAAATGCATTGTACCAACAATATTAGTAACATTTCTGATAATTTTATCATGCCTTTCATCTATGATAATACTCAGAATCTTTATAAATATCTTAATGTTCTCAACAAAGAGATGGAAAGTGGAAGAACAAACCATCCAGTGACGTAAAACATTAGTGGCAGAGTCTGAATGACCTCTCATCCCAGTGTCCACTTGTTGGGGCTCAGGAACTCTTTCTGAGCCCCTGTGGAATAAGGAGTAGTAATTAGTAGGATAAGTAGAAATTGCTACACTGCTCCATACCTGGAAATAGAAGGCTTGCAGGCAAATATCCTTGCTGGTTTTCTTCAAATTAAGAAAAGTGCAATAAAGAAAGTGCACAGAGATCCTAAAGAATCAATTTGCCCTTGTTAAAGTAGGGGAGTGGAAAAACTTGGAAGTTTCAGAACAGGAGCCCGTCTGTCCTCTGTGGTAACTGCATCATGAATCTAGTGATTTTTGTTTAATATTTGGAGTGGATTGCTGGAGCAGTATTTAAGAGAAAACAAAAGAAAATACCTTGGGAATAATCTTATATATATATATATATATGGAATTAATTGCCAGTGCAGAGGCACAGGTGAGTTTCCATGAGTTGCCATCATTTGGTTACTTGGTTTGTATGTCAGTATAAATTTAACACAGGCACCTTTCTTCTTCTGCTTTTATTCTATTGCATGTTTTTGAGGTTTCATCTCACACCTGCATATACTGTAATAGTCACAGGTAGATTTTTAGATATCAGTGCCTTTAATTCATTCCTGCCTTTGAATCAACCTGTTCTTGCTTTGCATCCTGACAGTGTGTTCCATGTTATAGGAATTATGTCAAGACCTATCTGATCAACCACTGTTGATCTGTATTTCAAAACTGACAAATGTTCAATTGAAAGTATTAGCAGCTGAAAGCTCTTATAGGAAAAACCACTTAAGAGCATCCTAAGAGTTTGGCCTCCCCTGTACAGGTGTTTTGCCACAACACTTAAATTTGTTTTTTTCCTTTTGGGACTGACAGTAGTTCTACCTTTGTGTTAACTTAGATTCTGAAGGTGTGGAAGACTCAAATGCTTTTTCTAGGACTCCCTCACTGAGATATTGATGTTGGCATTTAAACCATGCCTGCTGATATGTGCACTTACTGTTGAGCAAAGTGGCACCTACCTCTAATCATAGACTGAAGGAAAACTCACACATGATGGAAAAAAAGGACACCTTTTCAGAAAAGTTACTTTAGAGAACATTTAGGTCAGAGAAACGGTCAGAATGTGCTTTTTGTGGAAAGGGTTGAGTAAAATCAAGCTCTGGGAAGAGAATCCATTTGGATTATGTCCAGCAGATAAACTGTTCAGGGTTAGGACTGGCCTCTCCATACCCTCCCTCATACTACTCTTAAAGGAAAAGAAAGCAAACTATAACTTTTATTTATTTATTTATTTATTTATTTATTTATTTATTTATTTATTTATTGTGATGTGGATATTCACTGGAAGAAAATGCAGTTTTCTGTTCAATCCTGTATAGACTCCCTGTAACTACTGTAAATTGGCAGGCAGGTTTTGATGTCTGACTATTTACTGGCAAGTTTTCTTCCTTTGTCATGCTAACACAAAGTGAGCTATGCTAATTCCCAGTTGCACCTGATAGCTTGCATGCAGTTTACTACTGGTGTTTTTCCACTTTTCAGATGGCATTTAACATCAAGCATTTATCCTAATTTCTAATGTAAAAACTTTTTTTCCCCACAGAAAAGTCAGTAGTAGGGAGCTTCAGTTAATGGCATACTACAGTACATAATTATTAGTTTTATTTGCTAAGTTAGAAGGCAAATTTTATGAGGTGTTTAGACTACATTTAACCTGCAAAAATAATATATTATAAACTCGTGAAAAGTAGCAAGGCCATTAATTTCAAGTTTTGGAATCTTCTAGTTTAGTAAGCACAAACAGGTTTGTAACTTTGAATTAACACATGCCAGTTTTTGAACTGTTTTTAATTGGATGAACAGTTCAAAGATAATAATTTAGTCTTTGGCATTTGATTTTGTTTGTATCTTCTGTAATCTATGTCATTTATTATACATATATATATAATTTCAGACCAAAATACAGAAATCTGTGGTAAATACTGTGAGAACATTGGAAATAGCATTTCTTCAAGGAATAATTCAATAAAATTTATAATGGAAATGAAAAAGAGATAGTAGGGTATTTTGTAATGTAATAAATACAAAGTAATAAAAGGAAGTCTTTAAAATGAAATAAGTACATCCTAGAATCAAAAATTAGTTTGGCTTGAAAGGGACCTTAAAGATCATCTCATTCCACCCTCCCTGCCATGGGCAGGGACACTTTTCACCATCCCAGGTGTCTCCAAGCCCTGTCCTGGTTCTGAACACTTGCAGGGATGGGGCAGCCACAGCTCCTCTGTGCCAGGGCCTCAGCAGCATCACAGGGAAGAATTTCTCCCTAACACCCAATGTAAACCTGCACTCTTTCAGTCTAAAGCAATTTCCCCTTGTTGTGTCATTCCATGGCAGTCCAAAAGTCCCTCTCCAGCTTTCTTGGAGCTCCCTTAGGTACTGGAAGGTGCCCTAACATCTCACTGGAGCCTTCTCCAGGCTGAACAGTCTCAAATCTCCTCCTGTCTCCATAGCAGGGACTTCCTCTGGACCTGCTCCAACAGGTCCATGTCCTTGTCACTTGGAGAGGAGTTACCAACAGTGCATCCCAGGAACCTTCTGGGTTGGTTATGCCCTCTGTGCTGTCCCCCCAAGAGGTATTGGGGTGGTTGAAGTCACCCATGAGGACCAGGGCTTGTGGACGTGAGGACATTCCCCTCTGCCTTCCAGCTCAGGTGGCCTGTAGCAGCCCCAGGGTGACTATAATGTCACCTGTCCCTGTCCCCTCTCCAATCCTGACCCATAAGGTCAGCTCCTCATCCATCCTCAGGTGTAGCTCCGTGCATTCCAGCTGGTCCCTGACACAGAGGGGCGTCCCCTCCTGTCCTCCCCTGCCTCTGAGTGTAACCATGGGGGGGTACAGCTAATTTGGGCTTGTGCTCAATAAAGATTAACCCACTACTGTTTTGAGTAGTGCTCATGGGATCATGTTTATTCATCCTGTTATGGATAAACTGAGTATTTGAGATATTGATAGAGGACCAAAAGGTAGAGTTCAGGGTTACAAACAGAGCTCTGATTTGGTTAAAACTTATCTTTGGAAAAAAATACTTCTAAAACACCTACTGAAGTTGCTTGAATATGCCATTTTTTTTAGTTTACAAATGCTAATCGTAATTTAAAAATTACTTTAAAATCCAATCCATATCGGGATTCCTTGCCAGGGGTGTGATGGAAAACAGGGCAGGGCTGGTGATCCTTTCTTCTCTAATAGCCTCTCTTTACTCAGCTGATGTATTGTTTTAGTGATTTTTACTTAAGCAGTTGAAAAAAAAAATCTGTCATAGGCAAGGCAATCTTTGACAACATAACAGCTTGTGTGAGCTTGATTGCTAGTTGGCAAACTGGCAGGAAATAAAGGGTCACGATAAGTAGAAACAGACTAAGGTAAGGTTAGAAGGGGAACATGTTTGGAATTATAAACAGCATCAGAACCAGGGTGTTTTGAATCCAAATAGGTGATGGAAAACAGCTTGTGGAGGGTAGGTTGTCAACAAGGTTCTGGAGAAAGGGGATAATGGGCATGTGAAGAGCCCAGTGTTTGATGCAGTTAAGTCAGAATCGGTGTTTTGAAGACACAAGAATGTATTTGTGGGGCTGAATAGAGCACACATAACAACATGTGCTTACTTTGAAGATAAAAACACAGTGTGTGGCAGGAGCAGGAGCTAACAAGGTCCCATGATGTGTAAACAGAGGGATTAGGTATAAATCAAGAGAGATAATGTTACTCTGCTGTAAAGCTCCAGTAAGACTGCAAGTGGAATATTGTGTCCCATGCTGGACTAGCAGATGAAAAAAACAACAACCTAAACAGACTATTTTGATTCCTGGAAGGTAGGAAGAGGGCAAAAAGCTTATTTAAGGATTAGAATTTTTGTTTTATGAGAGAGGATTTGGACAGCTCTGCATGCTTGGCCTTACAAGACGTGAAGTGCAAGAAGAGTTGATTAGAGCGGTGAGTGCTTCCCAGAGCCCTGCTGTGACCTGGGAGGGAACAACATGCAAAATGCAGCAGAGCTGTGCTGTGAGCAGCTGGGATGGCCTTGTGTCTATTGTAAATTCATGATGTGCATTAAAAGGGAGTTTCTCTTCAGTACACCAAGGATGCACCTTATTAATACCAGCTGAAGTGACTGCAGCAGGCAGTGCTGACATTTAAAGGCAAAACTATTATACTGCTGTTAATTCCAGCTGGCCCTCTAATTGAGAAATTATGCTGAATAAAGACCAATAACAAAACTATTGATTGACTTTATTCTCTTTGAAGGGTCACATTTTCATCCAAAATGTTTTATAAGATATGACCTTTACAAAGCAGGTTTCTTTGTTAAAAATGTCCTGGTAACATCATGGGTTGACACAAAGATAACAAGATCACTGCTTGACTGCTGTGATGACAGATAACTCTTTTTGTATGTGTCTGCCATCAGAGCACTGTTTAATATCTGTAAGGACAAAAATCTGCCTAACACAAAGTTCCTCTTGTGGAGAAGGAAAGAAATGCCCATAGAGAAGAGAAAAAGTTCAGTAATTTATGGTAACCTGCCCAATAATACAAAATTATTTTAAGAACCTGGCTGGGTGTTTGACTGGTTGTGTGGGAAGTGCACAGGTGCATCTTTTTGCAAGGGCAGAGGCAACAAAGAGCACAGCTCTTGGCAGCTGCTGTTCTAAACAGCCTAAAGCAGTCAGGTGAAGCTGCTGCCAGTGATTATTGCTTGGAAACTTTGGGGGTTTGTCTTTTGACAGTAAAACTTTTGCTGTAATAGTAATGGTTCAACATTACCACTGTTAGTGTAGCAGTTTGCTATTGACTCTTCACTACTTATATTTTAGCTTGCAGCACGAAAAAACATATTTAGCAAAGCTTATTTTTTAGTTTTCTTTAATGTGGAGATGATTTTAGATGCAGGAAAATGATTTTTTTAAAATTTTGTTTTGTAAGTCAATGTTGGCTAATGTTCAGAATCACATCATTCCTGGGTTCTGTCGTGTTTGGGAAAAACACAAGGCCAATAGCCAAGTTATGTTGTTCACATCCCTAGAAAGCAAGAACAGGCTATAAAATGTGCATGTAGGTTTTTTAAAATTTCATTTTAAATTGTTGAATAGGTGAAGTTGGTTGCAAACTTACTTGCAGGAATTTTTTATCTAGTTTCTCTCAGTGTAAAGTACTCAGTATAATCCTTTGGCTGCCAGGAAATTTTGGTATTGCTTTGTAATTTTTTGTGGTGTGGGGCTATGGTAGAGAAAGAGCTTTTCTGGGAAAGTCCCAATATAAAAAATATCCAAACACTAAATCCTGTAATTTTCCTGTCCAAAAGATATCAATTCTTTGTTTCCTGAGGCTTTACTAAACAAAAATGATACTTTTTCTTGTTGTGAAAAAAAAATAAGGGCAAGGTATTGTTACCAATTTTAACAGGACTTTGGTTCTATAATTCCAGTGTTTTTCAAACAACACTGAATATATTGTTTTTGATAATTATCTAAAATGATCTTGTTGTGTTTGTTTTAGATGAACTTGCAAATTCATCAGAAAACAGATTATCATTGGAAGACCTCTTCAGAAAAGAGTTCATAGTTCATAATCCAGAAGCCAAATGGATTAATGGTAAGTTTATAAGCTCTCACTTAATTTGAAACTAGGTAAAAATTTTAAGTATTGAATGATACTATCCAGTCACTGAGGAAATAAAAAATCAGTTAGAATTTCAAACCCTCTTGAAATTGGCCAGTGTCCCAGTTTTCCTTGTTGCTCTGAATCACGTCTCTTTCATTAATTTTTGAAGTGGCTTTCTAATTTTAAAGCTCTGTCTAGTAGAAACCCACTAAAATTATCTGTTCATGCTCCTGACTCGGTTGGAAGCAGTGGTGAAGAATTGTGTTTAAGAACTGGATCTTGTTTGTGGAGTCACAATAAGATAAACTCTATTAATATCTGAACTTTGGGATTTGAGATTGGTTCTCTTCACATCTAGAAAAGACTTGAACATTTCAATGTACTTGTACAGTCATAACCATTTTCTGATGACCACCAATTGTATTTAGTATTCTAATTTGGTAAATGATTTGCACATGGCATGCAGATTCCTCCAAAATCAAGCAGTTTTAATGTAAAAAAGAAAACAGATTCAAGCTCTTTTTCAACTCATTGACTTCTTTTTTTTTGATTCCATGCCTTGTTCACTCTCTCTCTGTAAGAAATGTACACATAATGCAGTAGCAGCTGGCTGGTCTGTGCCATTATGGTGATCTGGGTGTTACTGCAGGTGATGGAATCAAAGCAATGACAACAGGATTTGAGCAAAACTGGGCAAGGCAAAACTGTTCTGGAGTGCTCTGTGCAAGGCAGGAGTCTGGCAGCCTGGTTTCTGTGTGTAAATTCAGAATGACATTGAAGGGAAAAAATGCTTCAATTGTTCCAACTTTGGCGTTCAGCTAGAACTGCTTTACTTAGTAGGGAGCTGTGTGATTGAATTGCTGCTTTGTGATAAACTCTGAAGAATGAAGTGGGTATAATAAGGATAAGTGCATTTAAAAGCAAAAGCATATAAAGAAGGAAAGTATGGTCAGTCTTTTTTCTGCTCTGGTGTAATCTGTTACCCATTAAGGGCTAAGAGAAGGGACACTCAGTTTGGTTTCTGCCACTCCCTTTCCCCAGCTCCAATGACATCTCTCTGCTGAGCTGCCCTTAGTTTCTTCTTTGGAATGGTTTCTGTCTGCAGGCAGTGCAAAAAAATGTGATACTAGGTAAAGCTGGAACACTTGTGTTGCCAAGAGGAGCAGTTTCTTGTGTTTGGCAGAAAACTTTTCCTGTAAGACTATTTGCTAGTGAAATCATAAAGCAGGTTTTCAATTTGCTGTTCCCTCTTCACAAAGCAGCTGCCTCTGACCCCACCCTATCTGAAAAACACTGGTCCTAATTGTCAAATAAAGTTATCACAGGCCCAGTATGGTAAAATAAACTGTCACTAAAAGCAGCTAAATACATAGTGGAAGAAGATTGTTCTGCTGGTTCCATCTATTACTCTTCTTATTTAAAAAATGCATGAGATGATTCTCCTAAGAACTCTAGTAGTTCTTCATAACATGTGCATAATATTCTGTGCATAAAAATAGTACTGATTTCAAAACTCAGGACAATAAAACTAAATGGCTGTGGATGGAGTTATGTGAAATATTGGTGATGCTATAAAACTTGTAGTTTATTGTATTTCTTAACTCTCTTCTATAGCCTATAATAAGAGCAAAGCTTTTTTTATGAGTTTTCCAGATGTGGTAAAAAGAAATGTAGAATTTGATGCTAAACCCTTGTGTGGATACAGGTTTCTCCTGTGGTCTTCAAAATCCATCTTAAAAAGCTCCTGCACTGAAATATAATTTTATTAACATAATGTAAAAAAAAAGTATAATTTGTATTATTATAATTTGTATTATGTATCATGCAAAAAATTGTTGTAAACAATTCAGTCTAAAAGCTATCAGATTGTACAGGTATGAACTTCCCCATCTCTTCAAAATGATATTAGAAATGCTATTTATTACAAAGGCCCTGTGTTTTATTAACAGCACTGATATCCAGTGTTTCTGCACTGATGGTTGTCTGAGTCAGTGTGAAAACTTCTAAGCTTGCAGTTAGGTGTTCATCTGAGTTTGTTGGCTAAAGAAACAATGAAGTCCAACAGCACAAAAAGGAGGAAAAAAAAGGATATTTTGTTTATTAGAATATGTGTGTGTATGAGAAATAAAGAAAAATTGGGGGTAATTAAGGATTTATGAATTATTTAGTATTTTTTGATAAACACAGAAAAAAATATGTATAGGTTTTAAATTTTTTTTTACATTTTCTTTGAAAATGGCCAGTATAGTTTATGATACCAAATATCCTGGGCAATAAAAAACCCCAAGGAATAGCCTTGCAAAGCAGCATTTCTGCTTCCTGCTTCTATTTTTATTTTTTAAGACTTTATTTCCTGGCGCTTTGGCAATGCAGCGATGGCATTATATGCATGGAAAATGAAATATATAACTTCAGATTCATTACTGTGGAGGAGCATTTGGCACTTTCTTTGGACATTGGCAGGGTAAGTGAACTCTGCACAGGATGATTTTAGCAGAAAATAAATAGCTACTTACTCCCTTTTGGTCCTCTTGGAAAAGAATAATTTGTATCCATCTGAAAGTTTTATCATCTTTACCTCCTGGGAAGGGGTAAAAATAGAGATTGGAAAAGTGGTTCCTGCTGAAAGCAGTGTCTTCAGGGTCTGGAGCATGTTTTGCAGAAAAACAAAAAGAAAGATTTAAGGATTTCAAGTGGTGGGTGAATCACTGTGTCCTTAGGAAAGGCCTGGTATTTAACTGCTGCCCTTTAATGAAACTTTCCCTACTGATCTTTGAATTTCTCTGACATTATCTTCCAAGCACATTATTTCTTCCTTTTTTGAAAGCTCCTCCGCTACAAAATCCATCCCCACGTAGCTATTTCTAGATTGCTCTTTAATAAGAGAAGCCCTTAAATGCAGAAGTTTTTACAGTCCATTTCCTTTTCTGCTTGAAATTGAGACCACAATTTTATGTGCTTGCTGCCAAAGTTAATAATTATGCAAATATCTAAAGTTGGAGAGGAGATGTTGGTCTTTATCTGAGATAATCAGATGTTGCTGAAGAAAATAAAAGAAACACTATGAGCTAGTCTTAAAAGTGACAAAATATATTCCCATTTTATATAATATGTAAAGATATACCTGTGCAGAGATCCAGATTTCTTCCTCCCTTCCTTTTTTTTTTCTCTTTCTATTTTGGTTTATTTCAAAGGCAATATATTTTATTTTAAACCTGACTTGGATCTTTTTTCTTTCTTTGAAAGAATTTACAAAGGAAAGAGTAAGAAAATAGGGATGATAGCTAGTAATTTTGTTGAAAATAACTTAGTAGTATACTAAGCTTTGTCAGTTATAAATCTGATCACTTTGGCTGTAAAAGAACACGGTGGAGAGTACACACAACCATTAACCAGTCCAATCCTGTAAGAGGGAAAAGTGTTTAATTTCAGAAGGCATTCCAGTTGTCTGGCATAGTTTTGGAGACATTAAATGAGACTACATCTTCCTTTAGCATTATTGATCTTCAGGTTTTCTAATAGGAAATTAGAATTTAAAATGCTGCCAGTGAATAATGAAAGTAGTTGAACCTGACAGCTCATTGGTGCAGAGTGAAAAATTTGTTCATGATGTTTTCCCAATTTCTCTTAAGTTACTCAGAAATATGTATGCTGCCCTGTGGGAAATATTGAGGACTCAACAGATTTGCATTCTATTCCTGAGGTCTGTGCTTACATCTCTTGTTTCAGGGACTATAGCTCTTAATGACAATAAAATTCAGAATATTTGTGTTTATTCCTCTGTGAATATATGAGTTGCTTGCATTTTTTTTTTCTGTTCAGACATTCTTTGCCAATCTTTCCTGTATGTGATGGAGTGCTCTGGCTCCTTGGTGGTACTCTGTCAGATGGGTGTAGAGTCAGCACAAGGACACCATTTTTCATCTATTTTAATAAAGAGTGTTGCAGAAGGAGCTGCAGTGTGAGTGATGGCCTGCAGCAGGCAGTGCCCTGGAATCCTGTCTTGTGCTAAAGCTCAGCAAATCACCTGAGCATGTGTGGTTTTGTGTTTGTGTGTGTGTGGGTTTGTGTTGTGTGTTTACTTTTGTGTTGTTACGTGTGGTTTTGTGTTTTGTGCTGTTGTGTGGGTTTTGTGTTGTTTGTGTGGGTTTGTGTCATGTGTGTGTTTAGTTTTGTGCTGTTGTATTTAGTTTTGTGTTTTGTGTTGTGTGTTTGGTTTTGTGTTGTGTTTTGTGTTGTGTGTCTAGTTTTGTGTTGTGTGTGTGGTTGTGTGTTGTGTGTTATGTTTTGTGTTGTGTGTTGTGTTTAGTGTTGTGTGTTATGTTTTGTGTTGTGTGTTATGTTTTGTGTTGTGTTGTGTTTTGTGTTGTGTGTTATGTTTTGTGTTGTGTGTTATGTTTTGTGTTGTGTGTTATGTTTTGTGTTGTGTGTTGTGTGTTGTGTGTTGTGTGGTGTGTTGTGTTTTGTGTTGTGTGTTGTGTTTTGTGTTGTGTGTTGTGTTTTGTGTTGTGTTTTGTGTTGTGTGTTGTGTTTTGTGTTGTGTGTTGTGTTTTGTGTTGTGTGTTGTGTTTTGTGTTGTGTGTTGTGTTTTGTGTTGTGTGTTTAGTTTTGTGTTGTGTGTTTAGTTTTGTGTTGTGTGTTGTGTTTTGTGTTGTGTGTTGTGTGTTTAGTTTTGTGTTGTGTGTTTAGTTTTGTGTTGTGTGTTTAGTTTTGTGTTGTGTGTTTAGTTTTGTGTTGTGTGTTATGTTTTGTGTTGTGTGTTATGTTTTGTGTTGTGTGTTTGGTTTTGTGTTGTTGTGTGTAGTTTTGTGTGTGTGGTTTTGTGTTGTATGTGTGGTTTTTGTGGTGTGTGTGTAGTTTTGTGTGTGTGTGGTTTTGTGTTGTGTGTGTGTAGTTTTGTGTTGTTGTGTGTAGTTTTGTGTTGTGTGTGTGGTTTTGTGTTGTGTGTGTGGTTTTGTGTTGTGTGTGTGTGGTTTTGTGTTGTGTGTGTGTGGTTTTGTGTTGTGTGTGTGGTTTTGTGTTGTTGTGTGTAGTTTTGTGTTGTGTGTGTGGTTTTGTGTTGTGTGTGTGTGGTTTTGTGTTGTGTGTGTGTGGTTTTGTGTTGTATTGTGTGTGGTTTTGTGTTGTCTGTGTGGTTTTTGTGGTGTGTGTGTGGTTTTGTGTTGTTGTGTGTGGTTTTGTGTGTGTGTGGTTTTGTGTTGTGTGTGTGGTTTTGTGTTGTGTGTGTGGTTTTGTGTTGTGTGTGTGTAGTTTTGTGTTGTGTGTGTGTGGTTTTGTGTTGTGTGTGTGTGGTTTTTGTGTTGTGTGTGTGTGGTTTTGTGTTGTGTGTGTGTGGTTTTGTGTTGTGTGTGTGTAATTTTGTGTGTTTTTGGTTTTGTGTTGTGTGTAGTTTTGTGTGTGTGTGGTTTTGTGTTGTGTGTGTGTGCCAGCACAGGAGAAAGGGTTTGCAGTGACCTTTGGGCAGGGAAGCACCCAGAGCTCCTTTCTTTATCAGCCAGCTGGAATGTGAATGCAGAATTCCATGAGAGCTTCCTGGAGGAAGTGTGTGTTTGCACCTCATTCTCTTCTGGTAAACCCCTGGGCTGGCATTAGGTTCATCACTTTGTCCACCATAAAATCCATGGCTGTGCCAGCAGTCTCAGCAGGTGCACCCTGTTCAGATTTAATTTTCAAAGCAAGTAATTTTTTCATGCACATACATTTTCAAGGCAAAGGTTCTTCAACATTTTTTTCCTTCCCTTTTGCAGTTTTAATGTGTTTCTTTGGAGATGATAATAAACCCCTCCATCTAAGCCAGAAATATTTTCACTCCAGGTTGTTTTTATTTTAACTCAAGCCCTTGCATTAACTTTATTTAGTTGTTTTATTTTTATTTTATTTATTTTCCAGATTTCCTGTGTTAGCTAAGCTAACAGCTGTTAGAAGCTTTAATCTGCTGAGTAATGGCTAGTTCTGATGTGGGCATCTTTATTTTCATGCAGGGAGGAGAAAAGAGAATAGGTGATGACACCCCTTTTGAACATCAGAGAAACCATGGGGCTGGTTTGGGGTGGAAATCCCTCTGCTCTCTTCACATTTATTGTGCAAACATTTATTTTGTGTAGTACAGTATCTCAAAAAAAAAAAAAAAGAATTAAAATTTACAGCTGACCAGTGGTTTCATTGTTATGTTTTGTAGACTGTGTATTACAGTTAACATGGAAAGTTATTGCTTGGCTGAAGGAGTATTACTTCAGCTTCTCATAAAATGTTTGCTTTCCCTAAAGAGCAACTGAGACAGTGTCTGCCCATAATTTTATTTGTGATTGTCCCTGGCTTGTTTCTCATGCTGTACACTGCCATTGTCACCTGAGGAAGGAAATGTGTAGACACAAATGTGGCCTTTGCTGGAGCTGGTGCTTCCCTTGGGTCTCTGTTGCCTCTTGTCTGTCCTGAAAAACAAATAAAAAGTGGGCCTGGGAAACCTGACATGGAAGTGGTTGTAATTGCTTTAAAATTATTTATGGTAAAAATGGAAGTGGTTTGAGAAGCACAACACAGATTCCATAATAGCACATATGCCAACTTTGTGCAGTAAAAATGTGGTTTAATTCATTTGGTCCTTCTTAAAGGAAGCTTTTCCTGTGCATGAGATGAACACAAACTTGTTCTCACAGAGCTGGGTGTGTTGTGATGGTTGTCAGTGGATATAGGTCAAGAAATAATCCATCACTGAGCAAAAAGAGAAGAGATTCTGCTCCAGAAATTTGGGTTGGATTTGAGAAGCAAAGAAATACCTCTAGAATTATATATTTATGTATGTTGGTATTACTCTGGCAATCAGTGATGGACATTAAGAGTGAAGTCCTGTGTTATTTTTTCCCTGTCCCCTAAATGAGATGAGAGTCTGAAGTGGAATGCAGCCACTGTGTTCAGGGGCATTTCTGGAGTAGCAGGGGCTGTGTTTGATGCTCATACTTTTGCTGTGATGTGCTGCATTAAGCTCTGCCAGGGGCTTGAGGAGGGTGTGCTCAGTGGTACTTGTGCCAACTCTGCACAGAGCTTCCATTTTTTGTTGGAATCTCTCTGTGCAGAGCCTGGAGCTGGAAGCCAGGCCAGGGAGTTGTTTTGTTGCCTGGGTTCTCTGTGAAGAGTTTATTTCTGAAAGGCAGTAGAGGAGGTTGGACTTTGATTCTGTGTGCTGCAAAAAGCAGCCTGTGGAAGAACAAGTAAAGAAATCCTAAGGTAGCACTCCAATCTTTGGAGGCTTTCAGCTAAAACTCTTCTTTCCTAAAACTCTAGCAGGTTGTGGGAAATGCACACCCAGGTTTCACCAAGTCTGAAGATAAAGTTTTGGGAAAGGCCCAGAAAATCTGAGACAATATATAGAGCATCTCCAGGCTGGCTGGTGTTTCTCTCAGAAACTGCTAAAAAGGGGAATAAAAGGCCTAATTGAGACCATTCCATTGACTTATTAAAATAACTTCTTAAACAAAAGAATTTAAACAATGTTTTGGTGAAACAGGTTGAATGATTCAGGTCTCTCATTAGGGAATTGGCTGGAGGAGTTTGGGGCAGTGTTTGTGCTGATGCTGAAGATTCTCAGTGAGCCAGCTGTGGGTGGGTAATTGGTCATTCAGGGAAGGCTTGTGGAGGTACCAGGTACAATGTGCATTGTGCTGTCCTTTGATCCAGGAACTGTGCTTCCTCAAGCAATGGACAATTTTGGGTCAGGAAGAGTTCTTATTTTCTCATTAGTTTTAGTTTTTGTGGGTGGTTGGTTTGGTGTTTTGCCCTCATTAAAATTCTTTCTTCCACCGTACCACAATAAGGTTTTTCCCTCTGTAATTTTTCCTCTTGGCTCTGGTCTAGTCTTTAACCAGTGTTACTCAGTGCCTGTTTTACCTGATCTCCCCTGCCCACCACACTGCTGTGCCCCTTTCCACTCTCCTGTTGTTGATGTCTCCAAGGTGCCACATTTCTTGCTTGCTTAGAAGCAGATCTTGGGTATTTTCTGCTCAGATCAACGATGTTAATCCCTGCTGCTGCATCGATAGCGGTGCCACTGTTAATGATCATTAACAAGCATTAAACAGTGCTGTGTATCCAGGGCCATTAACTTGTGTCACTCTTGTGTTCTGCAAATGACTTCTCCCTTCCACCACCAATATTCTTTCTACACCAGGACAACATTGTGTTAGTTGTGACCTCTGCAGTGTCCTGTGGCTCTTGTTTTTTTCCTCAAGCATCACCATTATTGATTGCAGAAATGGTGGTTTTTGGCCATTTTTTCCTAACATTTTGGTTTTGATTTTTGCTAGGCATGTTTATATATATATATATATATATATATATATATATATATATATATATATATATATATATATATATAAATAAATATAAATATATATATATATAAATATATTTCTTCTGCAGAGTACTTGAAATATACTTTCCTTAAGAGTCCTTGCTTCTTTTAACAACTTACTTCTAGTTGTATTTATTGAGATGTAGCCTGATTCCATGCTAGTTGAAATGTCTGGGTATGGGACAAAATCCAGAGATTGGAATATAAGTCAGGAAAAAATGAAATCAAGTATTCCAGCTAGTGGGAGGTCAAACTGCCTTTTGCCACCAATAGCCAAAACCACAGCTAATCATTGCAATCCTTCTTAAAATTTATGTCCCTATTGATTTTTTACTTACTCCACAGCCCAAAGCATTAAAAATTTAACAAAGACATCAATATAGTTAGAAAACATTTACACAGGGAGAGTGTATCTGTTGCACAGGATGTCTTTTGAAAGAGGTTGGCATAATGATTTACATTTTCTAATCAGTATTTCTGGATAGTAACCTAATGTTGAAAGGTTAAGTACAGCAGTTCTGTGTGAGAACCCCTGGGAAAGTGGACCAGGCACTAAATAAATTTCAGTTCTCCCTGTTTGTTGAAGAAAAGTCTCCTGAGAGTAGTGCAGGAATAAGTTTAAATAGTCCCATGGTTGCCATAGCGATGTTGGTGAAAGAGGGAGGCTTTTTCTCAGTAAGGCATTTCTGGCTAAGACATCAGTCCTTACTGTGATCAACAAGTCTAAACTGAACGTGCTCCATCACTACTCTTAGGATGCAACCCCTAGGGTGAATATTTCTGTTGCATGAGCAAAGCTGAGCAGTGGATAAAGCGTTTTGGAATGGTAACAGATGGTGGGTGCTACACAGCAGACTTGTGAGGTCCCTCCAGACTTCCACATTGTTTTCTGTTACTCATGAAGACTTCAGGGGTGTATCTATGTGCATCAGCAGGCTCATCTACACATGAAGAGTCATATTTTCACCCTGTTCAGTTTTCCCCACTTGTCATCCCTGTCCTGAGCACAAAGTGTACCCAATGCCCAGCCAGAGCTGCAGCCCTTTCCCCATGGGATGGACTTGTGGCCTGTTAGCTTTTCCTTTGGAAGCTGCTGTTTATACCTGAAGCTGGCTTCATGATCCTTCTTAAAGGCTCATTTAGGTCTGCTTTAATTTGTTCATCAGCAACTGGATTTTCTTCAAAGGAGAGCTGTGCAGGAGGGGGATAAACCTGGAGTTGCAGCAGCAGCAGCAGCAGCAGCAGCACATTTGGTTGATTCTGACTTGTTTCCATTTCCCTAAACCAAATCCTTGAATTTTCATCAGTTTTCTTCTTTAACTAACACTCAGTAGTGTTTTGTGGCAGATAAGTAAGCCGTACAGTGCATAAAGTCGGTATCTTTAAAAGCCAAAGTTTTACGTTTCTAATCCTTACATCTTCTTGTCCATTCATATTTTTTTCTTGGATTAAGGGGCAATAAAACCAGTGCTTCCTATACCATTCTAGCTCAAATGTTTGCATAATGGATCCATAAAAATTGCATTTTTAAACACATTTTTATCTATGAAGAAATATGTACACATAAGTTTATTTCACTTTTAGTCCTTTTTTTTAGTTTGCTCTCTTTAACTAGTTCTGTTGTTGCAGATTTCAGAGACACTGACTCATATTTGCCACTCATTCATCCATTTTCCTGGTCTGTTTTGCCCAGGACAGGGTTATTCTTCATATGAAAATGTGGTTTTCACTTGAACAGTTTTGCTTGTTATCTCTTTCAGAGTGATGCAAAAGGACTTTATTATCTTTAGGTTTTAGTATCTTTGGGAAAGTTTGTTTGGATTTATCGGTCTACATATACCGAGCTCATGTTTTCAGGATTCTTTGGAGGTCTGTTCAGTGCATCAGTTCTGTTCAATTCTCAAAATAAGTGTTTGTCTTACAAATTGCAGTCTGCTGCAGTTTTAAGTGCATTTTAGGTGTATCAGGACTATAGGGTGAAAGTCTGGAGGAAGAAATCTACAGAGTGAAAGCATAAGATAAGTAACAACAAAAACAATGAGAAAAAAGAAAAACAGCTGGGTAGAGAGAAAGCAGAAGCAGGATCAGGAGAGGGAAATGAAGGGACAGCCCAATGGAGAGCACAAGGCCTGAGTTAGATCATCACCAGTGCCACAGGACAGCTGGGTTTCCATGAAGGACATGTCTTTATTCCTGAACTCCACATAGTCTGTGGGAGGACACACATAAGTGGTGAGAATTTCCATGTGCTCAGGGTTTCTGACCTTTGGGATGCCCTGGTGGTGAGCAGGACACGAGGCTGGTGCTAAAGGCACTCCTGTGGTGTGTCAGGAGCCCCAAAACTGCACCAAAGCCACACTGCTGGCCCAGTCCTGCTGGAACACTGCCCAGGGACAAGCTGGTGGTGTGACCTGCCAGCCACTTGGGCCAAAAGTTGTGCTTTACTGTTGTGGTTGTGACTTCATTTAGGGATGTGTGAATTGCAGGGAGAGCATCAGTGCTATAAACTTTGAATTACTGCATTTTTGATGATTGGATTTAATTACATTTTTAATTTACTGCTGTAGAAATCAAATTGTCCCCCCTACTTTCTGTGTGGCACTGTAAAGTTGAGAGGAACCAGAAGCAGGTTGATATTTGCTTATTTCTCCAATATGACAAAGTTTATAGGCAATTTGTTTGAAAAACTTGTAGCTAGTAATCTTTAGAGCGGCCATATATTGTTTTTCCAAATCTGTAAATATAGATTTGCTTTGACCAATTAATACTGCAGTACAAACTCAGAGCCTCTTTAGTGAGATAAATTAAATTCTAGGCACTTTGTAAAAATAAATTTATTCAAACAGGGGAATGGGAGAATCAGTCAGGTTTTTGACAATCTAGATATCAGTCTCCCATGGTAAGAGCCATGGAACTTTAACCCAGTTTTTGCCAATGTTTTCCATGATATTTTTTTTCCTCAGGGATAAAGCATGTCTTTAGTTTTGAGAGGGGAATCCACAGTTGAGACTTGCTTGATGAATGCAGACCATCTCATTTAACTCATGCCTCAAAGGGAAAAACAGGGTGTGCTTTCTGCACTTGCAGCCTACTTTAGGCATAGGACTGACTGAATTTCTTCTGCATGTGGAATATTGATTTTTAAGTTCAGCCAAAGCTACTTGGAAGCCTAAAGTTTTCTACAAGTCTTTAAGTTGCACTTTGAAAGTAAAAATTAGAAATACTTTAAAAATGTGGCCGTGAAAACGCAGGACTTTTGGGTTGTCACTGTGAGCAGTACATGAAGCAGGTAAGATAATCTGTTTTATTGCAGGACAGGCATTACATGAGAACTAGTTTGACTAACTCCAAAAGTTAGTTTTTGACCCCATCCTAGAGCAGCCATCTCTAGGATGAAAAGGCAGCTGTGTTTCTTCTCAGGCCTGGAGGTTTTGTCTGCCAGATTGAGCCTGTTAATTCTGTAATGATGATTCAGATAATTATGTGTTTGTTACCAGGATCTCAGCTGGGACAGCTCATCAGTAAAGGTCACTAAGCTGTCAGATTCAGAGTGACAGGTATGGTTGGCTGAAGATCTGATTTGTTAGAAATATTTTCTGATGCTTTCTTTTTGTTTTTAGTTTTCCCTTGCAAGTTTTGTATGAAGGAGTGTTTTCAGTATAAGCTTTGTGAAGAAGGTTTAGATAGTTTGCTTCAGCTTTCTGACATTTTGGACAATGTGATTTTTAATTTTGAATGTTGAAATCTTATCTTTGGCATAATAATTTAATTTTGACATTGTTATTTTAATGTGTTTTAGATTACTTGGACACACTATTTTATTAATGCAAAAATTATGTATTGTGCTATTGAAGTGAACAGTTCAACATTTAAAACCATGTATTTCAGTACATTCTGAGGAATATTTTAACCAAAAAAAATAGTGAAGTCTAAGATTTTCAATTTATTCTAATTTGGAATAAAAATGATTGCACAATCCAATATTTATTCCTCTCTATGGGCAATTTAGAGAAGGAGGCTCTAAGCCATATTATCAATTACAATTCCAAACCACATTATCAATTTCCCAAGCTGTGATGTCACGTTCCATTCATGGACATCTGTTGCAGAGTTAATATAATAATCTGCAGCACCTCCATTGATTCTTGACGGATTCCAGATGTGATATGGAAATGGGCTCCTCTTATGAGATGCTTCAAAGGTAGATGCTAATTCTTTGCTTTCTGGGCAACTGCACGTGTAATGAAATTTATATAAACTATGAATTTTTATCTTTTTTTCCATTTTCATACCCAGTGTTGTACCTTGTCCTCCTAGAGGCAAGGACTCACTGTTCCAGCAAGCTAGCTCTTTCTTTTTTTAGCAATTTAAAGTGGTCATATAACATGTTACATAAATGTTCCACTCTGCTTAAATACTCTGCTCTCTTTTCCAGCTATTTTCTGAGCTCTTATTTTGATAAATTGTTAGTTGAAAACAATTGGCCTCAAACTTCTTTCTGAAGACCTTGATTAACTCATGCATGTTACTATAATGGAAATAACAGCAACAGTTCTGCTGTGTTATTCCAGAAGAAGTTATAATGTTAAATTATATTTTTACCTGCTTAGCTAAAGTCAGGGCAAAGAGTATTAAGAAAGCTGAAAGTGAAGATAAATCAATTTTTTTCTTCAGGTACTGCCATTGCCACCATCATTGTTTGATGTGTTGTGTGTGGAAGCAGAGGCAGACAATGTGTCTTTCAGGACTAAATTCTTTGTGTCTCACTGCCATCTTCAAAATAATCTCTTATTAATTTTCACCAAACATTTTTTGAGTGTAGGATGTGTCTGTCCTGAGTAGTGCACACAGCCACTGATTGCCTCGCCCCTAGGTTAAAAAACACTCGGAGTTAAGTTGTTTTTATTTCCTTCCTCATTATGAAACTGAACAAGTCTGAATATTTAATAATTTGCATTATTTTTTTTTGTGTTTGCTCAGTGATTTTCTGGATTGGGAGAGGCCAGACTCTCAGGAAATAAATGACATTTGAAGTGGGGTTTGCTTTTCTCTGAGCAGGGCTTTGCTGAGCTGAGGAAGCAGAGTTATTGACAGCCTGACTGCAGGATGGTTTGTGAGAGCTCCTCTGTGCTGAGGGCAGTCCAGTCCCTGTGTTGAAAACCATGACATTTCCTAATTCCCTACACTGCTAGTGTGTTGGATAAAGGTTATTTTAATTCTTAGTAAGAGTGGAGATTGACTTAATATCTGCTTTAGTCTCTGTATCCTTGTTTGTTTAATAACCATAAAAACCTTCAGAGCAAAGCTTCTCAAGCAACTTTGTTCAGTAACTCAAACTGAGTACATTGATATATCTCTAGCTACTCATTCCCTTAGTAGTGAACTTCAGTACAGTCATATTATAAAAATATATTTCATTATTAGAGTGGCTCAAAAAAGGAAATTTGAGCTTAAATCAAATCTGAATTTACAGATACTAATTTTTAATCAAAATTTCAAAAATGCTTGGGAGTTTTTGTTGTTTCTAGTAAATGTTATTTTTAGTAAATGTGATGCCTCTGCTGAGTAACAGTTTATAATGTTATATTTGTGGAATAGGTAAAAGAAATACTTGTGTAAATCTTGATTTTTCAGGAAGACTCGATTTTTCAGCACCCACAACTGACTATAATGCTTATATAAATGAATTTAAACATGAGAGTTTTCAAAATAGCTCTTTGTACTTTCTTAGGTGTGAAGGAATTTAGGGAATTCCTTGCTTGGGAGCCGATGTTCAGACAAGTGTGAGGAGCTCAGGGGTCAGGAAGAGCATTTGGTTTTCTAGCAAATATGGAAATTGATATGGAGAAGCTGTTAACAGGCACTGACTTTGACAGTGCTGCTGAGTGCACAGTGCTGAGCACAGGGAAACCTCTTGGATGTGGCAGGAAAGATGGTTTGCTACATGTCTTTTCAAGGAAGGTTTTATGTTCTGTTTTGTTTTTTTTTGGTTTTTTTAACAGTGTTGATGCTTGTGCTGGAATAAGAACTGTGCTCTGATCCTTTTGAAGGTTAATCTTAATGAACAAATAGTGGCAGAAAAGAGAGGTTGGCATCTGTAAGATCTGCTGTGCTTTCCCTCAGAGCTCGTGATGGCCTTTTCCTTCCCCGCTTCTCAAGGAGGGATAAAGCTTAAAGCTTTGTCAGAGAATTTACTGAATAAATGAAAAAAAAAAAACCAAAAAAGTTAATAAGATCTTGGTTTGTAAATTCAAAACGCTATCAGTTCACCATCTTTATTAAGCCATGATTATCTGTGTGTCCATAGCATCACAAAATAGTTGATAGAGACCTTGAAAGCCCCTTAGGTGAACCCCCCTGCAATGAGCAGGGACATCTTCAGTGAGATCAGGTTGTTCTGAGCCCCATCCACCCTTGAATGTTTCCAGGGATGGGTCAGCCACTGATTCTCAGAGCAGCTTGTTCTGGTAAAAAGAGTAAAAAACTTCTTCCTTCTAATCTAAATTGGTCATCTTTTAGCTTCAAAACATTAGCCCTTGTCCTGTTGCAGCAGACCCTGCTAAAAAATTTGACCCAGACAGATAATGTAGATATACCAAAACACTCTGCTGGTGGATGAACTCATAGTGATTCTTTGGAAGGGCATTAAGGAAAGGACCATAGAGAGGCATTGCCTGATTGTTCTCTTCACCAGAACAGCAGTGAAACATTCTTTCAATAATGGAATATTTTTAAGCATTTTACCATGACAGCCTTTAATTATAAGGGTGATTATTTTTACTGCATTTTGTGATGAATTTTTTTTACACAATAGAAAACTGATTTGCTGCATTCAGTTCTCCCAGTGAAGGAGAAATATTTTTTAAGTGCTTAATCTGAATTTAAATTAATGCAAACCTTTGTACTCAGCTTGCATAGCATGCAAGTCTTCACAAAAATACAGCTTTGTGACACACTGATTACTTTTGTAAAGATAGAAGTATATTCTCCCTTTGATGAGTGTGTCTAACTTCCATTAGTGCTAATGGGAGTTATGCATTTATGCTTTGAAGAGTCCACACTCCAATTAATTATAACACTTAAAGGAAATGTGAGATGTTGTTGAAAGTAGAGGTTCTTTAGTGTTGAAATGTTTTTTTTTCTGAATTTCTCTCCTGTTGCCTCTGACTCTGTGAATGCTTTGACGTTGACTGACATATTGTCATGAAATCTTGTAAATACGAGTATTGTGTGTGGTTGAAATTACATTGTGACATATCGATAGTTAAAGTCATCTCACATGTAGCTCTTAGATATGTAGTCTACCTTCTGGCAGTCTCTTTCTTTCCCTGCTTACCTTTATGTGACAGCTGAATATCTGTTCCCTTGATTTATCAATTTCAAGGTTAACCTCAGATCAAGTTTTACCTGACTGAAGTTGAGACAGACAAGAGAGCTGTGTTCCTTATGCCTTGCCTTAATCTTCTTGTTGTGAGCAGAAAACAACAAGCATCAGAAAACAGATAAATTTTCCCTGGATCCTGTGCTTCAATCTGATTGCAAACAGAACACAGCACTTGAGAGAAGTGTGAATGGCTTTGAGGAAAACAAGGATGAGCTGTTGCTAGAAGTCACTCACACTGAAGGTGATGCAGATGCAACAGGTTCATCTGGGAACTAAAAGCCGTTAAGCAATTTACTCTTTAAAGAGACATGTAAGTGTCTCAGCACAAGATCACAAAGGGAAAGAAGATGAATCAGTTGGACCAAAGAGACCTAATTATTTCTTTTCTCTAAAAGTAGCTTATTAATGTTAATCTCTGTTGCTTCTCCCTGATGTGTGACACTTGGAGCTGCCCAGGCACTGACAAATCCTCTGTAAGGCTGAAATCTCCCTGTGATCCACAGGGGTTTTTTGGGGCTGGAGGAATACAAATTTCATTCAAACTCTGATTTGTGGATCTCAGAGCTGAGCAAGATCAATAAGGATGTAATGATACTTTTCATATTTATTCTTGTTCACAAACAGTGTAAAATTTGCAGCTCAGCTTTGCCACAAGTTGGAGTCCCCAGAAGCTGTTTTTTTCTTTTTGCTCTTGGCCTGAGGGATTGTGATGGTGGCAAATGCATCACTTGGAGTGTCTGCCAGAAAGAGGGAGCAGGTTTCTGGTTATGGTTAGGGTGTAATATCCAGTTTTATTATTGGATGTTGTGTCTTTACCTGACACAGTCAACTCCGTTTTATGGCTTCTGTTTCATCTCCAGTTTAATACTACCCAGTACAAGTTCTTTCTACATTTATAGAAATTTTTTCTTATATTGGTGTCTTGAACTTCACTTTTTCTCTTGCTGACTGAAGTCAGGCTCTACCTTGACTGCAGAGCTGATGATGAAAATCCTGACACCATTCACCACAGCAGCGTGAATGTGCTGATATGATAGTTTAGTCTGAAAACATGTAATTATGATAATGGCAAAAGAGCCAGTCTCTGTGGGGACATAGATTTCCTCCTAAAATGCAAACAAAAGACACTCTCAAAACTGTAAGTTCTGTTGTTTCATCAGTTAAAATGGGCAATTAATCAAGGCTCTGGGAGAAAACTCCACTGATAGTGGTGAGAGCTGGCACGTATCTTTCTAATTTGTATTGCAACAAATTGAGAGATGTAATCGCAGCAGAGGAGGATGTTTAAATAAAATTAGAGCTGTGATGTGAAATGACAAAGGGAAGAAACTGAGAGTTAAGGATGACATTCTGTCTTATTTTAAAGGAGCTGTGAAATGGAAAAAGACCATCTCAGTGGTTTGGGCTGTGCTGAAACAGATGAGCTGTCAGCCCTAACTACAGATTTCTGGCTAGGAATTTGAGTATGATATATCAATTGCTCTAACAGGATATATAAATAAATAAATAAATATATATATTTGTATTTGGTCTGTGATTTTCTTGCTTTTATTGTGCTTCAACACAACTGGAGAATAGATTAAAATGCTTTTATTTAAAATAGGAACAAGCTGCATTGAGGCTGATTTATGAATATACATATGATGTATGAGTATACGTGTTATACATCAATGAATTTCATCTAGACCTCTGTCTGCCTACAAAAACTATGTTTGATTAGGCTTAAATAATTTTTCTTTGGTGTCCAAAACCAAGATTTGTATCTGTGGTTATGAATATATTGGATGTACAACCTAAACAAAGAATAACTTTTTTCTTCCATAAAATCAACTGTCATACCTGAGTTTGGAGCCAGGTTTTTTTTTGTTTTTTTTCTTTCTTTGCATGTAAATGTAAAAATTCTTTTAAATGAAGACTGGAGACTGATGTAAATCTCTGTTTGGCTCTTCACTGAGGTCCATGTGCAACTGTAATTCCTGGTCTTTGAAGAGAACCCGGGTGTTACAATGCATATTTTCATAAAGGAAGTTCTGTGAGACAAAGTTTGGATGGATTAGGAAGTCACTGCAGGCTGCAGTTCCTCCCTCTGCACCGATGCAAAAAGAGCTGCTTTTTTGTCTTCTGGAAATGATGACCTCAGTGAAGATCTGCATCATCTCCATAATATATTTTCTTTATCATTGTGCTTTATCAGTGAGAAGCACAATCACTATCCCTGGTTGGACATGAGGAAATTAAGGCCTAGTGCTGAAGAAATGAAATCAGAAGCTGAAGAGAATGGAATTATAACTTCCCTGTTTCCAGGGTGGAGATGGTGGGATTGTTGCTTCAGGCTGTGTCTGTGTCAACCTGAGCCTGCAGGAGAGGATTTAAAAGGGAGTCAGCTGGTGTGAGGCTGGTGTTAGCATCCCTGTGTGCTAGCAGGGATGTTTTATTTCAGCCCAGCTGCTGTCTGGTCCCAGAGATGCATCAGGTGAGCTCCTGGGGAAGTTTTGTTTCACCGTGCAGGACTCCAGTTTTTCTGGCCAAAGATTGTTCTGTGATGTGAAGCAAAGCATTGTCAAAGGGAGAGAAATGAGATGATGACACAAGCACCTTCCAGGAGTGGTTTGGATGCAGCTGGTTCTTAGCAGAGCAGGGGAAGCTGCAGGAGGAAGAGATCAGGAGAGAAGAAATTTGAGAGAGGAGAATAAATGCTTTCTTGACATCTCTTCTGGTCTGTCTTCTCTGATTTTTAAGTTCATAGAATTTTCATAGCATTGTGGGAAGGGAGTGTTTCTGCTAAGTGAATTCAGCTTTCTTTGCTGCCTTTCCTGTGCTTTTATTATTGCAGGACATTCCTCCTCACCAGGAGTATGGATTAGCCTGGGAAATCCATCATGAGCATTGTTACAGTGATTTATCTCTATACATCTTGCATATTATGGTGATGACTGCCTTGCGGTACCAAACCCTGGGAGAAATAAATTCCAGGCTTGCAAAATTTTTCTGCAAAACAATCAAATGATTTCACCCAAAACTCCTGGGTAGCAATAAAGAGTAAAGTTTAATTAAAAATAAAAAAAAAAAATCTGCTGCTTGCATTTGCATAATATGTATATTAAATCCTCCAGGATTTGCCTGCATTGCTGGTCTCTTTTAATTGGGCTTAATTGATTACCAAGAGTAATCTAAAAATGTTTGTTGTATGTCTAGACTGACATTTACAGCTGAGTGCTAAATTCTTTGCAATGGTTATTTAATTGATTTGAATGAAGAGGAGAACTTCAGCTTCATGGTCTTTACCAATTTCATCTCATGGTAGCTCAGAGGTGCCCTGGAGTTGATTCTGAAGCCTTGCAGTAAATCACAGTCAGGGTGGATGGCTTTCATGGGCTGGGATTAAAGATTGGTGCTGCATAGCTTCTCTGAGTTAAAGCTGAGTGAAAGCTCAAATATTCTCATTTTACAGTAGGTACAACAAAACGGATTTTTGGCTGTGCTGTTTTTTTCAGGATTCAATGCAAAGAAGAGGGATACTAAATAATCTAATGGCAGTTGTGTGTTAGGTTTTGGGTTTTACTGAACACTGTGTGGTTTTTTTTAAACATGTGCCAAACACTGCATGAAACTGATTTTTATTTAATAAGATTACTTTAAGCTAACATCTCAGTAGAAATTTATTTTTTTAAAGTGCGTGGTAATTGATGGGCAGTTTTAACTTGAATGTCATGAAAAGTGCTGATTATTATGATGCTTTTATAAAGAATGTACTCACACACTCCTGTTTCTATTGAATGAAGCTCTATAAAGATTAAATACATGGTACTGGAATGGGGCCACCTCTTGCCCTAGCCTCAATACCTAGTAATTTCTTCTTTGCATGCCATTTTTAAATAAGCAGTTCCCCAAAAAGCTAAAAGCAAAAAAAAAAAACCCAAGTCAATACAAAAAATAAATTAATGGCATCTTTGAATAATAATATCTTACAGCACTATCAAGACCTGCAGTTCCATTTTGCTGACAAAATCTTTTCAATCACCTTTTTTTCATGTAAATCCTGTCTGTCAGTGTCTAAATGCTAGTATTTAGCACTTAGAGCAAAAAAGAAGTGATTGTGCTCTAACCAATGACAGAAATGTTGAGGGAATTCAGGTTGCTTGGAGTTGCTGTAGCAAGTGAATTTCAGTAGCTTTATCATTGAGCCTCCATATTTTCCCCTGCCCTACTGTGCTACCTTATCAGTGAATGCTGAATTTTAGGTAAAACATAAAGAAACTGAAGCTGGAGAAATCAATAAAAAGCCAAAGATGGAATTCTGGAATCCCTGAGTGTTATTCAAGAAAGGATGTTTTTTCTGAAAAACTAAATGATCCTGT
The DNA here is from genome assembly GCF_030490865.1 of Poecile atricapillus. Lineage (NCBI taxonomy): Eukaryota > Metazoa > Chordata > Aves > Passeriformes > Paridae > Poecile > Poecile atricapillus. Next base: position 7,858,606 of record NC_081253.1, read on the forward strand.
GCACATCAGCCCCCAGTCAGACAGAGCTGCTGGAACAAGCCAAGGGATGAGTGCAGCCAGGTCAGAATGCTCCCTGCCCTGCTCCCTGCTCTACCTACCAGGGCAAGCACCATGCCTGGGAATACACTGAACCTTTAAAAATATCTGTGAAATAATGTCAGGGGAATTGCTCTGCAGGAAATGCCACTTCCCCACAGGGAGGTAATAGGCAAACCATTTACTCTGTAGCTGGTGAGGGATCACAAATTTAGAGCAGTTTTAGCTGACAGTGTGTCCTGACAGAAACTATCTGAAAAATAGTGCAAATTTGAAACCCAAGGGTAAAATATTTGAAACTAGGGTTTCTTTTATTTTGCAGCTTGGAGGGATTTATTTGTTTTCCCTCTCTCACCTTGGTTTCATAGCAGCACATGTCCAGGACTTGCAAGGGTTAATTATTTTTTGTAACAATAACAAAAGACTGAAATATTCTTCCTCTACAGGCTCAACATTGCCTAAGCAAGTCAATCTCATTTTTAAATTACAAAGATGTGTGAAGAAGAGAAAAATTAAAGGAAAGTCTTATTTTCCACCATGCACTTGAAACACTGTGAGGAGGGATTGCTTTTCTCCAACAGCATAAGAGTAAATAATTGAGGTTACATACATAGAAACTGTGACATCAGCTTATGAATTGAAAAGAAAAACATATTTTCATGGATGCTGGCTTCTTACATTTTGTAAATGACCAAGATCCTGTGTTTCTGCCAAAAAAACCCACAGTCTCCTTGCTTTTCTTGCTGTAAACTTGTGTCACATCTACTTTGAGGCTGAGCATAAATCTGTTTCCATAGCTTTGCCTCTTGTTAGTTTTCCTCTGTGGAGAAGTCTGTCCCATTTCTTTTGGGTGTGCCCAAAATGCAGCAGGTGGAGATCCTTGTTGGCTGCAGGATAAGAGCTGTGTTAGTGCAGTCACAGGTCAGCACTTCATGCCTGCATGACTCTGTGAGGAGCTGAATTCTCTTCCTCAGAGCACAGTGAGATGTGCTCCACGCCTGCCTGTGAAACCACTGCACCCACAGCCCCACTCCATCATATTCAGTGTGTCAGGGATAAGTGGGAAACCCTTAGGTGAGTATCTTGTTGAGATACACCATTAGTGATGAGTTTCACGGTAGGTGATTCTCCCAGAGGTTATTTGGGGTTTTTTTAGCTTTATTCTTTGCAATGGGAATCTTTAAATATTATTTTGCTGGAGAGGTAATGGTATTTTCTGACAGAAGGAAACAAAGTGATTAAGTGGCTAAAGTGAAAATGTCAGTGTTGCAGTAAATTTTTGATTCAGGAACTGATGTTTGCTACACGTGGCCCTGCACTGTAGACATTTTGGATCCTCTGTGCTCAGATCAGCCATCCCATTTGTGTGCTGGTGTTGTAGGACCTTGTGCACAGTTGGAGAAGAAATGAAGGTAAATAAGAATGTAAAAATTTATTTTCATTGATTGTCTTCCTTTTCCCAATCACACAAAGCAGGAGGAATTAGATATAGCCTTTGTTTCCTAATGATCTGAGAACAGAGAAGGAGCTCCTCCCTTATTAAACTGGAAAAGGGATGGTCTGAATGCACATGTGACTCTATTACCATCAGTGACATGGTTGAATCCAAAGCAGTAGGCACCTGAATAACCAGATGTTCTCAAAAAAGAACCATCTCTTTTTTCTTTTCTTCCTGCAGAATACATTTAGGGAATACAAAGAAGCATCAGGAGTGTAAGAAAATTCAGTTATTAACTAACACACTTATTTTTACAGCTCTGATGGGCAGGACCGTGCAGTGCAAAAACAGACCTTTCATAAAAGCCTTGCAGCCTAAATTTAGGTGCAGGGCAAAAGGAATTGATCTCAGGAGAACTGATGAGGAAGACACTGCTTAGGCAGTTGGGTTAGGAGGGAGAACACCAAGCCATGCCAAGGAAAATAATAATATATAATTATTAAATAATTAATCCCAAATTTGTGAATTCCATCACAATGGAAATGTGACAGGTTGCACAGCTTGGTTTTCTGGATGTACTCCTCAGTTTTCTGTAGCAGTGCAGCTTCCCCTGTTAAAGCAGGCCCTTTGTGATGGAAGGTGTAACACGTCTGATAGTGTTCCTTGGCAATTTTTAAATTAGTACTTCAGCTGTGAGTGGACAGATTGTTGAAGGACTTTTCAGACAGCATTTTTCTCTGAAAGTCTGATAATTATCTAAAAAGGTATAAAAAGCCACTCCTAAAGTCAGTCCCACAAAGTGTTTGTAGCATTTGTAAGACTTGAATGTTGTGAGGTTTAGTCCACACTGAGACTTTTAGTGAAACCTTAGCTGTAAACACTCAAAGCACGATTATTGTCTTGCAATAATGCTATAGTAGGCATTGTTAAAAAAAGTATTTTATCTAAGAAGTGGTTATACATATGACATGGTTTTATAAGATATGTGTATAGAATGCAATATATTGTCTATATGGGTGACAGGGGTCACTTAAAAATCATGCTGCAGGTGCTCCAATACAAATAATGACAATTTTAAGAAGGGAAGGAGGTGAGCTCTGCCCTTGTGCCCCACCTCAGACTTGCTGTATTTATTCCCAGTGGAGTGGAGGATGCTGACAGTGAAATGGGTGTCATGCCTCACTTTACAGATGTTACAGAAGGATAAGCTCTTTCAGAGATGGATTTCTCATTCTTTGCTGTTTTGGCCTTGCCATTAAATAAATATCTAGAAGACTTGTGCAAAGTACATGGTTAAAAAAAAATAAAATATATAGAGGGCTTGAAGTTAGGCATGTAGTGATCTGATCTACCAGAAATCCAAACTAGGCACATTCCTCTGTTTCTGGGAAATACTGTTTCATTGTGATCCTGAGGTTATTAGAACATTGCAGTTAAAATCAGGAGGACTTCTGACATGTTACTCAAGGTTATGCTTTCACCATAAATGTGCTGTCAAAGCTTTGCTGGGTCTAATTACCAGTTGCCTCAAGATGTCCTGTGACAGCAGGATCAAAAGGTTCATTATATGTTCTGAGGAAAATCTTTATTCTGTCCATATTATGTCTTCATTTTAATATCAGTGAGGAAACACTTGTCTTTCAGAGAAGAAAGGCAATATATATATATGTTGTTTCTCGCTGTATTTGAGGCATCATCAGGCTTTTTTTCCTGAATTGAATATATAATCTTAAATATTTTTTTATGTTTTCTGTTTCCAGCTGTATTCTTTTGCTTTTCATAGATTATTTTGTGTCACAGAAAGTGAAACAAACATATACCTCTGTAAAATGGCTGGTTTTAACATTTCTTTTTCAACACATCCCTTTCCCTTATGTAGTTTGATTTTCAGTCAGATCCCTTTCTACTCTGAAAACATAATATATCTGGTTCTCTTTGGTTTTTTTTTTTTTTTTTTTCCCTACAAAGAAATTGCAGTCAATTCAGAACTCACTCTAGTAAACAAATTCTTTAAAATGTTCTTCCTAGTGCACGCCTCTGTGTTTGTCTCTGCTGGCAGCATTGTGTTCCTGGCTTTGTGGGCTAATGCACTTTACTGGAAAACAGAAGGGAGAGTGCTGAAATGCACCATGAATGTTGTAATGTAATCTGTCATCTGGACAGAACTGTCAAGTTGGTCTTCACAGAACAAATTTAGACTCAAATGTGTGGTTCTGCCATGAGACCAGCCCCAGGCTCAGTTCTATAACCAGGCTTTGGGAATGGTCCCCATTTAAAAGGGAAAGAAAAAAACACTGCATGAATTGTGTGGGCAGCAACATTGTGAACTGAAGTTGACTCTTGTCCTGGGCCTCCTTCTTTTGGCTCACGTTTTCCTCAGGGATGGACTAGTTCTGAAACTCTTTCAGAGACACCAAAACCTCATCATTGTCACTGCTTCCCTCATTTTGTTGTCTGTGCTACTGAGCTGTTCCTGCAGACACCTTGGGAGAAGAGACTCAATGAAATGAGGATCTATTTTCATCCTAAAGGCTCTTCTGATTTTCATGATGTTTCTCTGGTTGCCCACGTTTCTCACTGGCACACGTAAACTTTAGTGATGGCATCAGAGGCTGATAATCCCCAAAACACAGACTTTGGATTGTGTGGGAAGGAATCGTTCTTGCAGTGGAGTTTTGTGAGTGAGTCTGGGCAAGTTCCTCTCTTCTCTGTACACAGAAAGGCCAAAGAAATAGCTGAGAAATGGGGTTTAGATAAGGAGAACAAGTGGAGGGAAGCCTTGATGTGATCACCTGCAGGCAGCCACCCCCTCTGTGCCTAACACTGAGATGCTCTGGCACTTGTCTTTATTGCATGTCTTTTCCTTGTTTCTTATAAAATCCCAGCTAAACCAAGTCAACTCTCTGAGAGCTGCAGAGTGTTGAACTTCCAGGTGAACAAAGATAAGGGAAGTCCAAAAGCCTACAAGAGTTTTTTCTTTATCAAACTAATTTAGGTTGATACTGAATATTCCAGTGATGAGCAAAGACAACTCATAAACAGCTGAATCAAATATTTAAGAAAAATAATTAGAAATTATATCTCTAGGTTGTAAAATGAGATTCTGGATTAAAAATGAGAGCCAGGAAGTCTTGACTGTGTCCTTGACTTCCATGTTGGTTTTATTCATTTAATTACTAAAATAATCATTATTGCTAAAGACCAAGTGCTGTTAAATTGGTGAAGATGGACTATCACCTTGGTTCATCCATCATTAGTCCTTGGAGTCTGACTTTTGAAAATGAAATGTTGACAGTGGTTATTTCTGCATAAATATGGTTTGCTAAAGGTTGTGGTCCTAGAAGATCTGAATGAACAAATATGGCAAGTTATTTCTCTATGGTTGTGAAGGTCAGTCTCATCTTTTTGATTTTATTAAATTTTATGTCTTTCTATCTGCTACTGTATCTACTTCATTATTTTATTTTGGCAGTATCATATATGTAAGTCTTTTGATATACTTTGGATAAATAATTATTATGATGCATAATTCAAGAAAAGATCAGACAGTCCTGAATATTTGAGTATTTTCTGTCCAAGAGGATGCAAATAATTTCTGTTCGTTGTCATTAACATTAAACTTCTGAATTTCTTCCAAGGTTTCTCAGCCCTTCCTCCAGCCATTTGTCAGGAGCAACTAGCAGGAGCTTTTGATTAACATTCAGATGACTCCTCTCTTGTTTTATCGACAGCTTCTGTGGTCCTTCAGCCTCATCACCTTTGAATTCTTTCCTTGGAAACTGCAAAATCAATTGGGTTCAAAGCTGCATCAAGTGTTGTGTAGTCCAGAGGTGGAACTCGCTGTGTGATATGCAATGAACATTTTATCCTCTCCAGTGTTGCATAGAGTAGGTTTTGTTGGTTGTTTTGCATTTTTTCCCCTTTCCTCTTTCCACACTCTGATGTGATTGTGTTGGCACAGAGGCTGTGGGGGCATGGACTGTAGGGCCTGTGCTTCCAGACTGCAAAAGAACCTTCCCTTCTGTTGGATTTGAAACTGCCTTTGGTTTCCCAGATAACTGACAGCAGAAACACCCTCTGGTATGTTCTGGAGCAGGGATTTTTCAGTGCTTTGTGCTGCAGAGATTTCATTTTGGATGGAATGATTAAGCCTTCATTGGTCCTGAGTGTTGCACGGACTGTAACAGGCAAAGCACTTGACCACGAGTGGGGTATTCGACTCCCAAACTGGACATCAAAAGTCTCCAACATATTTTATGCAATCCAGTGCTGCATAGCTTAAAACTATATAATCATAAAATTTAGATAGGGATCCTAATCCCAGTTATTTGATCCCCCAAAGTAACAATTCAGTAAGCATGGAAAAGAAAGGATCTTTGAGAGTCTTTTAATAGAGAATGATGCTGAAGGTGAGCCCAGGAGCCTGTGAGTTTCCACATTTCTGACAAGTGACATAACAAAATGCTGTTGAGCTGAAAGAACAAGAGGAAAACAATTCATAAAAAGATATTGAAAGGAGAAATGACTGCGGCTCTGAAAAATGCCCTGTTCCCTTTTCTAATTTCCCTAAATTCTGGTTAGCTAAGTGCCTGCATGCTGGAATAGAAAGTGGTTGGTAAAAAGCTTTTATGTAATTTAATAAAAAAGGACAGCAGTGTAGTGCTGGAGTAGAAAAAGCGTCTGAGGTTTCTTTTTGCCCGAATGTGTGATTACAGCACTATTGTACACTTTTATTACACTACAATTACAGGTATGTGAAATACCCTGTGCATGATAACAGTCCTTTCATACAATTTAATTTCTGTTCTTAAACGGTTTCTGTTTAGTAATGCTCTGAAATACCTGTTCTGTTCTCAGATTAAAAGTTTGAAAGGTGGCCTGTTTGATTTACAGCCTAGTGCCCACTAAATTTAGCTGTTGGCAAGATGAATGGTGACATCTAGTCATAAGGAGCTAAAATTTATTTTTAATGGTACTGATAGATAAATGCTGTGGTTGTTAGTTCTGTTCCATTAGCAATTTCTATAAATTGTTGGGATGAGTGTTCTGTAAATTGGTGACAAATGTTATCAAAAAGTTTCTTCACCAACGCCAAGTTGTGCCAGATGCCTCCAAAAGAGTCTTGTGGGGTTTTTTTGTCTTCCAGTGTTAAAATATCCCAGTATGGGATGACAGAGTTGTAAAAGGAGGGGGAAAAGGATTGTCTGAGAGGTTGATGTGGAATGTATTGAGATTAATTGATTTAGCTTTGTTCTTTCTACTCAAATGAAAGGTTCTGGAGTGCCCTGAGCTGGCTGGTGAAATTGCTATTGCTTGGATTTCATTTCAGATGGTGTCTCAGGATATAAAAACCTCATAGAATAAAAATACGGTTTTAGCCTCCAAAATCCTTTGATGTTTCTGTTGTTCATAATTACAAATTTTAAGCTTTTAGCTTTTCCAATTTGATGCTAGAAGTATTAGGCATTGCAAATGTGACTTGGTGTGCTCTGGAGGGAGGCTTTGTGCATGATTTGTATAGAATATGACTAGAGCTGAGGCGATGACTGTGGTCTATGTTCTATGACTGCAAGAGAAAAGGGAAAGACAAAAATCTTCATTCTGCTGTTCAGCAGAGCACTTAAAACATTAATGTACCAGAATCCCAAGACTAAACTGAGAGAAAATTGCAATACCAAAGAATAATATCTAATAGCCTTTGGCAGATCTTCACAGCTGCAGGGTTTCTAATGGCAAAAAAGAAAAAAATGCTGTGCATCCTGATAGTCCTGGACTATTTTACCTGGGGCACCTGTGTATTTGCCAGTGAGGAGAGTCTGTGCACATTTTTCGTACCTAATTTGATATTTTTGTTGTAATCCTGTTTTCTTTTAATGGTTTTGTGTAAGGCCATATAAGCAACAGCAAAATCTTTAAAGCCACTAGGGTAGAAAATATTCTAATGATTGAAACACCTCTAAAACTTAGCTTAGGGAATATGCTTCTCAGTGCCTGCTGCATTGTTTGAGACCTGAAGGACCTAAAATAGTCAAATGTTAACTAACTGTACATTGTGTGTACAGAAATTTTATGACTTCAGTTCATCAGAATTTTTCTTTAAGGCTGCCTGGCAGTTTCTTAATTAGTGGAAGAAATGAATGTAATGTGAGATCTGCTGGGAAAAAAAGTGATGGTCCTGATTCACCATCAATTCAGGATTTACTATGAGTTTGGTATTAAAATATTTATTTGGCTTTAAATTAAAGATTTTATTACATTCAGTTGTAAGCCTTTAGTGGTGGCTTATAATTCAACTGACAGAAGCTTTCTTAGAGCTTTCTTAGGATTTAAAAGGATTTATTAACTTTGTATTAATCCAACAATTTAACTAATTAGATTATTTGATTCAAATACAATATTGAAGTCAGCTTTCTGGATTGGCATTGATTTGACTGCTATCATCTTTATTCCTGATGTAATGTACAGTTATTTGCATTAATACTTGAAGTTTGGTTGGTTTGTTTGTTTTTTCCCCACTCCCTCTACTGATTTAAGAACAACAACAACAACAAATTGTAATATCAGCTTACATTTCATTCAAGAAAGGTGGAATTTCTGATGACTTGGTTAAAACTCTGAACCAGTTTTTGTTTCATTGTAGATATGCTCTCTCACAGTTAGTGACAAACCCTGGGACAAGCTCAGCAGCAATCTTGAACACTTTCCCACTGAGTGGCAAATATGTCCCAGCTTATAAGAAGTAAAGAATTTGCATCACCTTGTGTTTACTGAGTCTGCAGGCGTTAAACAATTTGCCATTGATTTCATTGTAATATGAGCTTCATCCACTCATAACTTAATCCATTTCTATTTAGGCATTTATTCACTCATAATTTTAGGTTATTTTTCATTAATATCTGAGTTCCAAATAATCTTAGAGTTTTGAGTCATCCTTGGGACTCTGTTGCTGCACTGTATCTGTGTTTATTCCACAAAGCAGGATTTTATTCAAGAAATGTGAATGTGGTGGGATCTTACTCATAAAGTGGGGAAGGAATCTAATAGCTAAGAGTCCTATTTTTCATACTGTTAGTTTTTCTGAGTTTGTTTAGTATCCACTGTAACACTGGAAACAGATGAAGAATGTTCAGGTTCAGAGGACACGTTTTATGACCAACTCTATTCATAAATCTGGAAGAATCTGACAAAAGAAATAATTTGCTGAACTGTTTTCTGCACTGAATATTCTTCAGTGTAAACATTCTTCCCTGTGCCCCACAGAGGAAGGTTCAGAGGAGCCTGGCTGAAGGGACATTATGTCGCTGTGACTTCCTTTGTCTTGTGAGTGCAGTGGCTCTTAAGAGAAGTGATGCACTGCCCTTGCCAGAATGGTCCACAATAAATAACCACTTCACTGAGAAAGAACATTTTTCACAGTGGAATGAATATCTGAGTGTATAATGCTAAGATCTCATCAATGTCTCTTCTTTCAGACACAATGTTTAGTTATTACTGCTAATGACAGTGAGTTATAAATACTGGCTGTTCAATGAATATTGCCAACTCTCTGCTATGCTGGGGGGAGGAGGGTGGATTTTTTGATGCATTGAGAGCTTTGTGACTGTTAGTTTGAAGGTCACTTGTCCAAAAAGCAGGGAGAAAAGACTGTCAGGGCGTGTGGATGGAGAGCATTTCAGAAGGCTCTGATGAAATGTTTTCTTCTTCAGCTTATTAGTATTTTCTGAGTCAAGCAAGCATTTATGATTCAGTAACTTTTTATCCTACTGTATTTTACTATGTGGTTTCATGGCAAGCAAGGCAGCTGAAAGTCAAACTTCTGTTTAATTAAAGCAGTAAGAAACATCTGAAGGGCAATGAAGTTTTTCTTCCTAGTTGGTCTTTATTTTTATCTGCAGCTAAAATGAAGCTATTTATATAATAAAATATCCTCACTCTTTCTTGGTATAGAAATTGTTTCTTTGATGTCTATTTGTTTGTGTCTACAGCTATAGGACACTGACTTCAACACCATTAAATTCATGAAGAAAGCGTAGTGGACCTTCTTTTGAAAGACTGGAATACTTTAAGATGGTAGTCAATGAAATGCTAATACAAGTTTAATTCAAAAACTTGAAAAGATGCATCTTGAGATGAAGGAGGTCTTTCAGTGGTAGCACTCTGCTTTATGTCAAGAAAAGTTCTTTCTTATATTCAGCACTCAATGTCTAAAGCATTACCTGTATCCAAGAGTCAGCTACGATAAGGACTATTCAAAAATGGAATAATATGGCACCTACTTTCAAATGGGTAGGAGTGCACACAATATGATGGTTGAAGAGGAGCTTAGAAAAATAATTTTATAAAGAAACATATTTGTATTTACATGTTGTAAAGTAGTACTTCTGTGGGTGCTTGAGTTTTATAATTGGTTTTATTATCTTTTCTTAGCAGAGAAAATATTCTTTGCAATTGCTCACTGGTAGCTAAGTAAAATAATTGATTCAAGTTTTTTTTTTTTTTTTTGTAATTAAAGATGATAATCTTTTCTTACCTTATTGTTAATGTCATATAATATGCTGACCATTAATTTGGTGCTTTGGGCAATTGGAAGAGTATTTTCCCTCATAATTATTTTGATATATTTTCTAAGGCAGAAACAGAAAAGAAATTGGAGTATATGTCTGTGATTTCCCTTATTTTTCATTCTTTAGACAGAAAGAAACTTTCAGTCTGGCAGCAGGCAATATGGTATTTTTCAGTTTTAGTGCCAACTGAAGGAGTTCACCTCCTTGTTTGCTACCAGAACCTTTGTGGTTGCACATCCAGTCAGTTTAACAAGAAGTATTCCCTGTTACTTCATTTTATTTTTCTTGCCCAGTCTTCCATAGTACAAGAGATTTAAACTAATTTAGTCTTCCATAGTACAAGAGATTTAAACTAATTTAAAAAACCTTCAAAATACAACCCCAGGAGAAGTAAAGAAAAAAAAAATTCAAAACCGTGCTTAGGGCCCATCACTAAGAAGAAATAGCCCATACAAAACACCTCCCAGTTTATATGTCAGAACATTTTCTTCTCCTGTGCTTTGAAAGTTGGAATTCAAAACTGTTGAGGGGAGAGAACAGCTCATGAACAACTTAGTGAATGAGTTCTATATTGCAGTAGTGAATTTTACATCATTTAGTGAAATGCTGTGATAAACCCACATTATTAAATACTATGCTGCATAAATGCAATGAAAAACTATTCATGTGATTAGCATTTTCTTACTGCATACCGAGCACTACTTTATTGAAAAATCTCTACTATTACAGAACAATTTTCATTTCATAAGAATACATCCATCAGAAGAAAACTGCTATAAAGGTTAGATATGACTAAATGGCTCAAAATTTGGAAGCTCATTGTGTGCAGAAGAAAGGACAGTGGCTGATAAAGAACAGGAAAGAACAAAGTGATTTGTATATACAAAGGCCTAAACAAAGAACACTGATCAGAATGTGAAATGTGCCTTAAGAGTCATCACACTTGCATTTCTCCTCCTAGCCATTTTAAATTTGATGAGTTAAGTAGATTTGTTGAAATGATTTCATGAATAAAATTCTTCCTTTACTTTTTCTCAGTTAATTTTGTGGAGTTGTGGGTATTAAAATATTTTATATGAGGGTTTTTTAATGCTTTTAGGTGCATGGTCAGGCTGTTAATGCTGTGTTACCAGGTGGAAAGCACAGGCTAAGAGGTTTCTGGGGCCCAAAAATCCCAGTAACCAAGGGTCACTGTTGAAATTGGTGACTGAATGTATCAATCAGCTGCTGATTATTTCATGTCAGGGGAGTTCTTCCTGCACTTTAGCAAAAATATGCACGTGAGCTTCTTGGGATGTGAGAAACAGAATGAGTCTTTCAGAAATTCGAGAGTCTAACAGAAGGAAAGAAAAATACTGGAATCAAATGTCAGTGTAATTACTGTTGAGGTGGGTTTTTTTGTTTTTTGATGGCTCCAGGACAGTGGTTGTAGTTGTACACTGAGAGGGGGTGGGGTGGACATTTATTCTTAGGTTTTTGGAATAATCTCATGTAGGAAGGAATTTGGAATGGCTGGAATCTGTCTGCCTGTGTGTTTTAATTTTTAAATATCATTATTTTGTATAAGCTGCAGGAAATCATTGTGTGCAGGGTAAGCTGCTTACTAAAAAATCCTTTTACAAAATAAATGCTGTGAATTTACAGTAGTCACGCAACAAATGCTCATATTTTTCACTTACTTGAGCTCATTTGATAAAAATAATTTGCTTACTAAATCAAAGACCACAGAAGGCAAGTTGCAGTGGCAGTGATGATTTTTGGACTCTTAAAACCACGTTAAATTATAAAAATATTGTTGCTTGCTATTTGGGGTGGTCATGGCTGTTGTGATCAGTTCCATCATACAGATGTTCTGTTGTCACATCTGTGCAATCAAAGGACAGGATGAAGAGACCAGCTTTTGGATGCAATTATTTTTGTGTTTTCTTGTAAACTCCTTTGTCATATTATTGAGTTGCCTTACAGGTATGATCATATTTACCTATGCAGGAATGAAAATGCTTTTTTCCTATTTTAATAGCTGAAGCAATGAGTCAGAATCAGCCTGATAAGTTTGCCATCAAGTGAGACCTCTACATTAGTGTAAGAAACTGCACCTCAGTATTTTATATCCCACACTTGCATCTTTGCCCAGGGGTAATGAAACCCTTGAATTGACTCAGTCTCCTGAACCAAGAACAGCAAAACTGTGCTTTGTGGCTTAACACACCCTGCTCTCCCTCCTGCCTCTGCTGAGGGACAAATACACCAGAAATGCCAGACAGACCACATTGCTTCCCTATCCCATGTCCCTGTAGGATAAAACCCCAGGCAGACAGGATAGCATTCCTGGTCTGCACACACACACAGAGCATGGCTGCCTGTTTTTCTCTCTGATCTTGGCTCAGTGGCACGTTGCAGCACTGATAAGGCAGCAGAGAAGTGGGAATTGAGAAATACAACTTCACTCTTTATGGGGATTTGTTGCAAAGCTGCTTCTGAAGAAGCGTCGTGTACGTACAGAACCAGTGGTACTGGAGTTAGCACAGAGAACTTTGTCACTGATTTCAAAGGCTCAAAAAAGCAAAGAGGAGGAAGAAGTTAATCAAAGATCAGTTCCCAGAACTATTAGCTTTGGCTCTGACCACAGAGGTCGTTGCACTGTCAGTTTCCTTTCTTCATCATCTCTCTGTCAGGTCTGTGCTCACCTTTACAAGAGGAGTGAGTTGTGTAAAACACAGTGTAAGATAAGTCTGAAATATCAAAGCCTTTCCATTTAATGTCAGCCTCTGTTTTTCCTTTAGGTGACAAGGTTAAAGGAGAGTCTCAAAACTCCAATGACTTACTTACTTTCCTATTAACCACTATTTAAGAACTATGTGTCTGACCCACATAACAAAGTTTATTAATAGTAATTTTGTGAACAGGACTCTTTAATATTTCTCCTCAGTATCAGAAATTAATTTGATATTAATTATGTGATTCCAAGGTCATAGTAAAATCTTTTGCTTGTGTATAATTAGTATTTCTTTCTAACCACTAGGGACAGTAAATGAGATAGAGCAAAGCAAGACTTCTACAGCTTGATTTGTATTAACTCCTACCAGCTCCAGCCCTATCTGTCTTTGATTTTGGTGGAGTTACTTTTGATGAAAAATAGTGAATATTATACTTTGCAAAACACCTGTGAAAATATTTGTCACCATTCTAATCCAGCACTTTGCAAACATCTGGACCAAAGGCTCAGGCTTGCAAACTCTTAAGCACAGAAGCGTAACTTTCGATGTGAATCACCAAATTGATATTTGTGAGCCAATTTAGATGAAAGGGACCATTTTGTTATACCAGGAATCTCTGGCTATTCCCACAATGAAGATCACTTGTCAAATCTTCCTGGGGGAGGTGGGGCACTGTGACCTGAATCACTCTGTCAAGGTACAGGGACAGTCTTGGGCTTCTCAGTTATGTGGATCTGTGGGGGTTTTCTCAGGTCTCCAGCACTCTTCCTGCCTACAGATAACTTCTGCTGGACTGCAGCTCTTCCTGATATACATACAGCTTTCATTTGGTCTCTGCAGAGCAGTAATTAGCTAGTAAGAGAGATTTACTTTTTTTATTTTTTCATTTAGAGGACGATGAGTTCATGACATATTCAGGCTTACCTTGAAAGCTCTTACAGCAGGGAAATTGTGATATTTTAGACTGAGTTTTCCAAACTGATTTTGTGTTACAGTGTTCAGAGGATTACGCCTTAATTTTGAGTAACCATTACGGTCATTGCAAAGAATTTAATTGAGTGGTATTACTGCACAAAGAGGGATTCTTACAACCAAAACCAGTCTGGGATTCTTGGGGAGCAAACTTCCTAGAGGTTTACATTGAATTCCTTTAATATGGAATGTTATGGAGTTTGGATCAGGGCTCTCATCAGGATCAACAGCCGGTTGTATGTAAAATGCTAATAAACAAAATGAGAAATAGAGATTTCTAAAAGGGTGAGTGTTTTTTATAGCAACTCCTGGGTTCTGGGCATTTAACTCATTGACCTTCCATTCTTCCTTCCTGTATTTTCTGTTTGTTTGGTGATCCTGAGGAGATTTTTATTCATTCCGTGCCTTTGTAGAAATTGTGAAGACCCTGAGGCACATGGTGATGGCCCATTTGATGTTTTCTTGGCACACAAACATGGTTTCTGCAGCTCACCAGCTCTTTCATTAATAGCACTCTTGACTTGGCTTACATCACTTCGAGAGTTCTGCACTGACCCAACATTTAAAATATACATTGAAATTAAAACTTCCCTAGAAGTCACTGTAATACATCTGTCCATTTATATTCTGGAGGGGGACATGCATGGCAAAGGATGTCCAGGGAGTTATTAGAAACAGCTGACTGCTCTGTGTTTATCAGTGTCATCTAATAATTGCAAATAGTGTGAGATTAAAAACAATTCAGCAAATAAACTCTACTTTGTTGCCTCAAAAAGCTGCACAAACCCAAATTACATTTGTTATTTGATGAAAGACTGTTACCAGCAAAAGTAGATCCATTTATCTTGAAAAAACAGTATTTTAATCTTCGTGTGGTGGAAATTGTATTAAAGACTGAAATGCAGTCTCTTTTTCTTTCATGGATAGATGTTGGTCAGTGCCATGTCAGTTTGGAGCACAGTGAATATTAGGCTGATGGAATTGTAAAAAATGTTTGTTATATGATATTGGCTTTTTAAAATTTTATTCTAGTATGTTTGTTTTGACAATAAATCTATTCTAGCATAGAACATGTCAACCAGCTTCTAATACAGAATTCAGTGGCAGGTGCTAAAATCCCAAACTCCTAAAATAATTAATGCTTTGATGGTTTTGGTTCTGGGGGTCTTTGTTTTGGTTTTTTGTTTGGGTTCTTTTTGCTTTGAAAGATTCACTGATTTGGTACCAAAGGTTTGATAGATTTGGAAGTACAAAATGTGCAGACAGGTGTGCACTTGCTTCATTGAAATTTAAATTAGTTATGAATTCTCAGGAATGAAATCAGCTCTTTCTGTCAGGAGTGTCTTGTGGAATTTCCCACAGAAACGCAGTTGCGATTGCCTGTGGTGAAGTGAGTGTTTGTTTTTTGAAAGAACTGAAATCTTAACGCAGTCAGAAGGTTGCCTATAATGTATATTTAATTGCCATCGTGGAGACCAATTTTCTTTTATGTATTTGGAGGCATATTTTATGGTTAATTTGTTTTTCAGTGCACAGAAACTCCAAGCATTCCCTCCTCAGTCCCCACATTAAATCCTTGACGAGGTGGTGCACAGGGAGCTCCTGAGAGCTCAGGAGGAAATCAGGCTGCCTCGTCTCCTGGCTGGGCTTTTGAGTGGTCAGTATTTCACCTTCTGTTGAAGCCTCTAGCAGCACAGTTTCTTCTTTCTCTCTGTCAAGGATTTCTAATTCTGGGCAGCCATTCAGCCACACACTGCTGTTTCTCATTTCAAAGAGCTTTTCCCACCATCCTCTCTTGTTTTGTATCACCCGTTCTGTAACCTGTGCTTGAGATGGAGGATTTTGGCTGTTCTTAGACTTCACTGCTGAGAGACTAAAACACAGGCTTTAATTAGCTCTAAAGGTTTGTTTTCTCTAAGACTTGTTTTTAAACACTTAAATTCCACCCAGTCTGTGGATGCTTATCTGTTCTGTAGCAGGAAAGGTAGCAGGAAAGGACACTTGAGCCCATGACTATTTTTCAGAAAAATATTGTCATTTAGAATCGAGCAAATTCTTTCACCTCTCACATTAAACTAAAAAGCAGTAGAGTGCATTCTAATGGATTAGGAATCGGCTGCTTGACAGACATTAAAATGTACCTGTCAGTGGGAAGTTAAAATGTCATGAGAATGGTTTGAATGGGGACCCCATGGGGGAGCTGTGGGTCCCACACTACCCTGTTTGTTCAATAGTGAGCTTGAAGAGTCTCTGCAGCTAAAATTTCCTGGAAATGATGCTAAGATCCTCATGAGAGTTAAAATAATACATGTATCTGTGTAATATAGAGAAACAATACTCCAAGAGTATTTTGTTTTGCCTTTTAAAACTAATACCTGTAGTCCTAGGAAAGAAATGATTGTGCTGCAGTCATACTGCTGGGCTGTATTTTAGAAACCAGTGACTCTGATAAAGGTTCACCTGCAATGATGAGCAAAGTTATGTGGGTCTCTAATGTGATACTCTGGCAAAAAAAAACAGTTCAGGGAAGTGATACCAGCCCACAGCTCCTGCAGCTGTTGAGCAGGAGTAGAAGCAGAGAGATGCCTTCCAGCTCAGGATGTGGAATTGGCAGGTTCAATACAGGAATACTGTTTCCAGTTGAGAGGTCCCCAGCTTTGGAAGCATTTTTGAAGGGAGATAGGGGATAGAATATAAAATCTTTAAGGAGAAGATGGATTTTAAAAAAGGTTTTTTCTGTATCCTGACTGAATGCTATTCAGTTACTAGATAAAAAGATTTTCTGCCAAACTGACTGTGAACAAAAGTATCTTCTACTCAGTTTGGAAGGATCCCTGTCCATTTTCCATCTGTTTTCAAATTCCTGGATTGAGAAACACAGAGGACTTCAGAGGTGGGATAGATAATGTATTGATCTGGACTGGGCTTGAATGCAGGTAGACATACTGTTCATCTCTGCTCATGTAATGAATGTACAGAAGCTATAGCACCTGGAAAAAGGTGACATTAAAAAGTAAATTCATTTGCCATTTAGGATTCCCTCTGTTTAGAAAGTAATTGGGGGCTTTCACAGTTTTCGCTTCAGGTCCTAAGGAATTGAACACATTTATTTGGAAGACTGAAGGCTCAGTTCTTCATTCTGATGACCCAAAAGAAGTTGATTACACTCTTCTGAAAATTCATCCATATCCACCATCAAGTGAAACCTTTTTTATTGCATTATTGTGTCACATTTTGACAACTAAATAATTCTGAACACTATTCTCCCAGAGAAGGAGAAAAGAAAATGTCTCAGAATGATTGGCGTCTCTCTATCTACTAAGTGCAGAGCACATTAAAGTGATAGATGACTTCTGTACAAGTTACTGAAAGTGGAAGGTTCATTCAGGGAATGTTGCCAGTAGCTCAGTGGGGTGAAGGGCCAGGGTGCAGGAGCATAGCCTGGCCAAGTGACCCGCCATAGACTTTGTGTTCTTTAAAAAAAAACACAAAAAAAACCCCAAACCAAAAGCAAGCACTTGTGTGCTATGTTGTTATTATTGTTATAACTCACATGCTGATTAGATCTTCAAATTCACTCATCATGGGTCAAACAAGATGTTGAAGTGTCAAGGTGCATTTTGTGGTTGTCAGCATCCATCCCCTTCAGTTCACCTGTTTACTGTGCCTGCACTTGGGCAAGGCTCCTGCAGTGAGGATCTTCTCTGAAGACTCTGCCGGAATGAATGAAGGAGAATGAGGAGAAGAAACTTGTGTCTTGCCTTTATTCAGGTTTTTTTCTATCTGTGAACTTTTTTCCTAAAACAAGGAACAATTGAATTGTTTTTTGTTCTTCTAAGACTTGGCTACTCTTCGCAGAGCGCACAGAAAACTGCTGCTTGTTTTTTGTTACTGAAAGATCTGGGCTGTTGAATAGCTGTCACACTTGCTTTTATCCTATTACATCTTCTCAGGGAGTTGAAAGTGAAGTTTGACATCTAGGGAGAAAAATCTAAAACCTCACTTTCAAATGTTTCTTTCTATGTTTCATGTTCCCAGAATGGCTTTTTTTTCCTCTTTTTTTCCTGAAATCATAACAGCCATGCAGAACGTTTCTGTTTAGGCCCAGTCTGTATATTTGTGTGCTAGAGTATTGCAGTGATAATCAGTAGCCAGTCTAAAGGTGCCTGTGGGCAGGGTCAAAACACAGAAAAAGAGTGATCACATGGCAAGGGACGCACTGGAACTCTTGTGGCTGCTTGGCTGAAATATCATGGCATTACTCCTAATTTTGCTTGGGGAAGGCACCTTTTCATCCTGCATGTTTGCAGATGTTGTGTGGTTGCTGCTCATGGGAGCCTGGGTTTAGTTATCTCACCACAGACCTGGAGCACTGTCTGAGAGCTGGAAACTCAGCAGGGGTCAGCCATACTCTATTGAATCTGCAGGTTTCTTAAGAAACTAGAAAAAAACCCAGGTACTTCCATGTGCAGTACATTGGTGCAGTGCTGGCATGTGAAAATCTATTTTCAGACTAACCTTAGTGCTGGAATTTAAAGATGATCACAGACATCTTAATGGAGATTGAGAATTCCCACATTTGGTACAATCAGCTCCTTAAACTTGGAATTCTTTTCTAATATCAGTCTGCAGTGTACAGAGACTGGGCTGAAATCTGGTTATTGGAAACCTCCCAGTTGCAAACTCCTCCCTCATCTGCGGTGTTGCACACTGAAATGACAGGGTTATATAAGTTTGCCTCTTGGAAGGACAGAAAAAGTGGCAAAGACAAGAAGTAACTAAAGATATGTCTAAGCTGAGATACAAACATGAGAAATCAGCATCAGTGCTTAGAAAATATTTTGCTCTAAAGAGTGAAATTCACTTGTACAGGAATAAGGCAGACAACAGAAGTGCTGCTTAAAATATATTTAAAATATGCTTATAAATTCTGCATACCGTTTCTGCCAGCACCCAGAGCATAGGTAAACATCACCTGTATTTCCAAAGAAGTACTGAAATTTTTAAAAGGTTTTTCTTTTGGTTTGATTTTTTTTTTAGAGTACATCTTAAAAGGTTTAATTGGTAGATTAAACCCACTCAAACTGCAAGATTTGATCTGGCATGGTTACTGTTTGTATCTTTAAAAATAAAGCTCCTATAAATAAAAGCCACATCCAGAGCTCATGTAAATTTGCATAGTGTCAATTAAGTTAATGATAGCATTATAATGAATTATATTACTGATATAATTGTGCTATTTATTTTTATCTTCGCACCTTTAAGTTGGCAGAGAGAGGGATTTTTTTTTTTTTTTAACCGTGACAGGAAAAGTTCTTAAATGTCAGCAGAACTAATAACATCAGATCATCATCTTAGATTATCATAAACTTTTAAATATTGCAAAATCTAGAGCTTCGTACATGACAGTTTTAGAAATGTTTGGAAGCAAAGATGCTGGCTCTTCCTTTTTAAAAAATACGAAGTCAAATCAATAACTATCTAGAGCTCCAACTTGAATCAGTCTCTGTTGATTAGGTGAAATTACCCTGGCATTGAAACCAATTGGAATTGCTGAAAACTCTGTTTTGTTCTTCTGTTGGTTGCTGTTAAAAGTTTGTCTCAATGGCTTCTGTCAGAATCGAAGTGTATCACCACTAGTGATGATAAAGTAGATTTCACTGCTAGTGAGGGACTAATTGATTGATATTTAGGAGCGAAGCGTGCCCTGATAACTCATTCCTTCCCCCTTTTCAAGCTTGGAATACATCATTTGAGGGGGAACTGAAATTGAAAGAGGCATGCATTTGTGTGAGAGATAGATAGGGGGACGAAAGGAATTTGCTGTACTTTTTCTTGAGCCTCTGGAGGTGATGCAGGAAATTATTTATTATGACAGCTTTGCAATCAAAGCTGATGGCAGTAAAATATATGATTAATAGACTGTTCTTTAAGCAGATCACCAATAAGAATAAACAGATAACGTGTAGGAGGTATTCCCATCTGCACATATGTATTAAATATTATTGAAAATTACGTTTTTTCTTTGTCTCTGCTTCAACTGTATATTGATAATAAAACTTATCCCTCCTTGAGCTCCCACCTCAAGCTTCCCTATTTCTATGTGTGCGCTTGATCACTGCAATACTAATATTATTGCTTGATACTGTGCTTGGTGTAATTGATCTTAGCCCACTTATTCCTATTGCTCAGAGTGAATAGGATTTCAGCTGTGTTCAGAATAGTTGTATTCCCTCCCAGTTTGTGATTTCATGCACATTTGAGTGACATAATAGCTGCTTTATCCGAGCGCACTGTAGTTCAGCAGGCATTATCATGGCTGGATCATAATGGCTTTGCATCTTCGTTTTGTGACATAAAGCTGGTAGGGGGAAGCATAACAAGGGTAGTCATTGTGAGCAACTGCTGTGCTCTTCTGCAGACAAATAGCAAGAACCACCACGGTTCCTTACTCTTCCGTGCTGCAGCACCGGCGTAAATCTCGGCGGTGATTGGGATAAACGCTGGTAGCCATGATGGCCCACATTAAGAGACCCTGAGATTTCAAGTCTCCCACCGTTTTTTTGGAAGGCAAAGATAATTCTGCAGATAGCTCAAGAAAGGTATTCTTCTCTGCTTGTTCTGGTAGCTGAAGCTGCACAGGATAATTGCTGTTAAGAATCCACGCGTAAAGCGACGTTACCTTTTTAATGTCCCAAAATTGGCTGTTTCAATAGCGGAAAGCGTGTAACATTTCCAGCTCTGTGACAGTTGTAGTGCGCTGTAGGATACAACAGCACTGTGTTATCCTGTCCAGGAAGATTTTTGTCATTATGGTAGCAAAAACCTGCGAAATAACAATCACTGTAGCATAATTGCTTTCCCCATCACAAGTCACAAAGTGGCATATATAAGGGCAATTTTTGAGACAAAGAGTATTTGCATACTTGCAAACTTTATCCTTGAAAAGTGCAAGAGCTAAGTCTGTGTTAGGAAGCAATTCTTAACTCAAATGACCTTTCAAATCTTTCTGTGCCTTTCCACATTATTATGGGACTGTCCTTGGAAATACTGAGCATTCGGTTCCCACTGCCTGCCTGCTCTCAGAAATACTCCATCATTTGTAGTGATTCTGTATCTAATGTACAGATACCAACTTAACTTTTCCTTGTTCATGGCCATTTTAATATATCACAGTTGAAGCTATGAAGCTGAAACCTTGGTCATTACTCATTCTTTATTCATACTCAAAAACAGGTGATGATCACTCCTGGAAGTGGAATTAAGTGATGTACTTTCAGACAACACAGCCTGAAAATCCAGGGAAAGAGCAGAGCATAGTGTGCAGCCAGCATTTTTGAGAATGCATTATTGCTAGAAACAAAAGTAACATGAATTATTTACCTAGAAATATTAAACTGGCTTGAGATCACTGCTGGAAATAGAGGGAGTTCTGAGCCTCGTGAATCATTCATGAAGCTTTATTTAACAGACTTCTTTTTTGTCTTCACAGATCACTGAATCGTATTTTATAACTTTCAGGATGTTCCTGTGGGTTTCATTCTACTAATAATAGGTAGAGTTTTTTTCACAGATCAGTAAAGTTACATTTTTATGTTTGCTTTTTTCACACATCAGGAGATGTGGAAAGGGGCAAAGTGTTGTGGGGAAGGAAGAGGAGGTGTGTTATGGTTTCTGCAGATCATATATTTGTCCCAAGTTTGCAGACACTGGTAAGCACCCCAGTAACTGGACCCATGGATAGGGATGGCCTTTAGCTGCTCCTGAGGTTTGCTCAGCAGCTCTCACAACCTAAAGTGCTCTAGTGTTTACTTTTCAGGAGATTATATTAAAAATACTGCATAATATAACCAGAAACTTGTTTTCTTACGTGTGAATATTTACACTCTTAATATTTGGAGATGCAGCAGCTAATGCTGATTCGTTAATATTCAGATGTGGGCTTCTAATACTATTTTTGGGACTTAAAAATCTTCAGTAGTTTCAAAGTCTGAAAGTTACATTGCTGTAGGAATAAAAAGAAAAAAAAACCCATTAATTACTCTGGAATCCCAATGCAAACACTTGGTGCTTGATGTGGTGTCACGGTGAGCAGTGGGACTTTTCCTCATAAATCCTCTTCTAAAGGAAATGAGGTAAAACGAGGGGGGAAAGAAAGTAATCTTAGCTGGATTTAAGAAAAAGAAGATAAATGCTAGAATTATCAAAACCTCTCAGTTCAGAGAAGAGGTCCTCCTCTTCCCCTGGTGAGAGTTATGACTGCCTCTGAAAAGAGGCAGAGGAACTGTAGGTCACAATGACATCCTGAGTCTTGCTCATGGATGTGGGCTGTACCTGACAAAGAAGCACTCTGAAAAAACACTTGAATAGTACTTACAGGCAGTCTTAATTCCAGAACAGCTCATCCTGTGAAAAATACACAGCCCAGCAGGTATAATTATACAATATTTCTTTACATTTCTTATAAAATCTCTGGTGGTAAGAGACATTTCTCAGGAATACTGCTCTTTTCAAATATACATTTAGTAAAAAGCATACAACAACCAAGATCTGTTGGTGGTAGTCAGATGATTTACCTGTTCATAGCACAGGTCAGATCATTTTTGTATTCAGTCTGACTTCTTGCTGCTGGAAATTATACATTTGTAAAGGAAAAAAAAAAAGCTAATGAATAAAATGGATTCTTCTACTGTGTAGGCTTTCTCTACTTTGTGCCTAGGATTTTTATACCCCATATCAAGACAAATTAATCCATTTGATTTATCTTATTTGATCTATAAAGGAAGAGGAGAATCTAAGTGACCTGCAGACCTTTGCATCCCCAAGGAGAGAATGGAAAAACATCTAAACAAGAATTATTTTCTATTGATAGTTTTAATTGTTTCCACTCCCCTGTGAACCTGCAACAGTAGTGAGAAAAGAGTTGCTCTTAGTTCTCTGCTGCTTGCCCAGCTGGGGGCTTGCAGGGGTACATGTCACTGAAGCAAGAGGCTTTTAATCACCCAAATTAAAAAGGGAATATATTCACCTATATAACTCCTTCTAAAAGAGCTTTGTTAGTATCAAATGTATATGCAATACTATCTGTGTTTATGGTGCCTGTGGATATACACTGGTTTTATCCTAAAGTTAGTATTAGATTTCATCATAGGATTTGTTTTAGGGCATCTCCAAAGAATATAAATTGTATTTCTGCATTCACTGTATGCATGGAGTTGCCATCTCTATGAGTTACACTTTCATCTTCAGTAAAACTGAGAGAACTAGAGGGAGAAGGAGGATTGCTCCAGCACCTGTGTGACTGGAGCCTGTCTGGAAGCCTTTCCTTTCACAGCACTGATTGATCCCAGGCATAATAGCAGTTCTCAGCTCTTTTTCAGAACTTGCATGTAGTTAAAGCAAGGTTTGGCTGCTGTGGGTGCTGAAGTGATTGTGTTTTGTCCTCTCTCATAGCACTATGAAACTTGTTCATTTTCAGCTAAAAAACTGACTAAATGTTTTGCTATAGCAGCTGAACTGAACAAAAAGATAGGGAAATATGTGCATTTATGTAAAAATACTGATTGTGGGTCAGCTCAGCTCAAATACCGAGATGCCTAAAGATTTTTGTTAAATTGGGAAACTTTGAGGTAAATGATGCTTTAAGTTATTTTAAACAAACGTGAAGGTCTGAATCACAGTGTGTTTTAGGAGCAATTCATGGAACAGGAAGGAAAACAAAGTTCTTTTCTGTGTTATATTGTTTCTGACTTTTTTTAGAGATGTGGCAAACCTCTTTTCAGTCTTTCCAGTTCAATCACTGTGAAAAGTTACGACCAATCCCCACAGAGGCTAAGACAGGGACAGGTTATCTGTAAGGTCAGTCAGATCCTGCTTCCTACAACTTGGCTTAAAGCTGTTGTGATTGCCAGTGAGGTTATTTGAACCTGATTTTGTGCTTGCTTGGGTGACAGTTCCATCTGTTATGTCAAAAGGCATAGTGGTAAAATATTTCCAGCTGAAGCTCACAGCTTGAGCTCTATTTTCAAAAGCTGATCTAAGTGATTTGATTTTCCTCTTACCTTTCTCCAAAATACTTAACTCTCCTAATGATCAAACTCTCAGTGTGGTTCACCCAGTTCCAAGGAGCCTCTAGCTTCTGCCACTGAGGTGATTTCTCTTCTAGAACTCAGAAGTAGTCCTTTGGAGGAATTAATGAAAACTTCTGACTGTAGACCTATAAAATTTATTATATACCTCTTATTTTTCCCAGCTTTTTTAGACTTCTCTCTGCAACCTTTCTGTCATATTGGTTAATACTAATAGAATTTGAAGGTGCAGGGATCTTCAGTCATCACAACATGTCTAGGGAAAAGTCAGGTGTCTCCCCTCTCTGTTAAAAAAAACCCAAACAAACACATTAAAAATAGGGCATCATTAAAATAAAGACAGGAGTTTAATGTACTTTATAGTGACTCTGCTTCTGTTATGTTCAGTGCCAAGATCACTGTATTTCAAATTTGTGGAAGAGGTGCTAATGTTATATCTGCTATATATGCTATAAAATGTACTTTTTTCCATTAAAATAAATACCAGAGGCTAGGATGTGACTGATAGGGAATATCAGAATACAGTCTGCAGAGAGTAAAACCCAATTCTCTGTATCACTGGAGGGATTCAGACATTTCAGAATTCTGAAGCTGAATTTTAAGCTGTAAGTGCTCATTTGCTCTTGGATTGCCACCGTTCCCTGCTGATGTGGGTGCTTAGTTAAGCTGGATGTAGTATTTTGTTTCAAAGCCAGTTTAATCTCAAAGCCCCGTGTCTTTTACTTAAATAATTATAGCCTGTGCTGCTACCTCACATCAGTACTGGGGTAATCTGTGCTAAGAAATACTATGCACAGTTATAAACTAGATACCAATTGATAGTGACTTATTAAAACCCTCCAAATGGCCTTTTTTAATGGGAAGCCTGCATGGTGGTACCACATACCATATTAAATTGATTAGTATGTAGCATTAAAAGGCAAAATTACCATGGAGGTATTACATTTAGCACCATATAAGCTGCTGCACCTAGAATATAATGAGGTTAAAGTCCTTGCAAGATTCCAAAAAGCCGGTGGCGAAAGTCACGCTGCCGATGTGCTGTTGCTTCTGCAGGAAATTCACACTTTTATTTTGTAGCCAGAGTGGCACAGAAGTCACCAATACTTCCCTTCCTGTCATTTGCCACTTTATTTCTGTCAGAGTGACTGCTCCATGATTGGAGGGAGAGCTCTGCTCCCCGGTTTATTCATGCTCCACGCAGAGCTGCTGTCCTTGTGCAGCCACCCCGTGCACTGGGCTCATGACCAAGTCCCTGATTTTGCATTCAGGCTCCGACACCTCCGTCTCTGCCGAAGGTTGGCTGAGCTCTGTTCCAGAGTCACTCCTGACAAATGTCTAGGGCAGCCACACAGATATCTTCTCCATCCATTGAAAAATAGCAGCAGGAGGAAGGGAGCTTTGTCAGCTCATTTTGTCTGCTGTAAATATGAAGTGACTGGGAAATGTTTGTCTGTAAGTATGAATTTGCTTTCGAAATCCAGTGAACTGACTTTGTACTTCAGTGCCTTTTATTTGCTGTGAATTTCCTGTAACACTCAAATGTTACCTGCACAGGTCCTTCATGAATAGCAATAACTCTTAATGTTGATTGAATGTGAAATGTAACTGTTACATTTTCTGGGAATATTTTGGGTTTGTGTGTTGCAGGAATCACCAGCTGGTAAACTGAAATAATCTCTTATGTCATCCATAATGACAATAGTCTTTCTTAGTGTTAGTCATTTCCTTTGAGGGGGAAAGATTAATTTAAGGAATTCACTGGTGAACAACCTGCAAGAATTTTGGCATGTTGTCTGTATAAGCAAATAAATACCATTTCTAAACATTTTTTTGATCTAGATCATAAATATTCATGTGCCACAAGCAAGGCCAATTATCTCCAGCAGCATTGTCCCCACATCTTTTCTATCTTCATATCAGTTAAGAGAGTTTATCTATTGCTTCTTGTAGAAGATACTTCCCACCAAGATGAAGAACATTTGGAAACACATTTTGTGCACTGAGTGTCCTTCTCTGTAAGGGCATCTTCTTCTCTCCTTCTTCTCCTATCTCATGGTTGTATAATATGACTGATAACAGCTGCTGATTCTTTGCTCGAATGTGGAATATCAAAAAACTGGATTTTTTTGTTTGTTGTATTGTTTTTGGTTGGTTTATTTATTCTTTTTTTTCATTTGATTTATTTATTTCTTCTAGCTATAGGTTTTAGAGAGAATATAAAAACTTAGATTCTTACTTTATTACTATATCTATCAAACCTTAATTAAAATTTTTATTTATTGGTTCTTATGTCATGTTTAATGAGTTCAGACAATCTTCTTTAAAGAAAAATTGAATCTACAAATATCTTCATAGTATTAATGAGGTACTGGGGTATAGACTCATGTACACCATTGTTGCTGTTAAACATGTTATTTTAAGTTATGCTCTGTTTGGCATATTTATGTCTTCTTGTTGCTGCCTTTCAGAAGAATTTATGGCTTTTTGATAGTTTGGTTTTCCAATATGATGTGCAAGAGGTTAGGTTTGGTGACTTTAACAGTCCCTTTACTCTTCAGTGTCATTGTTTCTGGTCTCTGACTGAGTTGCTCTAGAACAGTCATCAGGTAACCAACCCCATAAGTGTAACCCATTTATCTTCCAGCCTTCAGTTCAGCTGGACAAAATTGGATGTAAATAGAATTCAGTTTGGTGAAAAAAACTCAAATTAATTAAAAAAAAAAAAAAAGTAATCCAAGGGTTAGACTAATAAATAATAAATGCTTTATATTTCTGGGTGATGCAACTCAGGGCTATTGGAAGGGGCATCTCTTACTGCAGAAATGCAGAAGGAAAACTAGAAAATTTCTATGCATTCTTCTAGACTTGAAAACAATTTCTCCCATGAAATATAATGCAGAATCCCTTTTCTGGTGTCTCTTCCCTGGGCAGGAATGACTCCCCCCGCTGGCTCTCTGAGTTCAGGTGTTCTGCATGCATCAGTTCAACCTTTCCATCAGTATGTTACCAATGGAAGGATGCAGGGGCATAAATAAACCTATCATAAAAACTGAACTACAAATACTGTCCATTTGATTTGCTGTCCAAATGGAAAATATGACTGGTTGGAATTCTCCTGGCCACCACAATTTTTGCTGCCATCTAATGAAGGCATCAGAATGCCCTTCCGTCACTGCTGGTGGCACCGTGAGCAATCCCAGGATAAAGTATTATAGATTGGTTCTGTGCTCAAGCTGCTCCAAATCTTTTTGAACTCAAAGGATACAAAGCTAGGCAGGATGCTTTTATAGCTGAAGCTGCTCTGTGTGACAGGCAGAACACTCTGGATGTGATACAGTGTAAGTGATGTAGAAAGCAGTGCCCTTGTCACTGTTGGGGTTTGCTCTCGGGGTTTTGCTTCTATGACTTATCAGTCAGAAGTTGCCTCAATGTATTAAGCTTTAAAATATTTTAACATTTTCTCTAAACTGACTTACTATTCAAATGTTTCATTTGACATTTATGGAAAGCATTCATTAAAGTATAATTATGGAAGAAAAACCTATTTAAAGGGGAAAAAAGTCACTAGTTTTGCACTTGCCGATACATATTATCAATTATATTGATTATTTAGTATTAGTTTGACCAGCATCTCTGGTGCACAAGTAAATCTGACTGAATTCGTGATCTAGATAAAGTGATTGGTGCTGTGCCAGGGGAGCAGGTTCAGATCTGGTCTGAGACATGAGCCCTTCCCAGGCACATTTCTCTCATCCTTCTCCTGTGTGCATCTGCTCAGCCACACGTCTCAGCTGCTGCTCGGTCTCACAGTGCTGGATATCACCTTGTCCTCTTCTTACTCTGCATGAAACTCAGGATTTTAGTAGGAACTGCATTTGTTGATTGCTGCTTAGAAGAATTGACTTCACATTTTTGCTATGTGAACTGTATTCTTTTTTTAAATAAGCTGTGTGTGACATTCTGGAATTGATACTATTCTCTTACTGTATGATGAGTAATCACATTATATAACACAATTGATTTTAACTGGACATCTTGAATAATCTAGTGCATGAACACTTCTCAGGCAGATGGTAGAACTTCACAAAAGGATTACTATGCCCTTAAAAAGTATGAGAATTATACAAGTATTTAAGAAATCCTGATGTGGTCTACACAATGTAGCTAATATTTACAATTTGTTAACTTTTTAATTGCATTTATAATTAGTGTATGAACGCTGTTTTATGAAATATGTAATATTTTGTATATTGTATATTGTACAATATGTTGTATAGAGTTAGATGCCACATCACTTTAGCTTTTAACTGTGTAAAGGTGTGCTAGCATTGGATTGTTTATCCCCCCTCAAGTGTCTGTTTTACAAGTGAAAAATAAATGCAATAGAATCTCAGATACTAATTAGAAGTGGCATCTAGAAACCCAGAACTTGAAAATAACTCAGTGCTGAAGGATTTCAAAGGCTTTTTGTCTTAAAAAGCTAGCAGGTTAGGAAAAAAAATGGGATGCAGATTGTTTATCACATTATGCTTTATTTCTATTGCCTTGTGGTGTTTCAGAAGAAGGGTGTTTAACTTGCTATAAGACTGCAGAAGCATGAGTGACAGTTTTTTGTCTTTTCTTAGCTGAAAATAAAATTATATTTCATAGGTACTCCTGTAGGTATTGCTTATTTACTGAAAATGAATATATTTTTCTTTGCTTTATATGTTGTATACTCCTGATATTTCTCCTAAAGAGAACAGTGATTAAGTCCTAAAGCAAGTGCCAGATCCAAGCTGTGCCAAACTTTGTCAGTGATGAGTTTCAAATATTTTGAAAGTTACAGTTTTCTCCCAGCTGCTTTCCTTTCTGTATAGAATAAGTAACCTGCTCCTGCCAAGAGTTACTCTATTTTTTAAAATTTATTTATTTTTTAAGTGAGAATTAAAGCACTTCTCTCTCCTCTCATCTCCAAAACCAAACATGCCAAGCATGTCCTAATCACTGAGTACAGACTCATAGTGCTGATATTTCACTCCAGGGAGCTTGGAAGCTTTTCTTCCTCTGCCTTGCTGCTGAGTAAGGAATGTGAAAAGTCTTTCTTGGAGTCCTTGGTTTCAGGCCAAGGGGTCTTGGCATCTGCTTGAAACAAGACATCTATCATCAAATGCAGTAGCTATTTTATTCCTAGGAAGTCGTTTCCTTCCTGGGAAGGTCCAATTCTGGGTTCTTTCCTTGGAGAAAAAAGGTGGATTACCTGTTTCCTGTTCAGGGCTGTGTGCTGAAAGCTGATACAATGCTGCTTTTTTTTTTTTTTTTTTGTCTAAGATGAAAGTGTTACAGAGACAGCAATGCTGTCACTGCCTGTTGGGCTTCATGTTTAGAGAAAATGCCACAGCAGAAAAAGGAATGTTTGTGCTCTGTGCAGATTGAATATGTGTGATTTTGTATGGAGTATAGAAATTTATATGCACATCTTAATTAAATTATGGAATAGAAATTGAGTAGTTGGTCTTTGGATACATTGCTGTAACACATAACCTGTGTTTCTACCCTAACAGTGAATTGTTTCAGTGGCATAAACTGGATTCAGACAGTTGAAGTGGGCACTCTACAGAACAGGGCAGAATAGGCTCCAATTTCTGGCATCTCCTTAGTGTGCTTCGCATTACACTGTAAAATTAAATAGATTTCTTTTATTGCTAATTCCCCCCAGGCATTATTACAGTGAAAGGTCTTTAAGTAAGGTGTTAATGGCATCCTACTAGGATTTGTTTTTTCGTTTGTCAGCTCACAGTGTTATATCAAGAGCTATAGTGGATTCTGCACTGAAGTGTTTAAAGCAAGTGTAAGAGCTGCATGCTCTTTATAAAGGAAAACCCAACAGGAAATTACAGGCCTGGTGCCAGAATTGCAGGTCAAAATCCTGTAATCTTGGCTCTGAAAGAATTCAGGACAGAAGTGCATAATGAGCTCTTTTGGCCCTGAAATCTTTGAATCTGCTGCATAAAATGAGTGCAATCTAGTCCATTTCCATCAGTTCCAATGGTCCAGCCTTTATGTACTTGGAATATATAATTTGGAAGACAATATCGAATTCATATACTCCATATGAGTATGTTGGACTGCTAAGTGGCTTTTCTGTAGTGACTTAAATTTCAACCTGTAAACTAGAATAAGTTTGTCTTTAGAACTACTGAAAGTGATCTGCAGTTGGGAAATATGGGAGTATTTCTGTGTTTCAATTATGTGCATGAAGGGTTTGGGTTTTCTTCATTGCATGAAAAATGAAAATAACAAAATCTGTTTGACAATTTCACCATCAGGAAAAATGTTTACTGAAGATGATAAAAATGAGTAAGTGTAAACAAATTTAAAAGCCCTCATTTAGAAAGATATTTTATATTTTTCCAGAGCAAAATGTTTAGGTGTGAAAATATGGACGTTCTGCCAAAGGCAAAGTTACACCAGAACAAATTTTGTTCCTGCTACTGTATTTGGAGCAGCCCTTCTTGCTTGCCCTTATATCCTTGGTAATGGAGTGGAGGAAAAAATGCAAGAATCTTCCTATTCAGGCTTTCCTCATAACATGATGGTGCTTATTGTAGATCCATTTAATAACTGCTAATTATGAGCAATTATGGTATATATTTTTCAGCTATAGCACTCTATTTTATTAAGTCCTTCCAGATACTTTCCTCCTTTTTTATGGTACAAAAATTAAAAAAAAAAAATCCAGACAGGTGCATTAAAGTTTGAACAGAATATTTTCTATATGTCTAAAGCATTTATTGAGCAAGTATGGACTTACTAATGAAGTTAGTGTTTCAATGAAAAAATGACACTTTTACTTAGGGAAAACCAGAAACTAATAAAATGAATAATAATGTAAATCTGAAAGGGGAGCTTAATTCAGATGGAAAATAAAAGCTGAATTGCTTAAGTTCTGTGATAAGAAGCAGGTAAGAGGTATAATTCCATGGAATAATTATTAGGATAAATTTGGAAGCATAATTTAAATATTTATTCTTTGAAACTCATGTATGACTAAAGCATGGAGAACAGTTCTACTGTTTCACTTGCACGTAGCACCTGGAGGAGGCCTGTGCTCCTCCATTTGTTGGGAACACTGTCAAAGTGCCACTAAATGTTCGTGCTGGTAAAGAACAGCTGGTGGCTTGCCAAGAATACCACTGTTCACCCTCTCCTTCATTTTCTTCTTCTTGTAATATTCCTGTTCAGCTACATTTTATTTTAAATGAATTGTAGAGATAAGCTACACAAAATATCCCTTACCAGTGTGTCACCTTTGTAATTTTGAAAGAAGCACAGTGAAGCCCATGATGATAATGTTAAGATAGAGATTTAATTGCTTGTGTCTCTTTCCGTTTGGAACTGAGACTTCATCTCTGAGCCAAATACAATCTGTTGGCGAGCGCTCCCAAATGCAATCAGAATCCTTTCCAGGCCAATATGACAGGCTTAATGCTGATGTGTTTTGATCAGAAAGCTGGTTTGTGTGAGTTTGAGCTTACACCTGAGTTTTCTGTTTGAATCCTGAGGATAGGATACTTTCCTAGGTCATTTGCTCTCCAGATCCATTTCCTGGTCATAGGGAGCTTCCCCAGAGTGTGCCAGGCAGGACAGGACCTGTTGGGTCAGTCCAAGCACTGTCCTGGTGATCCTGCACTCCCTGGCACTGCCTGTCCAATTCCCCACACTCCAGCAGAACACTGGAATTACATGTACAGACAAAACAATGGCATCCAAAATGAATGAATGCCAAAGGAAATTCTGCCAGTGTTTTCAAATGCTGCTGCCAAATCTGTGTTTCCATATCTATGCTAATTAGATACCTATAAACTCACCATTTAATTTTCCAATTACCTGGCATGGTTATTTCCCAAGAACTTCAGTAGTATGGTAAGTGATGAACACATGTGACAAAAACACCTAAATTGCTTTCATTTTGTGAGTCAAATTTAGATACACACAATTTAATATTTCTGGGCAAAAACTCTTAATGGCACATGTGGCTGTTGAATCTGTAATTTCTATTCAAAGTACAGATGACTGATCAGTAGAAATAATTTAATGTAGACAAGTATTTAAGGTTCATAAAAAGATACAAATAAAATTGCAAAACAGTGCCTTGCTGTGATTTATAAATTACTGGGTTCATGATAATTCTTCTGAGTTAATGATCTTCATTTAATCAACATTTTGTTCTCATAAATCAGAATGAGATTTGGAAGAAGCAAGTTAAATAATTGTGAACAGAAAGTTGCCTACTTTTGTTTACTTTTATAATAAAATACTTTGTTTGTTTTTCAGCTGTATAAAATAAAACAAAAAATTCAGCATTGTCGGTGTACACCTGGAAATCCTACTCCATGACCTTGTTTGCCTTGGATGTGCTGAGTGTGCCAGACTCCCAGGAGCTGGGTTACAGAGCTTGTTAAGGACAGCCCCAGGGCCACGTGGATATCATAGCTGTGATGTTTTCACTGCCTGAGCTGGGGCTGGGCACTGAGCCACCAGCTCTGCCTGCATCAGCTTGCTGAGATGCTCTCAAGGGCACAAAAAGAAGTGAGAAAACTGCAGCCCTAGGGCTGCTCCAGAGACTGGCCTTTTACTGGGATATGTACATAGCCACTGAATTTTAATTATCTCACTTGCTGGGCTGTTCTAGGAAACACCAGTTGCATCTGGAGCACCGCAGAGGTAGGGGTGAGCCCTCAGGAGTGATTGTTTGGAAGGCTTAGGGAGTTCTCATTCCTATTGCGAGCTGAAACGCTCAGTTTTATTTGAGATTTGCAATTATATAGGAGTAGAGAAGCATATAAATCTCCCTTCATTGAAATCAGTGTCTTCTCCAGAGTGTAGCCTTGCCAATTCAGCAGTCTGTGTGAAACCTGGCCCGGGCCACGCTGCCGGCTCCAGAGTGGGGCTGTCCGTGTTCCATCTGGCTTGGCTCAGCAGAAAGGTCAACTCCCAAGGCTGCCAGAGAAGTGCTGCTCTATTGTGGTGTACTTTATTATCCCTCTGGGGAAGAGGCTGGAATAGGATGTGTGAGCGAAACGGAGAATTTGTTCCCTAATTTTCTCAGTAGTCCAGGGCCATGTACGCTATTTGGACAACAGCTGTCTGAGTCCATTGCCAAGCTGGCTCAGCAATGGTCCTTAGTGCAATGCAGGACAGCAAAAACCTTTCCAAGTAGTTGGGAAAACTGAGAGATTTGTCGGAATTTTTGAGCTGGCAAAATAACAATGTTTGATGTTTCACCATCACCGTGTAATATGGGCTGGGAAAACCAAAACTTTGTTAGAAGTTTCACCACTCATCATCTTTAGCATTTTTTAGCATTTTTTTTTATTTGAAAGCTCCCTCTGTCTCTTTTTTAAACATAGAGAATGGCTAAAGAAATGTGTAGGTACCCAAAGTTGTGTGGAACTCGAGCAGTGATGTGGCCTAGAAGGAAGGTTCTGTCATGATTACAGCAGCTCCTCCTCTCTTTCTTTTGGTGCTGATTTACTGTTAATTGCATTTCAAACAAATTGGAATGGACTAATAGACTGAAGCCTATTATCCTAGCTTTTAACACAATGAAACCATGTTTAGTGCTTTGCTCTAAGGGGGGGAATGTATATCCCTGACATTTTCCTCCAAGTAATGACAGAAATACAGATGGAGATTTCTGCATTATGAATAGGTGGGATGGGGAAAGCATGGGGAGGAATGACAGAAACAGTCACATTTTGTGCTTTATTCCATCAACTCATTGCTCTTTGGGTTAGATAACTGCCTCCCATTTACACTAGATCAGTTACACTTAGATCTTTGCATTTTTATTTATTTTTGTTAATTTACTTTGTAGTGCTTTGGCCACTTGTGTTCTAAAATGAGGAAGACTTAATTCTTCTTATAGGAGAATAATTATGGCACAAGTCTTATTTTCTTTCAGCTTTTTCTGATTGTTAGAAAGCTCCTTAAATGACATCAACATCTTGCTTGCAGATTATGGTTTTGGAAAGCTGAAGCTCAGATGTAGCTGTGTTATTCTGAGTGTGCTCTTGAAACAGAAAATGAGACAGACCCTGCTGGGGCAGTCTTGATTTGAGAAGTTTTGAGTGAGCAGATGCATGTAAAGGTGCTATGCTCACTCCCAAGCAGAGTACCAGGGGAGCAGAAGAGAACTTTATGGCAATTTGTTCATCCAGAAGGACTGGAGAAGAAATAGCTTCAACAAGCTGTTGCTGCTCTATGCCACAGATAGCAGGACCAAAGCCCTCAAACAGTTACAATTTAAGTTACGAGTGATTTGATAAACTTCTAGGGGAAACTTGGAAATTTCTAAATTAGAACAGCTTTCCAGTACCCTGTCAGTGCACAGTAGAGGAAAATATGGTTTTATTTTGCTGTGAAAACTGAGCTGACAGTACACTTGGACTGCACAATGTGTCTGGGTGGAGCCCCAGGACAGTCGCTGCAGCTTTATTCAGCTGCCTTCTCCGTGGTCACCTGCATTTCAGTTTGTCTGCCTCTATTTTTGTTGTTGTTGTGAAGTAATTCCCTTGTGTTTCCATCTTTCCAACATGTCTAGCAGTGACTTAGGCAGCAGACAGTGATGTTCTTCCAGCTGGGCTTGTCACAGACATTACAACCTGTGGCTGCTGGTCACTGTCCTCCCTATTGCACTGTATATTTCACTGTTGGGTTGATTTGTTGGGGTTTTTTTCCTCTTCTTTTTTTATTTGTAAATCATTCTCCCAGTGGATTTGTTAATACTCAGGAGCTATCTGGGCCCCCTGCTCTGTCTGAAGTGGGCACGGGGATAGTGTGATACGGATACATGGTCCTGTGCAGTTACGTGACAGGAGAGAAATCAATTTCATAAATGAATATTGGCTGTTGAGCAGAGTTGAAGACTTTCATACATCGATATGCTAAAGTAACTGGGACCACTGAAAATCAGCATGAATTGAGCCTGACTTGCTCTGCAAACCAATGACCAGATCAGGAAAAGAGGAAGATCCATTGAGTATGGATGGAAATTTGAATTTTCTAGGTCAATCCATGGCTGGCCACTTCATTCTGAAGTTCAAGAAGGTAGGAAGGGCAGAGCTCATTTGTTTGTGCCTGGCAGGGTGCTACTCTCACTCTGCCACCTCCATTCCTGTAGCTTCTGCACCGTAAGATCTCCATCTAGGTTTTGGTTTGTTAGCAGTGGGCATAGATGGGAGAAGGAAGTAGGGATCAGAAAGAGCAGGAATTACCTGTGTGTATAAATTTGCAAGCCATTTTGAATAGGAAATCTTCCATATACTAAAGGATTGTCTGGAGGAGTGCATTCCAAGAGTACATTGCTTTATAAAACTAGTGCAGAATAAGTTTTGTCTCGAGAGCACTACTAACAACAGCTGAAACTTAGAAGAGCAGTGGAAATCTTGCTCAGCTGACACGTGATGTTACTAACATATTGAAATTTGGTCTGTATCTCTAATATCTTTGTAAATGACTATTTAATTAATTAATAAACACTTCATTAGACAAAGAATTGTCTAACACCCCCTGTTTATTAAATCAGAAAGCATTCCCTATTTTAATTAGCATGACATTTTCTATAATCAATTTGATGAAAAGCCATCTGCAGTTCTAATAATACTGTGTACAGCAAAGGCTGATGGACATATGTGCTGACTGCAAGGTATCAACCTTCTTGCATGTTTGCTTTTGAAAAAACATAATATATAAAGAAGAGGAGAACTCTAACTTGCTAATGCTGCTGTTTGTGCTGCAAAGCAGAATTTTAGCTAAACAAACCAAAACTTAGTGAATATTTTCAGTGGGAAAACAAGCATTAACCATCCAGGTTAACACTGTCAGCAATTTCAGAAGACTACCCTGAGGCCTCCTTATTCTAGATACTATGGAATAGATTTTCAGCATTGCCTGAATTATTTCCTTCTCTTTCCTCCACTTTTTAGACACTACTTGCTCTCTTAAGACTTTTTGATAAATTGCCTTAATACCCAACTGTTTCTATGCACAAAACTGCCTAAGTGCTGATCTCCTTTGGGCAATTAGCTTGAGCTAAGATTTACAGCGCTCTGTGCAAATAACCAGCAATTAGCAGTCTGTGTATCCTTCTTTATAAATCAGTTTTTTCATTGAACTATTCAATATCAGTATTAGTAAATTCTAAACTGCTTTTGAGCCAGGTTATAGCAAGTTGGTCTTGGCTTGTATCCCTTGAAATTGATCAGTCCACACAAATTTCTCTCAAGAGTTACCATGAAATAAGCCTTATTATCAACAAGTAATAAAAATCTAGCAAATATTTTACCAAGCTACTTTTGTTTGGCGAACAAAATGTACATTAACTGTACTGTGAATTTAGTAAGAATGAGGGTTTTTTTTACACTCAAAGAAGTGCTGTAGATTCTGTTGCTCCTTGTCAGTGCTAGCAGCTGCACAGATTATTCACATTAATCTCAGTGAACATGACGGCAATGTAGATTTACAGGTTAGGCAGGTTTTAGTTTTATTATAAGCTTGGGTTGCCATGATGACTGTTCAAAGCTAAAGAATAACTCAATGTGTATTCATAGGTCAAAAATCATTGCTTAAAACCTCTGAGAATGGAATAGACTAGGTAGAAATGCAAGTCTTGCCTGGGTAAAATGAAATATGCACAGAATAGTGGAGGCTCAGATTCAGTAATCTTCTGAGTCCTGTGGCTTTTGTGAGCCTGTGATGCTTCTCTATATTTTCATAAATTCTTAAAGTTCATCCAGGGCAGGATTTCTGTTTTTTATACTTTATCAAGGAAGCCCCACTTGTTCCTGAATCTGTTGATCTTTCCAAGTGCAACACAGATTGGTTTTAGTAGTTAGCTGATCATGTCTCATATCTCTACTGGTCTGCAACCTCTTGTAAAATATCCCAGTTTTAGAGACCTGCAGAAATGACAAAACATTTCACATCCCCTTTGCTCATTCACATGAAGGAACTTCCTTCTCTTGTCTTGATGCTGAATTATGCAGATAGCACCTGTGTCAACATCTGAAGGCACACAGGGAGGCTCTTGGAGTTACTCCATGGGAGAAAAAGAACAAACGTGATAAGCATTCTGTGGCACATACAGGTCTAAAGATGAAAATACCACCAATAAACTGATAAATGGATGTGAAAGTGAATAGAACACTGGACTAAAATTCAAGAGACTTGAAAGTATGTGGTAATGTGTCCTTTCAACTCAGTATGTGTAATTTAAATAACAAGATGGGTTGCTTAATTTCAGTGACATGTGAAACCAGAGTTTATACTCTTCAAATAAACCACCACCCACTCAGTGTCCTGCCATCAGAAAGCTAAATCATGAAAGGCCATATAGACCCTGGGCCAAATTCTTGCACTAGAACAATTTGGGGATTGATTTGCAGTGATGGGGATGTATTTAAGGATTGAAGTTAGTCCATTTTCCTGCTAAACAATACAGGATTTTTCATTAGAATTTACAAGACCTGGATTTTGGTTTTTTTTGGTTCATGTGAACATACCATGCGTAACTGTGAGTGCTACAAAAGAATTCTGCAGCATTTAGGACATGGCAGTATGTTGTCAGTTCAATAAATGGGGTTAAATTCAATAAATGGAGGTAAAGAAATTATTGCAAAATTGATGGGGGTCAAGCTTCTTGTCAAGTAGGAAAGGCTTTGCATTGATTTATTTTCATTTTTTGATAGTTTGCCTGTACTTTGACATTCCCTGGAACAATTTATGTTACTCAAGGCACAGTATAGAGCTGCATTTCGTGCCAGCTCATACCCTGATCTTAAACAAAACCCTTAGCAGTGAACCTAAAGCAGAGGCAATAGTCTTAGTGAAGCTACTTATAAGAAATGCTTCTGTTA
Source organism: Poecile atricapillus (assembly GCF_030490865.1). Taxonomy (NCBI): domain Eukaryota; kingdom Metazoa; phylum Chordata; class Aves; order Passeriformes; family Paridae; genus Poecile; species Poecile atricapillus. Next base: position 7,896,322 of record NC_081253.1, read on the forward strand.
TTTAAAAAAAATACTTGAGATTATCATGGTGCTGTATTTATGTAATGGTGCTGTCACTGAGGGCTATATTTCTATTATTCATATATACATCCAAACTGTGATTTAAAATGTATGGATTAATCATTTCAGCAGAACATGTATTCTTTGCCTAGAGATAGGGAAGATGATGAAAATATTTATTTTTAAAAACATACAATAGCATAAGAATTTGGACATTTAGCCTCTCGATAAAATAAATTACTGTTGGTTCTGCAGCTAGTGGAATTCTATAAGAGAATGTTGCTGACTAACTTGATTTTTTTCTGCTGTGACAATCCCAGAATTTTTGAGGGTTTTTTTAATGTAATATTTTATTTAATGTTGCATTCTTTGTGAAAGCCAAATAAGTTGAACAAGCTGTCCTGCAGATGTGTGTGTCCACTAGGCAGCCTCCTTCTCAGTTAGCCTTAGGAATAACATCAAAAATCAAGATGGAATCAATTCTTCCTGAAAATAGTTGTGTATAATAACCCTGTCTGCCTCTTTATTTTTCATAGTGATACTTATTTTAATCCTTCTAATGTTTACCATTAATTCTTTTTAATGTAAGCTTTGGATGTCATAAAATAAATCAAATAACTTGGACAAAAACCCAATACACTATTTCAGCAGGGTTGCCTCTATCAAATACAACACCTCCAATTTTTTTTTTACCAAGATCTATGTTCTGTAAAGTGCTATTAGGTGTTAATTATATTGCCAGCCACTATTTTTGTGGGAAGAATCCTGGATTTATCATGCCCGTATTTGATCTGGTACTGATGTCAGGATAACTTAAGTACAGACCCTTGGCTGCCTGTCTTCATGTTTTAGTAAAACAGAATAAACTAATCAGTTATTCAAAGCTCTGGAGTTTCCAAGCCTTTCAGAAATTTGAGAACTATTATAATTAGGAAATTTCAATCAGTTGTTTTTAAGACTGTTTTTGTGTGCATCAGCCAGGGCTGGTGACTTGATAACACATCTTCTTTACAGAGGCTTCCTCACATTCTCCTCTGCTTAACACAGAATGCTTTTTATTCTAGTGGTGTCCTCAAATCAATAATATGGCTCTTCAGGGAGGCTATTTGTGCCCAGATGAGAGCTTTCCACATGATACTAATGTTTGTTTCAAATTAAATGAGAATTTCTTTGAAGTAAGAACTCTACTTCTCTGAATGTCTTTGTGAAGTGTCAGAGGTCCCTGAACCTCCTTGTGGTGAAGGCACCAAGATAATAAAACAAATCCATCAGCTGTGCAAATGGATGAGGCTAAGGACTCAGTATTGTTTTCTTTTGTAGAATTTCTGACTCTAGGTAACAAAAACTTAAAAAAAAGTTTTTTTCATGTATGTTCATGGCTCTTAGTTAACGTTTCAGCTATCAATGAAAAAAATCATCATCATGTGGTGTGACAATCAGTTATCACATTGTACAGCCTGAAAAATATTGGAATGGGATTTCCATATTAATTACTATGATTACTTTTGAAGCTCTGTGTTTACATGGGATTTTGGTATAATCTTTTACCTGCAAATCTCCATACATTCTGCAAGTATTGATTTGATTTATCCACTTCAGGAGTTAACTACTGAATCCAAGTTCAGAGAGAGGTATAATTACTGTTCAGAAAAACCTGGCTTTTCAAGAGGTCTGACTCAGTTTTCTGTTCTGATTGATTAAATTTTCTTCTAACTTTAGAGAAAAGGCTTTCATTTATGTCTCTCACAGTATTTGCCATTTTAAATGTTGTTTCACACCTTGTGAAGGACTTGCAAGAAGAGCCTTAGGACTGTGTATTTCATTTGTGGTCCTCTTAGGAATTTTAAGGGAAAGTGTTTTTTTTTGAGTGAATTGATTTTGGTAGGATTAGTTAATGAGGCACAATGCTATAAATCCTGTTGGCAAATGACAGGTAGGGGAGTAGATAAATGAGATGAAGTAACATTCTGTACTCATTTGGATTTGGGCAGCACATTAGTGTCATGTGTGGGTTTGAAATGCATGGTTTGGAGCACTCCTGTTCAGTGTCTCTGGGTTAGTTATGCTGTTTCTCACAATGTGGTTCAATCATAACTAGGGACAGCTCTTTAGCCAGACAACTTCATTTTTCTATAATACTCAGCACCGTGATCCAATGTCATTGGAGATTTCCAGTGCTGGGGTTCCTAAAAGAATATCTGCAAAACAGCCTAAAGGAAGCTGCAGAAACTACCATGTTCTGTAATTGGTAACCTGAAACCAAATAACTGTCTATGAAGTGCTGTTCCTTTTTATTCAAAATGAATAGTTGAAATACTTCCTCTTTAAAAGGAGCTGCTGTTAATTCCACAGTTCACAATCTGATTTGCCTTCCTAAACAGCAGCTCTAATAATACTGTCCTAAACTACATCAATCCCACCCCACTTCCCAGCCGTGGTCCTAAAATAGCTTAGTGAGCTCTTCAAATGAGACTTCATTAATTTTACAGAACATACCAGAGGACATTCACTAATGCTGTATATCTGGAGTTCCTGTGGAGTCAATTAAAATAGAGCTACATTTTTCTGAATAAGCAAAGCATTTTTTTTATGATCGCATAACCTTTTTCTCCAGTCATGTTTACTTCCCACTTCATAAAATTCAGGGATCTGTAATGAATATCTCAGGCATTACTGAGGATCAGGGAAGTTCTTTTGTGTTTCCTTTAGGCTTAATTTAGAACTCTTCTTCTTTTTTTTTTTACATTGTTATAATAAAATTGTTTCATTTAATTAAGTAGAAATCTCTTACATGGGTCTTAAATAATCTGAGAGAATCAGTGTTTAGTCTATTCAATCTTGTTACAAATAGTGGAAAATTTGGAACTTTTTTCACTCAAGGCTGATGTAGTAATTGTGTGCTTCTTGTTAATTTTGCAGGTTTTGATATTAGCAAATACAAAGTATTTTTCATAGAAGGAATCCCAGTTATTTTCAGATTTCTTTTCTTTTTTCTTGAGGTGTGTTAGATTATTTTTCTCACAAGAAATGATAAATCAAATGAGTGGAAAAAGGAAAATGTTGCAACAGTTCATTCCATAGTGTTTTAAATGTTTTGCAGGTGGACCTACTTAGCTTTAACCCTCCTTTACTAACATTCAGTTCACAAGAAAATTCAGTATTTTGCGGCCCATCATGAATCACACAGAATATGGACTGTCCTAAAATAACCATAACTTTGTCCGTCCAGTCACCAGAAATACAGACCAGTACAGAAGTTTTGTTGGAATCACTTCTAAGATGACATGTGAATAGGATGTCCAACAAAATCTTTTGGTTTTCTGCAAAACTTTACTTCGGTATATGGCCAAAACATAGATGTACTGAACGAGATGAGCATGCTATACAGCATAAACTGGGAATTTTTAAGCTCATAAGGCAAATCAACAAAACTGTCTTGTTTTTGTGTGTTGTAATAAGGATACTCTAATTAATTTAACATGCTGGTTCTCTCTACAGATGTATTAAATTCTCAGTGTGCTTGCTAACTGCTTATTTCTTTGTCATTGCAGATACAGCAGTGGTTTATAAAACCAGGAATGGACATGTTGTTGAACTGAACGTAGAAACAAATACAACTACATTATTACTGGAAAACACAACTTTTGTAAGTAATAGATATTATCTGCTTTCTCAGCGGAAGTCTGCTTACATTTTTTTTTTTTTTTTTTTTTGTAACAGGAAGGAGAGAGTACAATATATAAAATTTAGAGTAGATATGTTCATAACCTAGACTATATTACATATAAATGAAAAATATAATTCATTCCTCTGTCAGTGAATTCTTTCTGAATGAAGTTATTTGTTGTTTTATTCAACCTACATGTAAATAACCAAGATGTTGGAGGATTTGCTCTTGGCTGTGCTTTGTCCAGACCATCTGAAGGATGGATCATGCTTGGTGTATGTAATGGGGAATCTACCTGATGTCTGTTAGGAAAAAAATATTTCATAAAAAGTGGGAATGCTGCTTAAATATTGAGAGTTTTTCACTATTAGATAAGGGGGAAATTGTTCAAGATTCATAGGAATATTTTCCTTAAGGGAAGTACTGACAAGAAATGCAAAGAAAAATGTCATGTTAATCTCTGGTTTAGCTGTTTCTCTGTGTTTTAATGGTAGACCAGATGATTGAGGATTATTCCTCTTGACCAGTAAAGGTTATGTACATGAATGGTTTCTGACTAGCAGTAATTGCTAAGAAGTACTTTAATACTTTAGTCTGCATTTTCTTTTGCTTTGCTTGGTGCTGTTATTCTCAGGGATACCGCTTACATTTCACCCTGTAATTCTTGTTTATCAGGGTTTTGCAGCATAATTGTGTGGCTTGCCAATCTTTCCTCATAAATACTCCTGCAGACCACTGGCTGTTATTGTTAATCCCTGTACTTTTAATTTAATAAAATCTTTTACACCTGCAGACTCAAAAGGATGATTCATTTTCATCAGCATTCTTTGGCAAAGGCTGATTTTATTCCTGGTCTGTTTCTGGCCTTTGCTGATAGAGATTCCTCTTTTCAAAGCATAAAGCCTCAGGTGACCTTTGCTTCTAACTCCTCAAACAAGAAAGAGGAGAGCAGAACTTCAGGAGGAAGAATTTGATGCTGATTTCCTAGGTCAGCGTAAAGATGGAGGAGGATGGAGGAGAGAATTATATTTTAATGTTCGTGTGTGATTCCCCTTCTGTGAGCTGCATCCTTCCATATGCTGGGATGTGCCTCAGGGTACCTCTTAGCCCAAAAAAGGCTGCCAGACACAATTAAAAGTGGGTGGAAGGGTGAGTTTCTGTCAAGTACAAACCCTAAAGCATTAAGAAGCACTTTCCCTGTTCCCCATTTATTCCAGTGTGTGTGAGCACTTGCCTGGCCAGCTAGGCCTGGGTCAGGCCTGTGTGAGGCCTTCAGCGCAGAACTTGAACACGAGCAGCTGCTTGGGCATCCCTGGCTGTAAAACGTGACTTTAATGACAAGACTTGAGTCTCCTCACAGAGGAATTCATGCACTTTTGGCTGGAAGTGCTGCAGAGTGTGGTGCCAGCATGACTAGAGAGCTATTTCAGGCCATTATGCCACACCAGCCTTGCCAAGTGACGATGGGTTGGGAAGGACAAGCTGCTTCACACTGCGAGTGCCACCTCGGTTTGCAAAGTTGTTCTTCTTTGGGCTTTTTATGGAACTAATTTATCCTCAATTCACACAAGCCTAGTGAGCTCTAGATACTAGATACCTAATATTAATTAGAAATGTGGGAAACTGATGCAAAACAGATAATATTCAAGCAGCCATTTAGCAATTATGGGTGGAAAAAATAAAAAGCTAAGTTTATTTTTTTCCTGCAGAGCTCCTCTCTTCATGTAGCCAAAAGTTGAGAGTGTTATACTTAAAAAAAAAAGTCAATTCCAGCAATTAGTATTCATATGGAGGAAGTATAAGAAAAAGCTGAAAACAGAGCAGAAGGCCCGGCAAGTTTGTTGGTGTATGTTTGGAAGAGAACAGTGGGAAATGTTCTGTTCTGTCTGTTGACATGGTGGCCAGCAATTCTAACAGGATAACATTACTGAGGCAGCCTGAAATCAAAAGCTGTCCTATTCTTCTGAGCTTGACTGTCCCCAAATTTCCACTGTAAATGTAATTTTCTAAAGTTAGACACCTGGATCATTAATCAAACATTTTCCTCATTCAGTGTCACATCTGCTTAATCATCAGTGCATAATTAGGATGGTGGTGGTTTAATGACTCTGCAGACACGTCTTGGATTAATAAAAAATACAGCAGAGATCCAACACAGGCAGTGGCAATGCAAGTTCCATCATTCTTCCTTATCAAAGGGTTTTAGTCACCTTTTGATGGGAGTTATTAGTCTGATTTCAGTCTGCATTTGCTCTCCTGTTTGCCTCTGCTCAAGCAGCCATGGAAATGGCAGGGTTTTCTTAGTAATGTTGATAATTGTCCATGGAAAATTGAACTGCTGTGATAAACTCCTTGTGCAGAGGCAAGGGGCAAGTAATAACTCTTTGTCACCCCTGATTGGACTATGATTGAATCAGCAGCTCAGAGGAGATTTTCTTTTTTTCCCCTCATTGCTCAACCCCTGAAGCAATCTTCCATTGAGCACAGATCACTGGCTCTTCTTTTGCATCCTAGAGACTGCTTCTCTCCTGCAAAGTACTCATCTTTTATCCTTCTTTGTGTTGCTTATTGTGTAGAATCCAGATATCCCTAATGAGGATCTGCTGTGCTCACTAAGTAGGTGTATCATCAAAAAGGCAGGTTGCAGTTTTTATAAAAACCTCTATGTTAACATATATAAAGATAGCAAAATCCCCCAATCTTTAAAAATACCATTAATAATATTAATGCACCTGAAAAGAGGAAAGGCTAGTGTTTTGTCATTCTAGGCTGCCCACTTCTTTTACGCAGGGGAAGTATCTATCCCAAGTTCCTGAATTAAAGTACTTATTTCCAGTATAATCAGGTTGTATTTAGAAGAAATTCTTGCACTTCATCAGTTCTTCTGGAATGGAATACTTTTCTGTAATCAGTTAGTAAAACACTCTGGCCTTTATATAATTAAACTATCAGCAAAGCAATGTTACAGGTAATAAATACAGTGCCATAAGTGAAAAGGGTAGGTTGCAAAGCACAAAGAACATTTGTTAACATCTCTGGGTGTTATTATTTAAGGATGTTCTCTAAGACACATTTTCCTTTGGCTGTATCCATGTAGTGCCTCCTGTTTCAGCTGTCTAATAAACAGTTAATATCCTTAGCCAGCGGCATGTAAATGTTCACAGCTGGAGGCTGGGCAAGTCTCCTATTAAGAGGAGCCAGAAAAAGCCCTAGACATTAATCACTGTGTGGCATCCTGGTGTTTGAGATGCTGCCTCAATACATGATTACAATATGTTCTCTATCATCTATCTGGGCTGCCTATTACCGTGATCCTCAGTGACAAGCCTGCCAGTTTTTCAGCATTTGTCAATACTTTATTGCACTTTACACTTCCAAAATCAGTGGCATTATGCCACGTTTAGCTAAGAAATTTCAGTATTTAGCAAGTATTTTATTTAATGCTTTTGCCATTAGCTGTTCCATAAGGTCAGTAAGAGCAGGTTACCAGCTCACACACAGCCCAGCCACGAGCTGGAGAGGAGAGCATGGAGGACCACATGGATTCTTTAGCTCAGGGAAAGCTGTCCATCTGGATCCATATTCTAGCTCAGCTTCTCAAGTCTGTTTTAAAACCCTTAAAAACAAAACAAAATGGAAAAAGCAAGCACAGAGAGGATAGGAAGTATGTATGGGGACTGTGTGTTCTAGTATGGAACTTTCCAAATGTATTGAATTCTCTGAAAGACACCTGCAGAAGTTTTGCTTTCATTTCTCCTTCTTAAAAAAGCTGAAATAATTATGAAAATGGTAAAACTTTTGTTAGCCCTCAGTTTCGCTGCTCTTGTGGTGCATATATTCAGATACCATGCATGCACCTGAACAAAGAGGATCCTCTGTCAGAAATGAGTCTGCTGGGACTCCTCCAGTCTTTTGAGTATGGATGATGGGATACATTTTGAACCTGTTGATTTATTTTCAATACCAGGCAATACAAGTGGAATTGTTTTCAGTTTGTAAGCTCTAGAATAGGATCCTGTATTTACTACAGCTTTCCCCCAGCTGTACACTTCAGACTCTTCTAACACCCAGTAATTCCTGACTTGCTGTGCCCCTTGATTTCTCTGCCTTTCCACAGCTCTTTTCAAGCTCAAAGGGAAACTGCATCGTGGTGCACAGCAAGCAATCATTGCTGAGTTTCACACCTGTTTCCAGAGGCTTGTCAGGAGCTACCCTGGAGCCTGTTGTGTCACTGTGGACCATCCTGTACACAAAGGTGGAGAGGGAAGGACCTTGCTGCCTGCTATTGGCGTCAGAAGGGTGACAGAGCAGGAGCAGTCTTGGCTCAGGGATCACGGTCAGGCTGCGGCAGCCCAGCTGTCAAAACCCTGTGGAGGCCTTGCAGCCAAAAGCAGAGAATGAGAGCTTCAATCCAAGAGAGCTTTTGGCAGGGACTGTTTTGTGGTGTTTTACAGAACATTGTTCATAAACAGCTCTACTTGTTCTCTTCCTTTTGATACTTTTTCTTGTTTGTTTTTTTTTTGCGCTCCCCACCACCACACCCCCTTCCTCTTTTGACAGGAAACTCAGTGCAATAATGCAATTACAGTTCCTTTTGTTGATTAATGTAGATTTAATTGCAAGAGTAGTTTACAAGCTTATATTTTAAGAACCTTGCATAAGAGATTAATGAAAGGGCGAATAATAGTAAATACATTAAATAACATTATATAACCGCATAAATATTAACAGTTGTTACAACACCGGACATTTTAATGACCCACACATTGTAAATAGGTGGTTATGAATATTGTAACATTCTCTCTACTCTCCCATGGTCCTCTAAGTGTCCAATAACCCTCTCAGCACAGCCTTTTCAGTAGGGGGGGTTTTATGAGGAAGGGTTTATTGTTGCAGTGCACCACTGTGCATCGAGGTGGGAAAGCTTGGCAGATGGAAGGGTTTGCAGTCACTGGTTTGGGGGTGGCCATTGGTTTTTGTCCAAGTGAAGCAGGTTTCACCATAAAAAATGCAAAACTGTCAGGTTACAGCAACTCTGTTTAACATCTTTAAATAATAGTACCTAGAGATGTTAACAAATATTCTCTAAATAACGTTCCTGGTAAGATTGTTCCTTGATATAGTTAAGGGTTGACTATGTCAATGTTCCTGAGAAATGTGAGGGGAAAAACTTATGGGATTGACTGGTTAGAGGTTATTGTCTATCAGCGAGGCCATGGTGCAAGGCTCCTGCTTGGTTCTTGTCTGTTTTTATGTCCTACAGTTCCAGGTGGGTTTGGGGAATTCGGTTCCTGTTTTTGGGAACCAGCCACCCATAGCATGGAAGTGAGCTGAGATCATGTTTTAGGGCACATTGTCTTTTAAACTGCACAGAGAACCTGAGTGTTAACAGTTCCAACAGCTGGAATTGCAGCATTTTTTGGTCTAGATTAAATGCTCAGGTGACACAAGAGGTGCCACATTAAGAAACATAACCTTGGAAACCCAAAATTTTCATCATTCCAATTATAGCACATTTTTTAAATTATAACATCTTTCTCAGAGGTTCCCTGTTTGCAGTGCTGCAAGGCTTGCTCTTCTGCTGGGCTCCACTCTGCTGCTTTCTCTTGGTCCATCTTCTCCTTGCGGTCACAGCAGTGGTAGCGAAGGACGATCCCGTTATTCCCTGGATTGCTGGTGTCTCCCAAGGGAACTGTGACATGCCAAATGCCTTGTCCTCCTGCAGCTCCTGTAATTCCATCCTACCCAACTCCTTTTGTGCCATTTGGCCAATGCCTAAGTTGAGCTGCATACCTGATGAATTCCACTGATTCTGCTACACCTTTAAGTTAAATTTTGGATCATACAGGTGTAGGTGTGTACTGCAGAGATGTATAATTTCTTGGGCAGTCGTGTTGCCACCAAGCTCTAAAATAACATTCCTGGAAGTCTTAAAATATTTCATTCTGGATGAATAATAATAATTAAAAAAACCAACAAAAAAACTAAAGCATAAATGAGCATTAAGGGAACATTAGAGAAAAACTGGAGAGGGAGAGTAACAGGAGTGTGGAAGATAGAAGTTTCTGGGGAAAATAGAAGCACAAGAAACTGAAACAGCAGAAGGGGTAAAACAAAAAATAAAAACAAACCAAACCCAACAAATAAGTAAACTCCACAACAGTGAACATGTCTTTAAATCAGTTTTAAATGTGATGTATTGTTTCACTTAAAACCATCCAACTAAAACTATGGAAAAAGAATACTGTAAAGTATACATGTTACAAAAATATTTTTAGAACTCCGGGCTAGACTGTATTACAGAATATGACTGTATACAGAAGATGATAACTTCATCTGTTTGCTCTATACCATGTTTTTGAAAGATTATGAATAAGGCACTGATTTAAATGTCGTAGTAGTTAATATCCACAAAATCGGTAAACCAAACAATTTATAGTATGTGAAAGATGAAGAGAGTTGCCAGTACATCAGTAGCTCAGAACTAGGGTTTAAGAAAAGAGGAGAAATAGAAAGAGCTGATACTAGAGGCCCTTACTGGGGATGCAGAGCCTAAACCAAGCCTAAAATTTCTCAGAAACACAATCATAACAGGTATTTCTGTTGACAGGAAAACACACATAAAATGCAAAGTTAGAAAAAGAAATATTGACACTGAAAATCAAAATTAATACGTTGTTCACTGGAATTCTATGTTCCATTTTAATCACCCATATGGAAAAGTGGAAAAAGCCAATTCTCCTTTTCCATGCAAAACTATATTTTAGGAATTCTTGAAAAGTAGATAAGAGAAGAAAACTGGAAAGCTGAAGGACAAAAGCCTGCTCAAAATCTCTCTGTCTTTTGGCCTGGATTTGGCTTTTACTGTTGCAATCTGTGGTGGCAGTGAGACCACTGAGGTCATCACATCATGCATCACTGTCAGGAGAAGAATTAAAACTCTTATCACATGAGCTATTTCAAAGAAACCTAGAAATACAGTGTTTCATATGGTTAGACCTGATTTTACAGTCAGTGGGGGATTTGGTCGAGTGAGGAATGAAACATCAGGTGTAGGAATCATTTATGTCTGAAAAAGTGAAATTATGTCAAATGCAGCAATATAGGAAAAATGGATAGCAGGTGTGTGAATTAAGCAGGGAAGACCACACAAGTGTTAAAAAACCCTACATTTATTGTGTCTCAGAACCATACAATAGCATGGACTATAACCAATTTAAGGATTACAGCAATTTCTCCAGTCCAAGTGTTTTCTGGTTGCATAGAATTGATGTTTTTCATAGGGATTTCAGCTCTTGATGGGGCTGGGTAGAGGGATATAAGGAAATTCCCTTCCCTTTTTCCTTATGGTCTGCCATGCCTCTGTTGGGTTTGGAAGGGGATTAGGGTGTGCATGGAGTGCACAGGGTTGGACGAGCCCAGTCTCTAACTAGCTGATACCGAGCAGTGATGCAGAGGGAAAACAGCCCTGTTCTGCATCCCTGGACTGTGCCTAATTAGGAAGCTCTATTTCTCCCAATTTCAGAGCTTATTTGTCCAAAATTCCATTTTTTTAGAGATAAAGCACAGCAAACCCATAAGGTTATAGTCACATGGGGCAGCATTTAGGTCTGTCTTCCTTAATGAAGGCTAAATAGCTCCTGACAAAGCAAGAAGCTTGAGAAATTGTGGATATGCAGACCTGTGGAAGAGCTATCCTCCACATTTTGGATAACAAGATACCTGGGGGATTTTAATTCCCCATGTATTTCCAATGTGGTATTTCCTCAACACTTTAAACTCAAAAATGTGTTCTCCTGAGAAGAGAATAAACCCTTGGGGTCAGAGTCCTCACAAACTTCTTTTTAATGAATAAATATATCTAATCCCCTGTAGGGAATGGCCCAATAGATAATCTCCCAGAAGTTTGTGGGGCATGCATCTCTTCTCCTACAGCAGGGACTGAAACTTCCTTTTAAGCCCTTCACCAGCTGACCTAATCTCTTCAGCCATGGAGTCAGGCAGCTGTTGGTTGATGAAATCCCTTAGACATGGTTGTAGGGGAAAAAAGAGAATTTTGTCTTTTGATTTAGTGATTCACAGATCATGAGTTTACTTGCCATGTAAGGCAGGAGGAATGAGTCAGGTGATTTAATTTCCTGTTCTTAATGTATAAGGGCTTTCTCTGTGCATATGAGTAGGCAGTTTCTGAATTAATTGCCAAAATTGTGCTTGTCTTTACCAAAAAAAACCTTCCAAAACCAGAATTTTAAGGAAATTGTAATCACTTTAAGTCACTTAAATCTCTCTGCGTTTCTACTAGAATTAAACACCTATTTCATTAAAGGCTTGATTGTAAATCGAACTTAAATAAATGGCCTAATTATGTTTTTATGATAATTTAAAGAAATCAGCATTGCGATCAGCTTTGGCAATGAGCACATGATTTCTGCTGGTCTAATTTTCAGTTTCTTATTCCTGAGGTGAAGCATTCAAAAGAATTAAACAGCTTTGTACTCCTTTTACCAAGAATTATGCCATTACACACATAGTAAGTCATATACCAAAACAGACATAACAAAAAGAAAACTATTTTGCCCAAACCCATTACCACACAGTTTTTGGCATTGAATGTACAGTGTGTCTGCAGGCAAACACAATTTTGCAGGTGAGTGCAAGCTGAATAAACGAGGTCAGTGGGATTCAAAAGACTTTAAATCCCAAATCCACAACACTCTATTTGAACATGCAAGTAGTTCTTGCTGGTAACTGCCAATAGCTTGTAGCTGAGCTGCTCAGGTGTTTGCAGGAAGAGCCTCATTACCTTTGTGGTGGCATAATCAGGGACTGCAGATTTTTGTTAAATATGTGAAATGGTAGGAGCTGCACTCCCTGGGAATGAATTTGGAAAGTTGCCTGGGTTATATCATGCTGAACGCTGAGGTAGTGGGGCAATAATTAATAAACTGCTAGAAAGAAAACAAATTTCATATCTGAAAATATTTTCAGTGAAGTGCCAGGAAAAGGGAATGTTACTCATAGATTAACATTAACTCAGTCTCTGCTTAAAGATGATTAATTCATAAAAGCAAATTTGGGCACAGGAGAAATCTGTTCTGGATGCCTTATAGATACAGAGGGATGGTTTAAGGTGTGTTGTCTTTTTTTTTTTTTTTTCTTTTTCCTTCCTTCTTTCTCAGGACCGTGGATTTATCTTCTGACTTTTAATTCTGTTATGCTGCTGAATCAAACAGTTTATCTTAAAAAATATGTTTCCCTTTAATTCTTTTGGATAGCTTGATTCTAACTATATTACCTAGGAACCTGAGTTTAATCTATGTATCACAATATAGCATCTTTTCAGTTTATTGGAAGCTTTATTTTTTTTTCCCCAGATATAGCTCCTTAGCTACTCTGAATCTAATAGTTTGTGGCTTCCTGCTTTAAAAGCCTGTTGAATTCATTAGTTTAGCAGTAGGATTAGGCTAAGCAGAACAAGATGCTTAAGAAATAAAATAGTAGATAGGTCCTGTTCTACATAGCTATTTTTTTATCTGTTTTCATTTTATGACTTTGTGGTTCTGTTATTTTTTTCTGTCCTACTTTCTTCTATTCTTATCTGCATTTTTCATTTTTTCCTTTTCCTTTCATTCTGCAAATAGATGTCTTGAGATTAATTTAAAATTATTTCTTTCAGTGCCCTTTAAAGCACGTTCCTATCTTTCTCATGCATTAGATTAATTAAATTATTTCTGACATCAACATCACTCCTTGATGGAATTAGAATCTCGAATTCAAGACTGGGTGTCACATAGTCTTGAGTGGATGTAAAGAATTATTAATTTTATAATGCTACCTTATGTTTCACTTCGCTCTCTGCTAGGAATTTTCTTTGTTTTAAGAAAGACTTTTGCTTTGGTTCAAGTTGTTTTGCAAAATGTTTGTATATGTGGTGTTAAAAGAAAAGCAGTAGAGACATAGTGCACACCTATCCTTTGTCTTGCATATTACCTTTAAGGCTAACCTAGTGATGAATCTCGCTTTTAATCTCTCCAACCAAAGTTGGAATTCATTCCTCTGGAAATAAATTGGTTATAGTTGTTATCCTTGAGCTTAGTGCTTGTAGTGATGATCAAGAAACTCATCAGCCTCTTAATTGGTATTTAGTGTGGAAGCCAGATTCTTCTGTTGTCATTGTACTGATACCAGCTAATTAGACTAAAAATTGAGTCCTTCTTTTGTGAAAATTACAGCAGTTTTCTAAAACAAATCTGTTTTACAGATGTGAAGTTCTTAAATGAGATGTAGGAAAATTTGGGGAAAGGGATCTTATTAATTTCCTGTTGCAAACTCACTTTTACTGTTACTTCATTGCAGGTAACCTTCAAAGCATCAAGATACTCTGTTTCACCAGACTTAAAATTTGTTCTTCTTGCATATGATGTTAGACAGGTAAGCCAACCCTTTGTAATCAAAGAGCCTCTAAATCAAAACTTCCAAAACCTCGTTGTTGTGCATGTTTCATTTGCAATTCCACATCATACAATATGATTTGTATTCTTGATTTCTCTTTACAAAACCTTCTGATTCCGTGATGGGGAAGGCTGTATTTAGAAGTGTGTGGAGGTATTGCCTGGTTCTCAGGAAGGTAATTGGCTGTGGCTCCTCTGAAGTGCCATGCTGGTTTTGGCAGCAGAGGTTTTCTAACCCTGAAACTGCTCTCTTACTACCTGTTCATGTGAAATCCTATCTTTTGATATTCCTTCTGTTTTAGACAGCTACACTGATCATTCATGGACTACACATACAAAAAAAAAAGTCTAGGTTGAATCATGTCATGGAATTTTTATTGTTGTCTTCAGGAGTCTGAAGTGTGATAATCTGGAAGCCTATATAATACAGTGTATTCTTTGTTTCTTAAAGTATTTAGAGATTTTGTAGGCTATTACATTGTCAAAAAGAGTTTTGATCAATAATACCATGTAGTTTTCTAAAATAAATCTCGAAACACTGAAAGGATAGCAAAAAAAAAAGTTTTATGAATTTCTTCTGTGTATATTGGTGCTTGTATAAAAAGTGCTACTAAAATATGAACTACCCTTCATGAAAGAATAGTTTTGGATTGATGAACTCAGTGGTTATTTGAACAACTTTGGGTTGTTTTGTTTGTTCCAATAGTGTTGATATAAAGTGATTTGTTAACTTGGTATTACATCCAAATAGGGTTTTCATCTACCAGTTCTGCTGGATTCCATATCAAGCTTTCCTTACTATATGCATATATCAATATATACCTTGAGAGAGCTGTTGTTGTTCAGTTCACTGTGTTTTTGTTGAAGGATTCATGTTTTATTTCTGTCTGAAAAACACTTGCTCCTTGCTATTTCCCTTCTTGATTGCTTCTTATTTTGTAAAAGAGTTTAATAACCCCTCATACTGACTTAAATTGCCCATTTGTTCTATTGAATTTTTGATTTTGGATGGGTTTTTTTGATTTGTTTGAGATTTTCTTGGTACTAACATATATAGCTGATATAGATAAATAAGGAAAATGTGAAAGTATCTGTCACACTTTATTATATCTGAATTTGTTGACACCAGGGATGAATCCCTGCTCCATGATGGTCCATTGACATGCAGAGGGCTCTCGGTGTGTGCTGATTCTATCAGTTTGCAGTAGAACCCTCTTTCTGTATTTCAGTCTTGGTTTTGTTGTAAAAAGAAACTTTTCTGTCCTTTCACAGTGAAGTTACATAAAGGAAAGAGGTTTGCAGCATTTATATTTTCTGTCTTGAGGTTTTCTTTGCTCAACTGTTTTGACAAGTAATTAAAATAAGAAATGAACAGGGGTTGGCAAGCAGTTTGTGGTGGTAATCCTGGGTGTTTTTGGATGAGGTTTGTGTTGCTTAGACTGCTCCAGCTGAGCTCATGGCTTTCAAACCAGAAACATACTGTGATTGCTGTGTCTTCTACAAGTGCTGGTGGTGGTCCTAAAACTCCTAATAGCTGGATGTTTTCACTCAGATGTAAATAATGCCTTAGCTCCTGAATCTGTTGCTTGTGGTGGAAGGAAGAGGCACCAAAAATCATGTCAGACAATTTAGTCAGACATTGCAAAAAAATATTATTGTGAATGACTGGGGAAAGTTGGGGTGGTTTTTTTATTTATTTATTTTTTTTCTCCAAATTTTCTGACTCTTGGGATATTTGTTAGACTGGTAAAGCACTTTTGTTTCCTCCAGCTCTCTTGGAGAAAAGGCATGCAATGCCTTGGAAAGCCCGTGTATTTCTTGTTAACTAATGCTTCTGAATCATGTCAAGGGTTAAGTTAGTGTTAATAATTCTTGCATTTTAGGAATTCTTTCTTTTCCTCAGTCAGCCAGACTTACTGCATCTGAATGGGAGGAAATTTGCCTGTCTACCTTTCTTTTCCCCCCCACATGCTAACTATAAATTATTAAATTTATTGACTATAAAATCAATACTAAGCAGCATAACTTAATTGGAGAGTTTCCAATTAGTTTCAGTAGAGCCAGGCCAGATTTTGAGCGTAACTTTTTATGAAACTGGGGATTTTCCTATTGTCAAAATTACAGCACATTGTTGAGTATAATAATACCCAGTTTTAGGAACCACAAGTAACTTATAATATCTCTCCATCTGCTATGAATTGCCACAGATCTCTGGACCTTACTAGCTATATTTGCTCCTTATTTTTCCTTCTTTGTTAAGATTTAGGTGTATAATTGTCCTGCAATGTATTTGATGAGATTTCTGCTTTTGAAGACTGTCAAGACTTTGGGTTTTTAAAAGTATGATGGTTGTTTACATACATCAATCTGTGTTCTTCATAACATACAGTAATACAGCTGGAACAGATTTATTAATCAACAGTTTTGCAAATAAGCTAGTGTGTTTCAGCTGAGCAGATTGGAGGGAAATAGAGACAAATACTTCTTCAAGACATTTTGTCATGAAATTGTAATTAGAAACAAGGTTATTTTGATGTTTGGATTAAAAATAAATGTTGAGTTAAATTAAATAGTCGAATATTTATTTTACTGTTGTCAGCATTTCCTTTAATCTATTTTATGCTTGGAATGGCAAACTTTAATTAAATTTGCAGTTGTTTCAGCACAATTAAGAATATCCTCCATGCATAATGAAACATAAATCTGCATGAAAATAAGCCATCTTTGAATACAAAAGTAATAATTGAATGGATCATTTAAATTATACTTAATACAAGGACAAAAACCATTTCATGTGGCATAGCAGCTGGTCTGGTATAGCTCTATGAAAATATTATGGAGAAAATCCTTTTGCTAAGGAATTGGAGGTGTTGTACACTGATTTTTGGACTTCAGGCTCCCTCCTTCTCCCTCCCAGCAGAACACAAGCCCTGGGGCTGGCTGGTGTTTCCTGTTGGGACACAGGGTGGTGCTGATCCTAGCAGTCCTTTCTGTGTGTTCTTTGCTGCAGTACTCCATCACTCTCCACACTTCTGGATTCTGGATTGCTTTTCATCAATTCTCCAAGGTTTCTGACTTTGCCAAAGCTTCCATGGCTCAGCTGCAGTGTGCATGGTCTTTCTGTCTGTAGCTCACTGTAATTTGGTCAGTGTCACTGAAAAAGTCTCGTTGTGCAAAGCAGCAGATCAGAAATAGAAACTAATTTGGGAAATGAGCTCAGACATCCTTGCTGGATGTCAGGCCATCCTGATTCTTCTGGGACAGTGTGAAGACAGCACCAGGGAAACCGCTGTACCTATTGTACGCAGAGAGGGGACAGTTGTACAGTGCTGTATCTTTTTGATTTTCCTTTGAAGATTGTCAAGGTGTGAGCAATGAATGTGATGGTGACAGCATATCTAAGCTGGTTAAGATTTCAAGAGGAAAGATGATTTCACTGTTGCTTTCAATAAGGGCTGTGTTAAAATGGTATTTTAAACTTCTCTCACTCATCTGATGGTATAATTTACAACTACCAAAATCTGATTTATAGTTTTGATAAGAAAAGGGAAATTCAACACTCTGTTCTTGTTTAATGGTAAAGAATGGGGCAGTAAATTTGCAGAAGAGTGAGAATTAAGGTCCTAAGAAATTATTTTACCATTGGGAAGCTTTGATGTTAACTTGGTATCACATCCCTCAGCAGAATGTTGCAACCTGTCCCTGGACTCCACCTGAAACAAAAATAAGCTTTATTCCAGATATTAGTGATTTTTTGCTCAGACATCATGGACATGTTCTCCCAGTGCTCTTGCTGGAGCATAATTTGCCACAGAAGAGCAAATGAGAAGTAGATGAGATCATTTCCTCTCTTTACTCATGTGATGAAATCCTTGTGATTTTTTTTTACTCGCCCTACAAACAAACTGTTATTTCCTTTTTCTCTGCTCAAAAAGCCATTTTGAATGCCAAGCTTCAGGATTTTTTTTCCGGATTTATTCCCTTTTCTATTAATAAAGCATCATCTTCTGTTTTCAGTACAAGATTAATTATGTGTGAATTTTTTTAGCTCCTGGTTCAGAAATGTTCTCAAAACCAGATTAAAGTTCAACTCCAGTTTAGTGAGCATTTGTACTCCCTAGAAGAGGAAATCTTTTCCTGAATTAGGACCTCAAACCGTAATGTTTTTTAGATAGAGAATTTTAATAAAACAATATATTTAACTTAAAAGAAATATATTTTAACACTTCTTATGGTAAGACCAGGATGAAGAATGACCCAATCCTCTTCAGAAAGGAAGGAGAGAATTAATTTTAGATCTAAATGGCACTCATCCAGAGGAAATAGTTCAAAAGTGTATCTGTTTAATGTGATACAGTTTAATGTATTAAAGACAAGAGTCCAACATAGCATTTGAAGTAAAGAACCCCCAAGTTACTCTCTGCTGTGTGCTGATGCCTGTCATCTCCTTGTTGCTATAATATCTTTATTTTTAGAGGATTATGACAAGGAGTACTGACCACGGTCTACAGCAAATGAAAGCCAAACAAGTGACATTCTCCTCAAGCTTTTGGAGATTGCCTCTGATACAGACTTATTCAAGTGCAGTGAAAGGATCTTCAGGAGTTTGTCTGCAAATTAGGAGAATGCATGAGGGGAAGAACTCACTGAAGTCTTAAATTATAATTTTGTGTTCTGTATAGAAGATTATCTTCCAAGCAGGTGGAAACTAAATGCTCAGTTGTCAGTGAAATTAATTTGTGGATTTTTCTTCTGAAAAAGTTGAAAGGTAAAGAAACTACCTTGCACCATGTCTTATTTTTAATCACAACACTGGTTTTAACACGTGCAGGTGTTTTCACGATAGTTTATCCAGTGCTTGTGGAAGTCTGGCTGTGAAGAGCATTATCTGCAGTACCAGCCAAGGGTTGGAAAAACACATAACAAAGATGAAATGAAATCTGTTGCCTAGCACATGGAAACTGCATTTTCTCAACAAGATTATTTCATACAAAGGAATAACAAAAGACTTTTTAAGCCAGCAGCGATCTGGCCAACAATATTTTACATAGCACTCTCTATGAAGTAAAGATCTGATATAAAATTCATGCTATCACCTTTTTCCTCCAGAAATGTATGCTTCTTTAGATAAACCTGTTTTTTATGTGTAGTTCTGCAGGTCCTCAGGGTAATCTTTCATCTCTCATTTGTTCATTTTGAGACAAGTCCAGAAGCAAATCATGCATGTGCACAGTCCTGAACTTACAAGATCGTAAATAAAAGTCTGATCCTGACATGACTTTCCCATTCATCTTTATCTCTTGTCAAGAACACGAAAGACCAATTTTTACCAGCTTTAAGGCAGCAAGAAAAAAAAATGAGAAGGGATTTTTAAGAGAGATCCACCCCCAAAATCTGAGCTTATTTCTTGCAAATAGTTCTTGTGATGTATTTTATTCCTCTCTTAGGTATGACAAGACTGGGTGCTTAAAAGGTCAGATATTGAGCAATTCATGGAAGTAGACTGTTCAGATCTTTGCCTTTTCAAGGCTGTTGTTCTGCTTTGAGTTGAAGTTTTAGATGGACAGAGTCTGGAATTATAGCAGCTAGGGCTGTAGGTTATGTTGGCATAGTGCTCTTCTTTTTCATATATTTGACTTTACTTTATAGAGCTCCACAGACAAGCAAGGTATTTTAAAGATGTAAAAAACCAAGGTCTTTGCCTGAGGAGATGATGTCCTTTGTAGTAAAACCTGGCAAAATTAATTTAATGAATTATCCCTCAGGAGTGTGAATTCATGTGAATACACAGTGTCCCACTTCTGTCCAGGATTCTACCTAAATTACGTGGTAAAACATAGTAGCCACCAGTCCCCATAAATGGCTGATGGGGAAAGAGTCTATTTTATGGTGAGAATCATGGACATTGATATTTTTTTGTATTTTTCTGAAAAGCAGACTTCACCTTTCATTCCTGAGGAGTTGTTGTCCTTTAAGTGCCTGTGCTCAGTCCATCAGACAGGTTGCTGCCTTGCCACTTATTAGAAGTAGCAGAGTTATACATAGAGGATCTGCATATATCTTCAGTACTGTGTAAAAATTATTGGTGTATTTGTGATGGGATGTTGGGGATGCTCTCTGTCCAGGTGTTACTGTGATGGCCTACAGGACAGAGCTGGAACTGTCACAATTTCTTCTTCTAAAAAAAACAACAATTGAACTAAAAAGATGAGAAACTGGAGTACTATGGGGATGCTTCCACTGTTTCTTTAAATCTAATAACTATCATTTGTCACATACCAGTCCTTATGCATCCACTTCCTGTTTTTCATTAGGGATGTGTTGGTTCACATATGCAAGTTCAGCCTTGTGTTGCAGTTAAAAAAAAAAGATAACTTTTCTTAATAAACCACATGAGACACAGTGTTGCTACTTTTCAAGTAACTTCCTGAGTTTTTCTGTTCTATTTATTCTTACAGGATTGCTGCTCAACCTCAGGTTTTAGAAGCAAGCAAAATAAATAATTCTAATTGAGGTAGAAGATGTTTTTTTTCCCTTATTCAGAGTTTCCAGAGCTGAAAAATCAGAATTTATGTTTCAGGTTCTTGTTCAAAGCCAGTATTGAAAAACAAGATTGTTCTTTGCTGTTGTTCAGTAAAAATGAAGGCATTTAGCTTTTCAGACAAAATGTTTATTGACAGAAAAAGTATTTCTTTTCAATAGTATTGTCACTCCTATCAAGTATGAATACTGTTATTTCAGGAGGACCCAGGTGGTGTCCAGCTGAATTTCTGAGATCCAGCAGCTTAGAAGCTCAGTCTTAACTCTGATTTTCACGTGGTTGTATTTCTACATCCCATAATAATCCATGGGGACTGGGATCCCACTGTGCTGATGCTATAGAAACAGGCAATATTGCACTATTTAAGTCAGCAGTTCCCCTAAGCTGTGGACAATTTATACTACAAAGCATAAGTTCTGCCTTCTGCTGTGAAACTGGCAACAATCACATCCTCCCTGTTCCTCTCGTGTGCATGGAAAATGTGCAGAAATGACCCAAAAATGTCCATTGTAGGTGAAGAGTTTGTCTGTCACAGCCCACAGACAGAAAAACCCAGTGCTTGAAAGATTTTCTCTGGTGTTTTAATTATCTCTTCTATGTGCTGGAAATCGTGTACGACTGAAAGCCAGTTATATACAGTGATATCGTAATGTTTGGGGGGTTTTAGAAGATGGGGTAGTAATGATATTTTTATCAAAATATGTGATAATAAGTCTTCCTCAACAGTGCTGAATGGAAAAAAAAACAAGAGGCTGTTTTTATAAAACAAAGGACAAGCAAGAACAGCCTGAATAAATAACAGGGCAAGGACTGTTAGGAGTCCTAATTGGGGACTGTATTAGTAGCTGTTAAAGGCTGGAAAAGCTGAACACAGCTTTAATTTGGACTGAGATCTGTCTGTTTTCACCACAAACAAGACTTAACTGGTGCACCCACCTGTTTTTAACAATTCTATATTCTGTGCTCCTGACAAATAATAATTCCTTTCTACCATAAAAATATGGACTAAAAGAATATTTTCTACATCTTTCAGTTTTGACAGGTTTTACCATGAGCATGAATCATTGCTACTTCAACTGCTACTCAAATTGATTTCTCAAATACAAGAGCTGGCTCACATCAAATACTGTGAATAAATGACTTCTGAGGAGCAAAATCACTTCATGGGTCTGACTGTCCCGTTATGTTAGAACATTTTACTGAAAATGCCATGTATGTTTTATCTCATGTAGATATCCTCATGTCCTATAGTGACTAATTTCAGGTCTGACTTAAAGACACTCTCTTTTAATATGGACTGCAAATAAACAAGATGGAATTACCTAAAGAATAGTCCTCTAAGCAAAGGCTTGCAGTCCAGTTCATGTGTTCAATACACTTAGAAAATCCATTTTAAACAATGGGCTTTTTTTGCTTTTATTTCATTTTTCATAATAGCCTCTCTCTGAAATTCAATAATAATGTCTCTTACTGAGAAATGTGATATGCATTATAGCTTTCTCATTAAACTTTTAAATAAGATACCATTAGTATTGATGAATGTAATCCCAAATGGTCACTTAATCTTAAAATCGTCATTGATCACACATTCAGAATTTTAGTCTTGCAGCCAAAATAGTATATATTGTCAGTGGTCATGAATTTTATACCAATAGCAATTAACATCTTTCTTTGGCTGCAGTGTTATGAATTAGATTTACAAACTAGGGATGACTTAATGAGTTTCTGGTTGATGAGTTTTTTTTTCCATAACAACATTTGCTAAAGAATCTTTTCAGATATATTGATATATGAAATAGAATGCTTAAGCACAGTCTAGAAACTAAAGTTGTCATCTTTTAAAATATTTTGGTTTTGACTTTTAATAGAAATTGAGGCAGAGTCATTCTAAAGTGTTCACTTATGAGCTACCATATGGTTAAAGTCACCCTAACAGTAGAGATTGTTTTTAATAATATCTTTAGAAAAAATGAACCAGATATCTTTGTAAAGGAGCCATGGTGTTTTTCACATGTTAAATTTGTCATAAAATCATAGAATGGTTTGGGTTGAAAGGGACCCTGAAGTTCATCTCACTCCAACCCCTGCCATGGCCCAGGACACTTTCCACTAGACCAGGTTGTTGGCTCAGGCCCCATCCAACCTGGCCTTGAACACTTCCAGGCACAGGGCAAGGATGATCCATGAGAATGTGTTTAAATATACATATATATGCTTATATTTAAGTAAATATCAACTGACTATTTGTTTAAAATATCCTAGAATTTAAATAACAATACAGACTAGAAGCATAAACAAAGCAAAAAGGGGGTAGTACTTCTCCAGTCTTCTCCATGCTCTCATACCTGTTTTGACAGAACTCTGTCAGTGATGCTGTCTTGAATTCAAAGCTCCCAAATGTAATCTGCAGTTTTTATTTCAGTTGTTAAATACAATCAAGCCTAATTAGACTCTGCCCAGAGAAGCTGTGCACCTTCAGGCCTGCTTGGATCAAGCCCTGGGCTCCCTGGTGTGGGTTCAGTGCTGATCCTGCTTTGTTGAGGGAGTTCAGCTGATGGGTTCCTGAGATCCTTCAAGTGTGGCTGAGTCTCTGAGTCAGCACCATCACACCAGCAGCGTTCCCCCTTGAGATAAAGATTCCCAAGATTTTAAAAAAACAAAGCAAACAAATGTTATATTTTGGATCAGTTTCCAAGAAGGAAAACAAATGTCAAATATCTACCCAAATGTTCAGTTTTATAAGGTTTCAGATAATATGTAAATATCCCTTAAACCATTTTCAATAATTTTATTTATACTTTTATTAAGATTAGATTTGTAATCTCCAGGCGTTTCCATATCTTTGTGTATATTACAAATCTCATCCTTTTCTGTTTCAGACAAATGGACAGAGGCAGTTCTCACTGTATCAATCATGTTTTGTTGGAAGAAATTCTGAAATATTTCTCTGCTGCAAAAATGAGGAAAATCAGAAAAAGGGAAAAACCTAAGCTTTGACCAAAGGTTCACAATCACTTTTTGTTATGATCAAGTATCAAACGGGCTGGCCAAATCTGGAAACCAATTATTCTGAAATGTGAGAGGGGGAAAAAAATAAATATGCTTTTCAATTGTTCTGCATAATTCTGTCTCTACCAGCAGTGCATACTGAATAATAATTAAATTTTGCTTAAAATAGACAGGTTGGGGGAAAAAGAAATGTAATTTGAAAAAAATCATAGCATGATCTTATGACTTGCAGCTTCTTTTTAATTTTGAACATCAGGTTCCTGATCAGAAGAATACAATACACAAACTGAAGGTGTAACTATAACACTCTTAGCAAATGTTTTCATCTTGAACAAGAGAAACTGAAACTTTTTCAGCAGGGATGAAGTGTTAGCCTTTTTTTGTTTGCTTGTTTTGCATAAGGATTAAAAACCTAAGTATGTTGACATCTTAAAATGCTGGCACTGTTTTGGAGAAAATTAGTCACTTCAAAGACAGGTTCAAGTATCAGTACCTGTAACAATGGGAAATGGTCCAAAAAATGAGCAAACCTGTTTAAAAACTGTCCCATGCAGAATGTCTGCTCTTCCCAAATGTTTAGATCCTTCCAAGGAGGATTGAGAACCCAGAAGGTGCCATGGGTGCTCCAGAGCTGCTTGTCACACTTCAGAAAACCAGTACAAGCACATCAGAATTTAATTTTCTTCTCCAATCTTTCATTTTCACTGCACAGGAAATATCATTAACTTGATATTCAAGTAGCCATCGTTATCTAGCAGGCTCCTCAAGTGCTTATCACTTTTGAACTTGATGAAAATGCAATTAAAGTCAGGAGAACTTTTCCCATTGTCTTTAAAATGGACTTTTGGATTAGCCCTTGTCTACCTATCTCACAAATGTAATAAAGTCATCTCCACAGTGTGACAGCATCAGCCATGTGGACAATGAATAAGGCACAGGATTTTCAGCAGGATCTTGTGGAGGATTTATCAATGGTTTCAGCAGCTCATCTGTGCTGTGAGCTGGCCTTTAGATCTGTAGTTTGTTTTTAGCTTTGTGAAGATCAAGTCAACTTGTTTCTCATGGTGTTCTCTCTCTTAAGGGACAAATGTGACAGGCACTTCTTACAGCTTGCTACTGTCATTGTTATTTTCTGTAGCATTTTGAGTGCAATTCACTTGGCCCTGATGCACTGTCAGCTCACAGTGTTTCTAATTGCCATCTTCACTGTCATTATCTTAAAGATATTTTAAAATAGTTTTCTTCCAGTGGAAAGCTTCCTGAATGTGACCTTCATCTGCTTTTTGTGGATGCTGAGACAAGACATGATTCAAGTTCTTGTCACTGTCAACTTTGTCTGCCCCTGGTTTCTTGTCTGGCCCTTCCTTTGCTGTTTTATCTGACACACGTGTGAAGGTTCTGAGCTTAACATGTTTAAGAGGCTGCAGAGGGGAGAGTGAGACAACTTATTCCTCTGCTTCTTCTCCCTCTTGGGGAGCTGTGCTTGGTGTGGTACCACTCCTGCTTTGCATCAGCTCTTCTCTCTTTGGGATTGATGTTCCAAGAGTAGAAGGTGAACCTGGCCTTTGATTCCTTCTGGGATCTTCACCACCTGTGCTGGCCGGGCTCTCAGAGCAGAGGAAATCAGTAACTCATTCTCAGTGCAAAGCACATCTGAATCTCAGCCTCTCCTGTGATAATCCCCTGTCTCTCTTCTGTCCCCTGGGGATGGCTGGCTCTGAAACTGAGATCTGACAAAGTCTGCTCAACAGCTTGAATTCCCATTTATGCTCTGATGGGGGATTTATGAATTTGTATAGTTTATTCCTGAAAAAAATAATCTTTTTCTAAACTTGTCTTGGAGGACAGGTAGGAGGAAGAGTCTATTTCTGTGATTAGATTAGCCGGGGACAGGTTTGCCTGTGGAAAAGCTGCTCTTGTTTTCATGCTCTGTCAGTTAGTAGCATAAGCTGTTGTACCCCTTGATGGTTTATTTGTTCATACATTTAGATAGTTTGCAGCTGCAATGGACTTCTATCTCTAGTCCTTACTGGTATCATGTGGACCTTGTGTTCCAAAGGTGCATTGAGCTATTCCACAGAATATCCTGAGTTGGAAGGGACCCCTGAGGATCATGGAGTCCAATTCTAGTTTCTCTTAACCCTTTGAATTTCAATCCATGGGGAGATACAGAAAATTAGGCTGTTAGAATTAACTTTGTGCCTCTCTAGCACATGATGCCAGTGCTGCTTTATTTTTGTCTCTGATGTCTTTTTGAGTCAGCAACACTAACAGCAGTGGAAGTTTTAGTAGAGCAGCATAATGAAGATCTTAAAGGGCATGGTGTTAAATGTGCTTTTAGCTCATCAAAATGTCCTTGAGGTTCAGGGCAGATAACTGGTATTAATGTAACCTTTCTTTGGAGGCTTCTTTCAGAGAGTGGACTGCATAAATAGTTTAATTTACGGTATAGGTCTCAACCCTTTGCTGTGAGGTTTATATTTGTCATGTCAGTAGATGTTGGTCAAAGGTGAAGAGTCTTTTTTGGAAAATGTGCTTTCTTAACCTGGAATTCTACCACAGAGGCTCAGGTTTCCGTAATGGTTGAAGAACTTACCTGAAATAATGTAAATAAACTGTTGTTAGATTTAAATTAGCCAATTGAAGTGGTACTTGTTTTAATAGGGAGTGTATGGCTATTTCCCAGTTAATTTTTCTGTAATCAAATCTCATACCTTTAAATTAAACAAGGACTTTGTATGAATGTTATAGGCCTTAGATCTGAATTATTTTGAGGTACTTGTTCTTTTTTTTCATGTGCCTCAGATTTTTATCTGTCACCAGTATTTATATTACTATAAATATATATGTATAAAATTTTTATTAAAATATTTAACACTAGAAAGGGTTCAGTTGAAGGATTCAAAAAACACTGGGCTATTTTACATTGTATTATTAGGTTTCATTCTTCATTTTGCTGAAAGATTAGGAGCATTTGGAGTGGGTGGTTAATAAGACTACCACATAGGAAGCTTAAAAACCATTAAGCTAATATATATACACATAACATAAAAATACGGCAGTTAAATTTGAAGTTTGGTTTCCAGCACCTTGAGACACACAAAAATCAGTCCTTCCCAAAAGGGCAGATATAAAGTTGAGAAAGGCAACTTGTATATTGATAATATTTCTCATGAGTGGAATTTCACCGTGACTCTCAGCTGTGGTTTTCATTACAGCAGCCATCTGCTTCGGCAGTGCTGTAATTTCTTTTTTCAGTGTCTCAGATGAAATTAAATTCATCATACAGTGAACACTGCTAGGAAAGTAAAAATCTAAATATGAGCTTGGTATTAAAGTTATGGTAGCTCATTGCAATTTATGTCCTATTTGTATAGTGTTCCAAAAATAGAAGAACATCATTAACTGTTTTGAATATTCAGAGAAAGGCTGTCTATTTGGGTGGTTTTGCTTATATTAGTAAACCTTGTAACCTTACACGGGTTGAAATGGGATTTTAAAACTTGAAAATTTGACAAGTAAATGAATGGGGAAAAACACAGAATCAGCAAAGGTCACAGTGAGGAACAGATTGCTCTTCTCTCCCACTCTCTTTCCTATTAGTGATATCCAGTGATATGTCATTCTTTACTCTCCCTTTTCCTCTGTCTCTTAATAGTCTGAAGCTTGCAGCTTTTTGCATTTATCCTAGTAGTTTGGTGTTATGTTCTGTCAGGTATTCCCAAATTTGAGCTGTGTTTTCTGTGTATACTTCCACGTGCACATTAAAAAATACCAAGTTAACTGAGAAATCTTGTGCCTGCTTCTCTTTTTTCCTTTCCCACTTCTCCAGCTTTTCTCTTCTTGCCTCTGTTTTCTCTACTTCGTTCAGTGTTTGTGAGACTTTAACTTGCCTAATCCTATGCCCTCCCAGATATAATTATGCACTCTCTTACTCACTTAATTTTCCTTCTTGTTTTCTCTCCGTCCCTAAGAGAGAAAGTTCCCTTTTCAAATATGTTTCTTGATCTCAAAAAATCCTCACTTAATCCATATTCTGCCTACTTTATTATTTTGCCTCTTGCCACAGTTAGTAATATCTGCTTTCATTATTGCTTGTCTTATATTTGATAGTTTTATAGATAAATCAGTTATAACCATCTTATCTGTGTTCCAGCCAAATAAAAATGGGAATTCAGAACACACAGTCTCTCTGCAGTTCCTTGTGATTTGGCTAGAGTGAGACTGGAGCGTGCTTTGGAAGTGTGAAACAAGAGAAGATACCTGATTGCAGAACTCCTGTGCTAATTCTGCTGGTTTATCTAAAGCTCAGAGGTGTTAAATGACCCAAACTGGATATATTGTCTGATGGAGTGTATTTCTATGAACTGGGCAGATGGTCTTACTCCTGCCAAGTGCTGCTGTATGTCATGAGTTGGAAAGATGTCCCAGTTTATTCCAATTCCTATAAAGTTCTTGCCACTGCGATGGCCTATCAAAAAGTCTGAGGCTACAAAAAGTTCCCATGTATAGAACTGAGCTGAAATAATATTCAGAGTAAAAAATGAATTCAGTAGATGAAAAATGCTGGCAGCTAAATTTGGTCCTCACTTCCACTCTTTTATGTCTGATAAAGTACTCCAAATGGATAGTGGATAGGCATACCTATCAATCTATACATTTACTTAAATAATGGAAATGAAGGTCAGTTCCTGAGCTATATGTCTCTCAGAAATGTCTGAGACTTTTTCTTTTTAACCTTGAGGTGTTATATATGGTAGCATATTAAATTAGCATAAAACGTTATGATCATTGAGAGTGATATATGGTCATGTGTTCTCTTACAATGCATCAAGAATAATGAGTGGTAATTGGTTCAGGACATTGATTAAAGAGCTTTGGAGATGTAGTTTACTGTACAAATGGCCTATCAAATTTCATCTCTGTTGTACTTGCCACTTTATTACTCTAACCTGAAAATATTTCATGAAACTATGCCTGGACATATATATATATATATATATATATAATAAAAATTTTGATAGTTATTTGGTCAAACTGTGGAAAAAATCCATGTTCAAAGAGGTAGACTCTTGACATCTCCAAAAGAATTTTCTGTGGAAGTAGATCTTTAGGTGTTGTGTCATTAATTGTGGGGGATTATGGGTGGTCACAGAAAACCTTTATTTTAGCCTCATTTTGGTGACCATGTCTCACAGCAAACAGGTAACTTCAATGAATTCTGTTCAGTCTGGTGTGCATAGGCTGAGTCACCATTCCTGGAGGTATTTAAAGGTTGCACTTGGGACGTGGTTTAATGACAGTGCTGGGTTAATGGTTGGGCTCAGTGATCTCATTGCAACCTGAACAATTCTGTGGTGCTGTGAAACCTTGTGGAAGTGACACACTAATCCTTCACATAAAATAGTTTGGAAACAATCACTTTGTTACTGTTAGGTGAGGAAGATATTTAGAATGCATTGTAAATTAATAGATTTGCAGAGATTTGTGTTTCTGACATGTTTCATTTATTTACATGATTTTTATTTTTTTTCTGTTTTGTCCTTACAAGACATAAATTCTAATTTGTCAAAGGAAAAACACAGTTCAACCAGAAGCTTTTATTTTGGAAGTGTCATCTTATGCTAATAAATTGCATCCTTAACTTAATCTTTTATTTTTTGGGATAAAATGCTATGCCAGCTTGCTTTCTGCATGCATAAGAGCAACACACTTACCTTGAATAACCTTTGCCTTGCATTTTTTTATTTGAGCAGCATATTCAATGGCAACACTATGTGGGTTTGTGTCCAATAAAAATAATGGGCAAAACAAGAAATCATTCTTTTTCCATAATTCTTAAAAACTTGTATGAAATTATCTTAAGGTGGGAAAGACAGATTACCTTAAGGCCTTTGCACACATCTGCAGTAAATCAATTTGCTATGGAGATTGGGAAGTGAGCTGACATGGCCGTGCACAGGAGGGTGCAGAGGCAGCAGTCAGGATATCTGTGTTAATGTGTCTTGCTTCTGACAGTTAATCTCCACTGGATATCTCAGACTTTTCATGACTCTTTTTTAATTCTCTGAGCAATTTTTTTCGCCTTTGCTCAAGAAGTGAGGAAGAAGACCTTGAAAAGATCTGGGGAGATTGATGGGCTGTCTCATAAGAGGAGCTAAAAATGCTTGGTTTGTTTGATAAAAGGATGAGGTAAGGCAGGGCTTTATATGCTAAAGGACAGTATTGACATTAGAGCAAAGAAATGAAAGTGAACTGTGAGGTAGAAGAATAAGTCAAAAGTGATAACCTCTAGAGCAGGGAAGTTTGGGGTCAGTCTTCCAGCAGCAGAGCAGAGGCAACAACCTTTACATTTGGAGGGGGAATCTTAAACAGTCTGTGCATGAAATTCTGGGGTTTGGGAGAAGTGGGATGCATTAGATAGAAGAGAGGGCTCTTTAAACCTCATTACTTAGTACTTATGGTAGCTGTTCCAGTGATTAAAAGATGTAAAAAGACTTGGTTGAGTTTTAAAAAGTATAAGCTGATTCTTGAATACTTTCAGAACCGAAGTGAGCGTAGTGCAAAGGAGAAAAATAGTAATGAAAAAGGACCAATTCTGTACTACTAAGTAGGTGGACCATGTCCAATATTAAGATTTCAATGTTTGATTACATTTGATCCCTTTGATCTTTCAACTCCATTATATTTCTCTCTCATGACTTCCCACTTTCAAATAGCTTGCATTCATTTATTTCCAGTCGTACACAAAACACTCTTGCCCATCTCTGTGCCAGTCATCTATAATCTATTGCCTTTCCTTTTTTCTTTTCTCTTTGTTTGTTTGGTTTTTTTCCTTAAAACATGTACTGTAAAATTTTTATCACCCAGAACCATTCACCATCAAAGTGAGTTAACAAAGAAGTGTTTGTAAGCAAACTTTTCTGATAGTGGAATGAATTTTCTGGAGCTCTGGCTCAGCAAATTCCTGCTTTGTCCCACTGTTACCAATGACAAAGAAGAGGATCTCAAACTTTCTGGGAATTTCATAAAAAGAAATTTCTCCATCTTTTCAACTTGATTGTGTTAGTCAAGGGAAAGGTTTCAGTACCTTAAATAAAACAAAAAATAGCAAATAATAGCGTGGAGTCTTAGGGGCTTTTTTTTCCCTTCCATCTCAGGTTTTGACAATGGATAAAAGTGACTGAATTAGGTTGAGTTGAATCCAGTCAATAGACTCAAAATGTACAAAGATACCTAAGCAGATTAAATAAGTTTGAAATCAAAGCTTACTCAGCAACACACTTTATTGTAGACAGTGAAGGTTGTGTCCATAAGGAGACACTGAAAACTGTAATCTACATCTTATCTTGGATAAGCAGAATTTCATCTGCAGATATGAGGAGAATTAGGAGTCTCATATCATTCTAAACACTTAATCACTTATAAAGATTTTATGTACCACAGTGTCTTCCAGTGATGAATTCTAAAATGGTTTAAGAATATATTTATGTCACAGTTTTGGTTTGTTTTTATTCTGAGAGCTGTTCAGTTTCTCTGATATTGTGGTTTCTCATACGAGTTTGTATCCCATCTCTGCTTTGGAATAAAGCCAAAGGATCAGGTGCTGGGGAAGCGTAGTTGTGAGTCCTGGCATTTAGTGTGGATGTGACCTGTGAGAGCATACCTGACAGGCAGTGAACGTAGCAGGAATGCAAAGGGATCATGACAAGAATTTTGCTCTCTCTGGTCGAGTCAAGGGTGACCTGTACGATTTCTGCTACTCTTGCTCTTTGAGGCGTGTGAGGGGCCGCGTTGGCAGGGGCTGTGGCTGTGCTGGCCAGAGCCCTGTGGCTGGGGACAGGGGACAGGGGACAGGGGAGGTTCAGTGGCACAGCCACACTGTCCCCTGCGTGGAGAGGCAGGGACTGACCCTCGGGACACGGGTGCTGTGGAGGATGTCACCACAAAGGGCTGCCCTGCCTAATTCCCCTGCTCCTCTCTCCTGTATTATCAGGTGTTGCTGCAGCTTCCAGTGAGTGCTATTGTAAAGTGCTGGAAGATTGATCAGGGTGCAGTTTTTTCCTCTTTTCATTTTCTGCTTATTGCTTAAACATGGTATCTCTGGTCCCACACATGGCAACTGAACCTTGGAGTGGCACAATAAGGTTTTCTCAATGCACTGATGCACAGTGTCTGTTTTGCCTTTTGTTCACTTGCCTTGGAGTAGCAAATGTAAAATTTGAGAGGACAATATTTGGTATTGATTTTACTTATAAAATCAATAAATAAAAATAACTTGGCACAAGAGGGAATTCAATTACAATCTTCATAAAAATTGTTGGAAGCCATAATAAAAGCTTAAAATGAAGTAATATGTATAAGTAATCAAACAGTGTTGACTACATCTTTATGAATGACAAGCTTACAGTATAAAGTACTCTCTTAGTCCTGAAGGTCTGTTTTTATTTGTGACTCTCTTCCACTTCTCATGGGCATAGCACATAAAAATGATGTATATTGTTTAGAGAAGTGTCAGCAAGGCACAATCTTTCAGAGAAGCCCTAAAATATGCTCCTCATTTCTCTTCTGCTTGTCCGCAGCTTAGTCTTCTTCTCATTATATTCTTCAGCTCTGACTTAGTGGATGCAGTAAAAACTGGTATTCTGAGCTAATTGTCAGTAGATTTTGCTGGAGCTGCTCTGTGGCATTTGGTTCAAGAAAAGCCAGTATGAAACAGGTTAAAAAAGCTGTTATGCATAGTACTGTGTAAAAACTGAGATCTGAACATCTAGACCAGTATAAGTGCAGTCAGGATCAGGAAAGATGACTATAGCTAGAACAGCTGACTTACTCTGAAGCCATTTTGGGGGTCTTTTGGCCAATGTAGTTAACTTTGGAAAGTCACATTGCAAAATCACCTTTGTTCTTTTATACATCTTCCTTTTCCCCCTCAACCCTCAATTATTACTCATTACATGTTTCTAATAGCTGCTTACACAGAGAGGAAGGCACATTTCTCAGTTCCATATAACAGATGAAGCAAAATGATCATGCTACTTTGAATGTTCTCCTGCCTCTGAAAGTGTGGAGGATCAATAACATGTGTAAGGGTTGGAAGAATTTAAGGAGCACAGAATAAAAAAATTAGAATCTTTATGTATCTGTTCAACATGCTCGTAGAATTGTTCTACACCAATAAAATTGCATGCCTCTTATTTATAATTATTTAAATTAAATCAGTTGATCTGTTATATAAATCAGGAATTTGCATTTGGTTGAAGATTATATGATATCCTGAAGTGTGCAGCCTAGGATCTTTATGATTTTGCAATCAGGCTTCCTGAGAACTCCTTTATACCAAAAGAGAAATACTATGTAATTACAACTGAAGTTCATGTTGGGAGCACCAGTATATTGCTTATCTAATTTATTTCAGGGTTTTCTGAAGTTCAAATCAGTCATGGTGCACAGAGCTAAAATAAAACCCTTTTCAAACTCAAAACTAGGTTTTGGGTAAGATGTGAGAGGGGAAGACTTTACCTGTGTTTGGTGTGTCTCCCTCTACCCCCAAGGGTCTCTTCTGAGTGCCTCATGCAGTGAATAAAAGAGAAACCTGTAAGGTTTTCCCAATATTTTTGGGCTTATTTCCACTGTGATGCTACAAAGCAGAGTCCCACCAAATTGCCTTCTGAAGCTGACAATTTCATTTATCTTTCTTTTAACTCTAGCAAACGTACAGGGACCCTGGTATCTGAAACGTGCTTGTCATTTACAGCAGGAATTCATTTTTTCTCCCTTCCTTATGTAAGTTATTAGACTGATTCATACTTCAAATGCTTTATGTAGGCTCTCACTTTATTCCTGATTGAAGAATAATTTATCATGTCCCTGCACATAGGAATCTCCCCTTTGGGAATCCAGCCATTTTGACAGGAAGGGAGAAAAAGTGAAAATATATCTGAAGAGTGGGAATATTTCAGCTTGCATCCCTGGACCCAGCTGTCCAGTTTCACAGTGTTTTATTGTCTGCAAAGAGCAGGGGCAGGGTGGTGAAACAAGCAAATAGGGATGAAAATATGAAGAACATTTCAGTGATTCAGCATTTCACTTTTTTTCAGTATCAGGCACTGTATTGCCCACCCTGCAAATCAAGCACAATAATTAGACCCACAGAGATCTTAACCATGACTGTACAGAAGATAAAAAGCTGTCAGAGATCCCAGTCATTCAGGAACACACTGCTAATGCTTATTCAACCACAAAGTAATGGAAAATGTAAAAATTTATGACTCCAAGAGTCATAAATTAAAAACCAAGACAAAAGAACATGAAGTTCTTTTATGTTGCAATCTTTTAACTTAAAATATTGTCCTAACGATTTAAATGTATATTTAATGAAAATAAGAGCATTTTTAAAAGGTTTAAAACCCATAAACGAATTGTAAGTTGGATTTAGTATAAGTAATTTTATTTTTTTCTTTCCTCTAAATAAAAAACAAACTTAAATCTTAAGTGTTGTCTGGAATATCCACTGTGACGATATCTTGAAATTTTACTTGTGCTCTGCAGATTGAAGTATTCAAGCTAAGTGTATGGATTTGAAAACATCTTCACTTGGAAATGGTAGCATACTACCACTAAACTAAGTGTTGGTTGAAGATTACGGTTGTGAAAAGATGGATAGAATTCTGAAATGTACCTGAAACTTAAAGCTTCTAATTATTGCTGAATGGGAAAATAGGGAAGTGTTTGTAGTAAACCCATTTCTGCATGATATTTCTTGTTTCTTGCAGGTCCTCCCACATATGATGTGTCCTGTCCTTTGAGTCCTGTTACAGTTATCCTTTGACTTAAATAGTATAGTTCTTAGGTTCTTACTATCTTACCTTTTAATAACAAAACAAAAGACACTTTGAGAAGTATCTTAAGCCTTATTGTGTTGGACTGAATGAAAATGGTGTGTTGAAGGAATATTCAATATGGGCATTTGGTAGCTTTTGTGTTTCCTTTGACTATTAAACCAAAACTGTTGGTGAGAGAGGGCCCCACTCCATCATGTGAGAATTCCACATGGTTGAGTTCCTATGAGCACAGCAAATACTGCTCTTGAGCCCTCTGCTCCCTTCTCCCTGATCCCAGAGAAATGTGTACTGCAGAGAATAATACAGAAGTAGTCCTTAAAGGTGTTTGATAAACACCAAAATTAGAAGAAACAAGAACACACAATCAATTGTACTGATTTGTTTTTAAAGTGGTGTAGACTAGTCACACGTTTATGTCTGTGGTAGTGACACAGATGTTTGTTCAACAGAATGCACATGTTGCTATGGCAATCATTTTGTTTGTCAAATGCTAAGTAAAATTTAAAAAGAAAAAAAAGGAAAAAAGCCTTTTGCTTTTTTTTTTTTTTTTAATTTATTTATTTTTTTATTCTGTTGTGCCTAGTATCTCCAGCCCACACACAGCTGCTCTAAAATAGCTCAAAGTCTTCTGGCATAGAGGCTTTCTAGTCTGGCAGGAGCGTGGCTGCTGTCAGAGGGGGTCTGTGCCTGTCTGCGGGCACGGAGCACACGGAGCATCCCTTCCTTCCACGCTGTTCCCCACGGGCTGGGCACTCCTGCTCGCCCTGCTGGCACTTGCCTGCTTTCCAAGGGCACAGCCCAACTTTCCCTCTGTGCCTAAGATCCCTTTAATCCCTGCAGGATAATTCACTTTTCTTACAGCCCTAGTGGAAAGGGTGCCCTAACCTGTCCCTGTACACAGGCTGCAGAAAAAGCACAGCTTTGTGAATTTATGGGTCAGGGATGGAAGTGTCGTTTCTTTGGAGAGCTCTGACAGCCTGGCTCTGCTGTTTGCAGTTTGGGGTGGGTGTTCAGGTTGATGTATTCCTTGAATTCCATTTTGGAGGGGGAGAAACCCTGATCGGATCTGTTCACCCATAGCTCTTACTGACATCACCTCTCCTGGGAGAGTGGCCGCAGTGGGAAAGGATGAAAAATGATGCTTTGCCTGAAATTTCCTCAGAACCTGTGAATACCAGTGGAAGGGAATTTTCTCCTCCTCTCCAGCAAATAGTTTGCAGGGACGTACCTGACAAATTAAGTCCATAGAAGGGACCTCCTTTTTAAAAAAATGTTACAACTCCATTTTTACAAGTGCTCTCTTAAATTTTCATCTGTGAAAAACATATTTTTTTTGTAACCTGTGACAGCACATTGAGAGTAAAGCATTTTCACCTGCTTATGAGAGCTTCTGGTGGGCATCTAACAGTGACAGCACAGGAAACTATTTGCCTTTTTCAAGTTCATGCATTTGAGTGCAATTCTTTGGTTCTCCTGCATCACAGCCCTGTTGAGATGTGTGTGATGGTATTTTAAGAAGGAAGAAGTAGGAAGCTGCAGCATAAATCCCTTGTATGGATTCTGCTCTTATGGGATCATGTCCAGAATCCTCCTTAATTTGGTGACTACCCAGAAAACACTTGAGTGCTGTTTCTCCCTTTAAATAATAGCAGCTGTGTCAGCACTTACTTGGGTGCAGCAACATTTTCAACAATTCCATGCCCATGACTGTGACCATAATTTCACAACTTGATTCTGAAATCTTTGGGAGGTGAAAGTTTTGTCTCACACAGAGGAACGATCCTGCCAAGTGCATTGGCTGCAAAAGGTGGAGTTCATATGTCTTAGTCAGATGTAGCCAGCTTTGACTGAAATACTCTTTTGTGTGGTGCTTGCAGGGTTGTGTGGGCAAGAATTCATGTTCAGATATCTTGAACTTTTTAGGCATCTTATAAGGATAGCTTTAAGCTGTAATTTTTAGAGGAAGATACCTTGGTATAAGAAAGGTTGCTCTAAAGAAGACACAATTGATGTGTAGGTTGGAAAAAAGAAAAGCTAAATGCATTTATACCATCTGTATGAGAAACAAACAAAACTGTATTGCCCAAAAATAAATGATCTGTTTTCCCACATCCTCACTTAATTGAACTGTTCTGGAAGCTGAATTTGGAGAAGCATATTTTGTGTTGTGCTCTGAAAAGGAAATGCAGATATTTTGATTGGCAAAGGAAACTCTGTACAATTTATATACTCTCATCCTTGTCATGCCCATTAATATCAGTATGGGCACTTATAATCTCCACTAATGTCAGTATTGCAAGATAAAGAAATTGGAAGAGGTGAGAGTTTTGCTCTAGTTGACTTTGGCCTGTACCTACTGAAATCCTGATCCTACTCAAGCAAAATTCCATATATTTCAGCAAGGTGATGATTTGACTTCTTGAGTTTTGGCTATGAAGGCTGATCTGATTTGTGCCTAGGATTTGTAAAGGGGTGAGAAACTGAACACCACCTCCTCAGGCCCTCTGTGGTTGATTTTACTGAGCAGATCGTGCTGGGTGAGTTCCAGCCATCACGATCGCACACAGCTCGTTCCTGTTTCCAGCCTGGACCCGACACATTTGTGGCTCAGAGGGAAGCTGCTGCTGGCTGGGTGCTGCCCAGGACACTGGAACAGCCTTTAGGGTGGCTGATTTCCAAGGTTTCTGATTCTGGCTTTGATAAGATTAACAAAAGAATTCCTTCAGTGCCAAAGCAAGGGCAGTTCAAGGATTTGATGATGTTAGGCAGGGCATTGAAGAGACCTCTGTGTTTTTACCCAAGTGGAATTTTTAAATTTATATGCTAATAATAGCATTTTTCTCTGTAGTATTCTTGTTTTGTTTTTGCTCTGCAGTTTCACTGTGGGTTTGTTTTGTACTTAAAGTTACTGGCAGAATTTCAAATGTCATACAGGAGGTGTTAGCAGACAAGCTATTAGCTGGGAAGTTGCAGACTTTGAATGCACATACATAAATAAACAGAGGCTGGAAGAAGAAAGATGTCAGTGGAAAAGGATGGGTGCAGTGGGTTTTAACTGTTTATGTGTGAATGCAGCTTGCACTTGGTAAAGATTTCAAGTTGGCAAAGTCCTTATTCCTGTCATCATTATTCCCTGCTATGATCATCAACCTCACAATACAGCAATGCAGGAAAGATTTTTACCTTCATCTTCTGAACTACCTCATGGACACTTGGAGCCCATTTCTATGTAGTGTCCATTGATAA
Organism: Poecile atricapillus; assembly: GCF_030490865.1. Taxonomy (NCBI): domain Eukaryota; kingdom Metazoa; phylum Chordata; class Aves; order Passeriformes; family Paridae; genus Poecile; species Poecile atricapillus. The sequence goes on from NC_081253.1 coordinate 7,934,080, forward strand.
ATGTAATATCTGCAGGTGTGGTGGGTGCCTTAAAGAAGGCAAATTCCACACTGCTCAAGTGTGTGCAGAGCACCTCTGGACAGGGTAGACTGAATGTAGATGACAGGACTGGGGAAAATTCATGAGCAAAATGTAATCTATTTTGCCACATATTTAGTATACCAATCTTTTAGATTTGTAACTTGTTTCAAAGCTCTTCACTTGGAGAAAACCAATGTGTATTGGGAAAAGTAAATGGCACAGAGAGAATCCATTCTTCATTTCACTGGTCAGTTATCTGTATTTCTTTAATGCTCATCTAGGCAAGTGTGGTGGGTTTTTTTTCATCAAAAATTGCTAATATCTGGTATTTCCTTTTAAAATTAGTTCCTGTATAATCTGCTGTGGATAGTGGACTCTGGTTTTCAAGCTAAAATGTGGTACAAATGCCCTTGACTTGAGCAGATATCATTATTCTCAGTAGTTTATCTAGTTCAAGCCTGTGATGATGTCTTTGACATCTGGGATCATTTCAGTGCTTGACTACTTAGGCTCTAAGCATTCAAGAAATAATGTGATTAAGAGCTGGCTCCTGTTTCCATTGTCTGCATTGACTGGATTCAGTGGCAATGGATCAAGCTTTTCACATAGAACATACAAGAGTGAAATAAAGACTTCAAAACCATTATTTATACTCAGTTGATGGGAATTGTTCTGAGATTAAATGTTCTGGAGAGGAAGCTCAATAGACAAGGGAGAATTTGAGGAAAGCCAAAGAGGAATAGCTACCAAACCTGCTGACTGCTACCATGTCAGGTTTGGGTTTGTCTGCACTACTCAATTTGCTATGAAAACATTTAGAGACAGCTTGCAGGTTATAAATTACTGTACGAGGTGAAAGTAATTAATTTTAAATGGCAGTGGCACTGTTTATAAGCTTTCTCCCAGTAATAGTAAATCTTGGAGGGCTGTTGGATTCCTAAATTCCAGCCAACCCTCACCATCCACGGTCTGCTGTGTGGGAGTTCTGGAGAGAGCAGATGCTGTGAGTGTTGCCATGCAAAGGATTTCGGAGTCCACATTTCCCATGCATTGGAGACTTGTCTCACATAACAATGAGTTGTTGAAGAGCTTGTGTGCTAGAATAACACGGGTAGTTGTAGCAGAAAAATTCTATTAAATGTTTTTCATTAGAAGTTTGTTCACTAGGCAGTTGTTGCTTTCATTTCCAGGCTACTGGAATCTTATTACAGAACAAAGAATCTTAAATGAAATCTTAATTTGAAAATCCTCAGCTTATCAACCAGCAATAAGTTCAGGTCGTCAGAGTTAAAATTCTAGAGATATTTTACCAGAACTGGAAATGAAAAAATAGTGCTCCATGCAATTTTTTTTAAGTTATCTGTGCAACAGAAACAGCATTTAATGCTCAATATGTACAAGCTTTAAACCACAATAATTTTATAGTGAAAAGCTTGCATTTAGTGTGATACATCAGGTTCCTTGAGGGATCTGTTCTGACTCCCAAAAGCAGGTGTTGTCAAAATGGAATAAATACATACAATTAATCAAGATGTCTGGGTGCTACTCTTCATTTTAATTAACAGTGGTCTTTGGCATAAGTAAATTTTGATTATTTGCTTCAAAATCAAATTATTTGTAACTGAATAAAATTAAAATATCAAAGCTGATAATGCATAAATGATTACCAATCTTACCAGATTGAACATCACATGTGTATTTGTTGAATATCTATAAGCAGTTGAGATAAGTCTGCCTTGGTGAAGGTTTGCTGCTTTCAATCGTGCTCTGTGACCTGGGCAGGTGAGGCCCTTGCTGCAGGGCTGCTCTGAAGAAGAAGGTGCAGATTCATCTGCCCCGTGGCTTGCATTTCTCCCTTCTGAGAAGGCTGAAAGCTCAGGCTTCCCTTCCTTTAGTGAATTTCTCCAGGCTCTCAGTTCCTCAGGATCTGAGGGTTTTCATGAAGGAAGACTGCTTTGTAGGTTACCTTTTAAGGGTTTTACCTGGATGCCTATCATGCTCTGCATTCGATAGTTCGCAACGTTTTAGCTGCAAATGCATCTTTGCAGTAATTAAAGCTGAAAATGAATCTGGCTACCAGGACTATTTTGTACATTCCCCAGGGAAGGTTGGTTATCTTTTTCATGCAATGGCTTAGTAATTCTGTACAATTCCATCTAATTCCGAAACAGTACACCTGAGAAATGATTATAGTTCTCATTATTTTAGTAATGGCTTTTTAAAATGTGCCAGTCTTCTTTTTTTTTCCCTGCCAGCTTTTTAGTTATATATTTCTATGATACTTTTTATTTACATATTTCTGTGATACTGAAGTCTTTTGTTTCCTTCCTTTCCTCCTTTGTTTTTTCCTGATGTAGTGGGCAACAAACAATGACAATTTTCATGAAGAATTTTATAGTGATTCCACCTGTTTTATTTTTCCTGATTAAAAAGCTTGTCAAAGTGGTCAATATTTCACTTTTTTAGACTGGTTTCTTAATGAAATAATGAAGTTTCTGGGGCATGACCATTAGTTATTCCTCTCTCCCATGACCCATCAAAATGTTAATGTTTCTTATCCATCTTCTATGAAACAAGATTTGGAATACTAGAGGTGTCAAGGTTACAAGCGTTCCTCAGGTTTTCCTCTGCTTGTCCTTGCATTTTTACCAAGGCATCCAAATTAATGTGTGATGGATAATTCTGGGAGGTCCCAAACCAACCTCTTTTCTGTACTTGACTAATTTGACATTCCTAATCCGTAAGAGTTTGCAGGTTTGATATTCCCCTTGTCTGTGTTTGGTCATCCTCTCCAAGCCCTCGCCTTCTCATGCTGTTTTCAGGATGCTCCTGACTTTCTGTGTGGCATTACCAAGCCACCACTGCTGAGGATGATGGGTTCATGAATTCTGTCATCAGCAGTGATGAGAGGCCATTAGGTACTTACAGGTTTTACATTCACTGCACTCAGCAACTCAGCCCTTTGTGTTCCTGCCTCTTTCACACAGGGTCTCCTTTCAAGCACTGTTTTATATTGATTGATCTCAGCTTTCTCACCATCTGCTGCCAAATCAATTTCCCATTTTCCTTCTTTTACTTTAGCATCTTACCTGTGTTTTGTTCTTGACCAACCTACTTGAATTGTACTCACGAATTTCTTAGGAACCGTGTCGAAGGCAGATGCTACTTAGTGAGGCAGAATTGATTCAACTTAAGGAAGTGGGGTTTATTTAATATTATATCTCTGATATAAATTGCAGCATTGGCAAGCTCCAGAGCATCATGTTATTCTGTGGTGGGGAGAAGGGGTCACTTTTTAGATTGCTTCCTTGGTGAACTGAAATTTTACCTGGGTTATACCTACCTTGCCTTTGCAGTCCAGGAGGAAAAAAAAAACCCAAATCTCCCTGACTAAGTCACTGCTAAGAAAAGTTACGTATTTCACCTAAAACCCTTGACTGTATCCTGTTAAGCCAGGGGTTTTTTTTTGTTTGTTTTCTAATACACAGGAGATTGTAACCATCTGTTTACAGTTTTCTAAATTCCTGTGGGGTTTTATGCAAACTTCTTACAGTTCCTTGAGTAAGCCCTACATGTTCATCATCCTTGGTTTTACTACAGCATTCTCTGGCTCTTCTTGTGTGTGTTAAGCAGGCAGTGTTGGCAGAGATGTGAATTAGAAGTCATGTCCTGTAATAAAGACCATGATCTCTTTGATTAATGTGAATAGTTCAGGTTGCTAACAATAAATGCAACCACAAATAAACAACAATGTTGTATTTAATTGTAAATTTCTATCTAGATGTGCAATACTTTACAAAAGTACCTTGTTAAGTCCCAAAAGTAAGGACCTTTGGGTAAAACTTTTAGAGGGATTGAATACATATCATAAAACAAATTAGGTTCTGCTACATTACTAATTATACCTTGTCGATCGGTATAATTTTCTATAGTAAAACCATGTTCCTTGTTATTCTTAAATGCATGTTAGAATGTGCATGGATGAATTAACTTCTAGAGATAGTCAAAGTGAATTAAAGATAGAACTCTATGTGAATTTTAATAGTAATTTTGTACAAGTTCTGTACTCATTCTTTATGAGCTTTATGCAGTTAGGCATTTCTACCTCTTTTCAGTCTTTCTATATGTTTATGTATTTTTAATGTCTTTTGGTTTAACTGCTTCAAATAGTCTGTTTCATCATCACCTGTTACGGAAAAAAAATGCGTGCTTAATTGAATTTAAATTATTTTAAGAGTCTACAACTTATAACCATCATCTACTAAGACAAAATTTCCAACTTGTAGGAGTTAGTAACTTTGAAGTTGACATTTCTTTTCTTCGGTAATAATTGCAATCGCAGATTCTTCACAAATGGCATATTACATGAAGTGAAAGTTTAATTATAAGGGGAAACTTAATTGAATATTTCTGTTTGATTAATAATAAAGAAGCAGGGACATCATGTTTGATTTTAGACAGGCCAAATAAAGGCTGTTGAAGTACTGCTGTCGGTGTGTTAAATGTGCAGTGCTAAGGTGTGAGTTTCTTGAGGCAGAGCATGGGCTGTGGCCTCTGCTGGGGTTTGTGAGATTCAGAGCAGTCCAAGGCAGACCAGACCCAGGTCACGAGGCCTTTACACAAACTCTCTCAGCTGCTGGTCAATAGATGATCTTCAGTTTAGTGAATGCAGCAGCCCTGCTTGAAAGAGCAGACTGGAAAGGTGGAAAGGGTGAGTATTGTGCTTTCCTCAGAGCACCCAGAAAATAAATGGGACTGCAGTTTCAAAGTCAGTGGGCCCCATTCACATCTGATGTAAAATAATTTAAATCCAAAATGGCCACAGAGACCTCAGTAAAATCACCCCACAAGGAAGCAGCAACAAGAAACAAGCAGAGGAACAAAATAGGGATTTTTAAATTTTTTTTTCTTCTCAGTATATCAGAATTTCAGCTTTTAAAATTTATTTAAAATTAAAGACACTTAAATCATGTCATTTTTTCCCGGTTGTGATTATGGATTGCTGAAACCTGCCCATGTCTATTTCGCCACCATGACATCTCCTTGCTGGAGTTCCTAATCACTAAATTATTAACTTCAGAGAAAGCTTGATCTGCTGCCAGAGACATGTACTTTTTCCAGGCAGGCTGTTTATGGCATATAGCTCCCAGATGATTGTCATATCACTCAGCAGTTGTTCCTGAACACATCCATTTAGTGAATGTACAGGATTTTTTTACTAGCCAAGTTACTTTACCAAATATTTTGATGCGCAAGAACTAAAACACAAATTAAACTAAAATACAAACATTACTGAAAATTCAAAGAAGTGTTGTCTGTAAATTTATGCCTGGTAGTTCCTTTACTGAGCAAGAAGCTCAAAAGAAAACTTCTAACAAAACAGCTGTAACTGGAAGATATCCATGTCAGGCTTTACATGTTGTAAAAGATGTGCATTACAAAGTGCTGGGTTTTACAGCGTTGTGATGGGATGCTATTTCAATAACTAAGATACCCTAATAATTAAGAAATACTCCTGAGTAACCAAGCCCACTTTTAAGTACTTTGTGTTTCCATAGGATTTTTTGCCAAAAAAGTTATCAAACTTACTGCTTAGGGCTAGAACCTCACACAGTTACAATCCCATCACACCACATCTACATCTGTATCTTACACCCAGAACAGTCCAGTATGCTCTTTTTTTTTTTTTCTTCTTTTTTCCTTAAAAAAAGTATTGTGATGCACCAAAAAAGAGTGGAGTTCAGTTTCTAACACTAAAAGATATAAGAGGGAAAGAAGAAAATTGTTTAGATTTTCAGGGTACTGTTGAGCTTCATTAGGCAGGTGCTTGTAAATGGATACTAGTTTTCCTACAAAATCAAGAATTTCTGGAAATAATCACATAGTAGCTGGGCATTAGCACTGCTTGATATTCTGATAAATGAAACTGCCCCCATGATGATGTTTTTGAATCTACACCATAGGAGATTTGGATTTACTGGCATATCTGCACTATAACCCATGTATCTAACCCTAGCTTTTTGCTGGAAAAATTGAAATGAGCTTTGTAATTCATCTGAAATCTATGCCAGGGCTCCCAGTGCATAAGAATAGCCTGATGGAGCTGTATGTGAAGGAGGAGAAGCTTCTGAACTTTTCAGGAGGGGGTTGAATGTATATTACAGCAAATAGATCATTTTAAATTAGTGTTCAGTACGTTTAGGATAGAGTGTATTTTTTCTCCTGTAGAAATTGCCTCTGAACACAATTCAGAAACCCAATCTTAGGCTTAGCAATGAACATTTCAAAAACGTAAATTAATATCCTCATGGGGAAGAAATATGGTTTATTATAGAATCACCTGCAATTGCCACTATAATTATGGCTTTGTCAGTATTTCTGTGAAAACTATTTATTAGGAGTTTTGGAAAAATACACTTTCAGAATGAGCTGTAATTGAGTGTGCAGCTTTGCAGGCAATGTCTGAGCCTGAGGTGTGTCCTGCACTTGGTGCTCAGAACAGACAAATTTGACTTTTCTCCTACGAAAGGTCATACACAAGTTGTTGGGAGATTCCCAGAGATGCTGACTTTTCTCTCTAAGTAGCCTTTTTAATATCTTAAGCAGGGAATCATCCTGCTTAGGATGCCTCTGGCAGAGGTCAGTTCTTGCTGACAGCATCAGTCCCTGGAGTGTGGGTCATGCCCCTTCCTGCAGGGCTGGCAGTGCCAGAGCAGAGGGGGAATTGGCCTCTCCTCATGGCCTTGGCAGTCCCAGGTGAATGATTGGTGACCCTGGAGGTCTTTTTCAGCCTATGTGATTTGGTGATCCTGTAATTTCTTTGTTTTCCTTACAAGAAAAGATGGTAAATTTGCAGTTAGAAAACTGTTGTTGTATCCACTGGCACAGCAGAGACATAGATTCAATATTCTCCTCAATACTAGTGCATATATGTCACCCTGAAAATTAAGCCTTCTGATAATGTTTTCATGGTTTTGGTTGATTTCCCATGAGAGTCTGGTAAATATGAGTTGTTTGTCACATTCCTTCTGAGAAATATTTTTTGATGGACGTTTTGCATGACCAATGTGCTTGGGAAAGTGGTAACTTAATTATCCAATCCCTGGTCATTGTCAAGAATCTATAAATACCGGAGTCAGAAAATAAAGTCACGGGTTTTTGTTCTAACGCTGAAGGTAGTAGTGTGAGTCATTTGGTGTCCTTTAGTGACACGTGCTTGATGCTCTAAATTACAAAAATTAATTTAATTCAGATTTCAAAGTTAGTTATTATCCCAAGAGACCTATATAAGTTTGACAGGAAATTTTAATATATTAAGAGGATGCTATTTTACCACGTTGACTTTCTGTTTCAAAATGATGACTTTAAGTTTTATCTCTTCTTTAGCTGGTAATCTGGACTCTGTTTTGTGAAACAGTCTTGTGGTTCTGGAGAAGTTCCTCTGAAACTAATAGAATGAGAATTAGAGTAAAAATGAGGTTAAATAAATAAGATGGAAAGCCAGACCTACTCAAAGAAAAATACTGGAAATGTTGACCACCCCATAGTTAATGTGAGAACATTGATGTCTCACAATAGTCTTGTAATGTGAATGACATTAAAAGCAGGGAAAAAAATTAGAAATTTAGGAAAAAAAAAAGTGATCCTCACTTGTTTAATCTGAAATCAAGCAAGCAAATTTTAGTGAGCCGAGAGTGTTTTTCAGGAGAAACATAGGTACAGATCCTGGGGTCAGGGATTTAGGACAGGAAGAAAGTGCCTTTTATCCCACTTTTATGGGCTTTGTTTTAGGGAGAGAAGAAAAAAGAATTCTTGCACCCCTCCAACAGAGATCATTATGTGTCAGCCCAATGAAGCACTTCTTTCATTACAGAAATGTAAAGTTATAAAGACATTCAGGAGTACTGTTTTCCTCCTCAGCTGGTAATATAATTTGAGTGTTACAAAAAAGGGTGTTAATGAGTGATTAAAAATGGGCATAATTTAGTTTTTAAATGTCCTGCTCACTCTCTCACAATTAGCAGCATGTGTTTATATATTAGTAGAGCTTAATCAGATCAGGAGGGAAGAATTTTAACTCAGAGGAAAGGAAATCCCAGGGATGATTTTTCAAAGCAGATGTGAACATCTATTTTCATTTTAGGGATTACCTAAACAAGACAGGATTCATTGGTGCTCTAACTCTGGCTATGGAATGAAGATGGGCAGGTTCTAGATTCTAACTGTGACTTAATGGTTTTCTTAACAGGCTGTTCAAAATCATAATTTTGGCATATTTTTTTAATTAGGGGCATGATGTGTCAGTCATGGGGTAATATCTGTCATTAGCATGAGGTTGCCAAGAGCTCAAAATAGGTGATTAAAATGGTCACTTTTGTCCTTCAAAACAGAAAAATGTAATACTGTTCTTTGTATTCAGAACTGGTACAGAAACTCTGATTTCAAAGCTCTATTTAATCTTCAAAAATTCCAGAAACTGGATATTTTTTTTTTCCAGTTCTGTCCACTGTCTGTGAAGAGCTGTGTTTTCTATCCCCTCTGTAGTATGTCTTGAGATCACAAATAATCAGTTTGTGCAGCTTATCATTACCTCTAATCCTTAAATTACACTCACACTCTAACTGAAATCATTGCAAGTGGCTTTCACGAATTCAGTAGGGCACAGCTCTGTAAAAAAAAATAGCATTGCAACTCATGAAGGAAGCACTTGAGAGAAAATATGTCCTGGAAATGGCCAGGACTACTTCCCCATTCTGTTTATCTTGAGGAGTGAGTTTATTCTGTGGTAGTGCCAGCTAAATAAGCAGCATTAGTAGTTAATTAAGAGACTATTAAATATAAACAAGGCTGTCATGAACTTGGAACAGGGTAAATGGAATAGAGAAAATGTTGGTTGAAAATATAACATGAAAATTTCTAAGGTTAATCCATCAGAGTTTAATAGCTTGCATTGTCTTTTGTCATAGATTAAATAAAGATTGATAGCACATCTGAATAGTAGCATTTTCTACTCAGTTTTTGGGAGGGACTGGTTTTAGTAACCCAGCCCTTACTTACATTGGGATGAGAATGTGTTATGAATATAGCTTAATTTCTACATGCTTCAGTCATCTTCAGATTTATTTAAAATAGTGAATCTGTGTGTGTGACAGTAGCCACAAACCAGTGCAAGAGATATATCAAACAAGCATTTGAAAAGTGGAGGACAGTTACAAAAACAGCGATGCTTTTTAAAAGCATTTTAAATACAGGCAAATAATTTTTTGATACAAAATGAGTGATTTTAAAATTTTTGTTTTCTTTACACATTCTGGGAAATTTTAGGAGTAAAAGTGAATCATCTCATGCATGAAAACACAATAATTTGGTAGTAGTAGTAAAAAGAGAAAAAAATAAAGTATTTTAACTTAACATATTCTGCTGCTTTCCCCCATTCCTGCTTCAGGAAGAGTCAGGCCATGCCTGACAATAGATTTGCAGTAGAAGTGTATAATTCCCTTCTTACAGGCATTCATTATTGCATTAGAGATATTTCATTTCATAACAAAGGCAAAGAATCATCTTAGGCATGGTATCATGGTAATGCTTTAAAACATAGAATGACATTTGTGGTTTTTGCATATTCCTTTCATCTTCTGCAGAATGGAGTATATCCTGTATGACTGTGAGTACCTATAGCAATTCCACATCTTCCTCTTTGATTTCCTAGGGTGGTAGGAATTTGCAGAGAATGTTTTATACAATGGTTGGTTTAGTGACTGTGGTGTCATCAGAGATGAAGCTTCAATTCCAGTTTCTCTGCCTTTGCCAATCACTTTTAGGAGATGGAACATTAAATAGGCGCGTTCAGTTTTCCTCCTTTTTTTTTTCTCTTTCATACCTTTTTATACCCTTATTGTCAGATGTGCCCAAAATACAAAGGAAGCTATTAAAAAGAAATTAAATCCCTGCAGTGAATTTTGAATTGATTGAGAATGAATCTCAGTGGTTTGTAGCAGATTGTCCCCAGTGAGGGACTGCAGAACACGTGGTGAGTGTGTGCACACGTGTGCAGGGAGCTCTCCTCTCTCCACATTATCCTTTCCTTGAGAGGAGATTGATAAACACAATTCCTTTTTTCCTCCGTGGGAAAAGAATGGATGAGTTTCTCACCCCAGCCCAGGCACATGTGGAATCTCATTTTGTGAGGCTCAGAGCCACAGGCTCACAGACGTGCTCAGGCTTTTAGCAGGGACTGAGTGAGGTAAGCCAAGGAGCCAGAGCTGCTGCTGGTGCTTTGAGAAGTCTCTTGCTGCTGTGCCACAGGCTCTTCTCCTCCTCTGCACAGCAAAGTTTCCTAGGTTTGTTCTCAGAACTGGCAGAACTGCTTTTCTTCATCAGGAAAAGCAAATTCCATGCGTTTTTGCTGGAAGGCCCCTTTACTGAATAAAAGGTCAATGAAAATACCAACGGTTCGAGGTCTGCCAGTCCTAAGCATGTAGAGTAATGTTTCAAATGTTACCAGCAAACTGTAGCTGCAGGAAAATACTCTATAAAGTGACTTCTACACCTCTGTAAAATATTTACATGTGTTTGAAATGAGATGATCCCTCATAATGAAGTATAAGTAGCCAACATACTTGCTTGGCTCTACTTGCATTTTAAGTTTGAAGGCTTTTAAAATTTGAAATCAGATGCAGGTTTTTTTTCTTGTCTCAGTGTAAATTAAAAAATGAAAAAAGAAATATGGGTGAATCCATACACTTTATTCTGCTATTAGATTATTTTCTCAACTTTCCTTTCAGCTCTTTCTACCGAATTCACACTTTGAGTGGATTTAATTCTGGAAAGTTATCAGCTTTATTACACAACTGTGGGATATGCTTCTCTAAATGTCAGGTATTATCAGAGCACAGCACATTTAGAAGAACTCAGACTGTATAACCCCAAGGTTATATGTATTTAAATCTGACTTCATTACATTTTATACAAGACAGAATATCTCTATCCAAAAAGGTCTGCGAGATTTTTTTTCTCCCATTACTTGCCACACTTCAAAATCAGCTGGAGAAAAACCTTCAAAAGCAGAGCTGTGAGGGTCGGAGCTGCACAAAGCATTGACGTATTAATGTTGCATGTGTTTGATTAACAGTGAGATACAACACTGTGTTATTCATCATGCCAAAAAATACCTCTTCAAGAACCAACTAATTTCTTCTCTGGAAAGGACTGGCAAAGGATTCAGTCAGTGGGCAGGGAGAGAGAGTTTGCTGCAGGAGGGGAGCAAACCCCCCTTGGTGCCAGGGCTGTGTCTTGGGGCAGCATTTGGCAGGGCAGCAGTGGCTGCTGGGGTGTGGCACAGGCAGGTGCAGCGAGTGCTGCTCTGAGGATGCTCAGCAGGGCCAGGGGTTCAGCTGCTGGGGGTATCACATCTATTTTATGTGTGACAACAGAACAATTTAGCACCTGTTTCAAAACTCGTTTTTTTTCTCTTCGATGTGTGAGGAATTTTAATCCTAAAAGGACATCTCTAGGAGGATCCAATAATTGAGTTTCTACCAGTGATTCTTCTTCCCTCAGGGCTGCACTATTGGGTTGCAGTGGCTATGATCCACTTTACAAACCCAGGTTCTGTTTACATCTGCCTCTTAAAAACCATCCTGAGAAAGGCATCCTGCATTCACGTAGGATTCCAGTTGAAATTGATAAAACAACCAACCTCATGGTGCAGTTAACTTCAGAAATGTCCATGTAAATCTTGATGCACAGGTGCTTAGCTGGGCCACAGAACATGCAGCACAGTTGTTTTAAGCTGTGTGAGACGTTGGTAGTTGCAGAGCAATAGCTGATTCTTATTCCCCCTTGTTCTTTTTTTCTGTATATAACTTTTTTTTTTTTTCCTTAAGCAGTAGCTAGAAATCAGACTGTTGCCTGTTTTCATTCATCATCTCCTTTGTTTGTTCTTGCCTGGGCCTGCCTGAAAGTCTGGATAAAATGTGTGAATCAAAAAAAAAAGAAACAGATGCCTTATGCTGAACTTTGTGCAGGAAGAGAATAATGAGAGCAAGTAGAGAAAATCAGTCAAACACCACAGGCAGGGGTGTGAAAGCTGAGTAGGGATTGCACTGCAGATGGGCTGGGTGATCAGGAGAGCACCTCGCTTCCCCTGCCAGCACTGTGGCCATGAAAGGAGAAACAACAACAGCAACAACAGGGGAGTTGCTGCTGATTTGTGTTTTCTGTCAGTGTGTACTTACGGCATGGCCATGTGGGATGCAGGACCAGGCACTTGGGATGTTTCCCCAGGCTGAGGGAGTGAAGTAAAGAGCCCTTAGAAAGTGAATCAACAAAAATGAAAGGAAAAACGAGGGAAAAGCCAACCTGTCTGTTGGAGAGAAGAGGAACTGCTTATAGGAGTGAAGGTTAAAGTTCTGTCTCTTCTGCCCCAGCGTTCCAAAGCAAGGTTAGCTGTGACCTGGTTAACCTAAAAAATGCTTTGTTTAAGAGAGTGAAATAAAAGATTAGAATTGCCTTCCTCGCCCTGATAAAAATTGCTGCAGGGAAGTACCTGAGGTAAAGCAATTGTGATGATTTTTGATCTCTGAAGACATATGGAAGATAGACAAGATCCATAAAACTGGAATGGACAGAGTGGCTTTCCCCCAAAGGAGAGAAAATAGGAGTTTCTTAGGAATTTTGGTGGAGAAATGGAGTGAGATTGATTTTTTTTGAGAGGAGTTAAACTACTTGAAAATACCTAGAATTTAACGAAGAGTAGGTAACTGCCAAGATTATTCTGTAAAGTTCAAATCATAACAAATAGTGATAAGGAGTGATTACTCCATGGTAGTGGCCATGGTAGTGTCAGCAGGGGGAGATGATGAAATGTGGTCTAAATGGGACCACCAGAATTAAAAGCAGATTGCAGTTCTGTGCTTGGAGTGAATGCTGGCAAATAAATGGTTCACTGTCAAAAAAGATGGATTTATATCTCATAGGTCTCTGACCAGAGACCAGTAATATTCAGCATTTTGATAATTCTGATAACAGAAAAGAGAATACATCTATTTAAATTACCAGATAATATCAAAGTGGGTTACCTCACTTTGATATTATCTGGTAAGCCTCAAGAACAAAATTAGAATTGAAAGCTATATGAAAGAATTGGGAGAAGTGATTTGTGTATGCAGGTTTCAATTCAATGGATACAATTGCAAGATCCTACACTTCCTAGAGAACAAACCTAGTAAACAATTACCTAATAGGCAGTGTATTATAGTCAGTAGTATTATGTACAAATATATGGGGATATGGGTCAGGGAACAAACTGAACACAAAAGTTATGTCCTATGCTTTAGGGGAAAGGAAAAATGAACTCTCACACTTTAGTGTTTAAACTTGTGTTTTCTGTAGGACATAGTGAAGTCTTGAAAAGAATATTCAGGTCAAGAAAGAACTGAGTTTCCTTAGCCTCAGCAGGGGGAGGCTGGGGATACAAGTCTTCAAATATGTAGCAGATTCCTGTGTACAGTGAGATGTTTTTCTTTTATATGATTTTATGGTAGGAGATTAGGATTAGATAGATAAATTTGTAGCCAAAGAGATTTTGGTTGGAATGAGGAGAAACATTTCTAAATCATAAAATAGTTAAAAGCTGAAGTAATTTTTTTTTTTTAGAAAGTGTGTAATTTCCACATTTGGACGTTTTTGTAGCCTGATTAAACCTGATTCCTCTCTGTGCTTTAGTGGCAGCTCATTTTGTCTTGAGGTGAGGCTCAGTCAGATTTTTCTTCCATTTTTCCACCAGGCATTGATATTTTGGATACTAAATCCCACACTGCTTGGTATTGCAGTCCCCTTCTCAGTCTGTTTCAGTGCAGGGGATAATCCAATAACAGAGGAAGTCTATTTACGTACATCTTTGAGACTTAAGAAATTCCCTTTTCCCATTGAATGCAAAACCTGTTTAGGTTGCATTAAGTATGACCAGAATGTTGATCAGCTCTTCTGCATTACCAGGCAGGGTGGAAAAATTCCTCTTTCTTATTACACTGAGGTCTCTTGCATTTGCATGTTAAGAATTACAAATTGTGCCAAATCTGATACTGTGGAAGAAAACCACATGATTGGTAAAATCAGGTAAGGAGAGGAGTAAAAAAATTGCCCCAAGAAGTAATTTAGATGATCATTAAGTACATACTGTTTGCCTTCAGATCTAAGTGGAAAACTTAATTTAAAGCTAATATTCTGTATTGAAAGTTATTAATGTTTTTAGTGTCTTTCCTACTGAAAAATAACATATGTAATTTGCTATATTGATAGCATATAGCATAATAACTTGGTTTTAGAATTATAACTTGGTTTTAGCTGGCTCTAATTTTTTATTACTCGAAAATTTTTAAAACTAAGTTGCACATGAGAAGTCCACTCAAGAATGTCAAGATTCATGTTTTGGGTGTTTTGGTTTGGTTTTTTTTCCCCAAAAAAGAGTGTTTTGACACTTTACACACAGCAATTTAATACTCAGAATTAATTGCATTGTTCTTTTAATTAGAAATGGAATAATTTGTCAGTGTTAGAAAGTTAAAGTTAACTTGTAACTGTGCACAGGGCAGTCTATCACAAACCACTTTATTTCCTACAGTGTATTTATGGAATATAATGCACCTCTTTGCTGTGTGATAAATACCCTCGAGAAGATTGTTCAGGAATTAAATGTGCTGTTATCAGCATGGAACAGAGCAGATAACCTTGCTGTAGCAAGCATTGTGGTGTCTTTATCTCATCTTTGTGCTGCAGAGCTGCAGTCACCAGCAGGGTGATTGCTCCAGAGGTTCTGTGCTCGGATCAGCTGCCGTGGGAAGGCCAGGGAATTCCAGTGGAACAGCTAGTGATGGGCTAGCAGAGATTCAGTCAGCCAGGAGCTATGCCAGAAATGCAAATGGAGCTTTACAAGGGCCTCCTTGGGAATAATGGAAAATGCAATTTCTCCTGGATAAAAGTAGTGGTGGGATCCCAGGCTTGAGTCCAACAGATCAGCTCCACCAGAGCAGTCTTCTGTGGGAAGCTCCATCAGTTAATCATGGGAAGGGATGATGAGAGAGTTAAAATTTATTTGACCAAAGCAGATCATTAGCTGCCTGATGAACTTTACTTCTGAAGTACTGATGGAGAAGTGTCTGCTGAGAGAAAGAGCTCAGTAGCATTTAGTTTTGTGTGCCTTGGCTCTTGGGTACTACTGACCTAATTGGAACAAAAAAAAAGGAAAAAATGGATGAGAAAAAAGAAGTGATATCTAATAAGTTCTTAATAGACCCTTAGAAATTCCTAACCCACTAAATAAATATACAATTAATCATATAACTTGTACCAACCTAAAAGCCAGTTGCAGGCTACAGAGGTCTGGATGTGTCCTGTATTACCTTGGTAGTGCTGTGCTTGTGGGGTGCATTGCTCTTACTGATGATCATTCTTAATACTGAAAAAGAGAAAAGAATGATCAGCTTTTTAACAAGTATAAACTGTTAGGGTCACATTTAATGTCATTTCCAAAGCCTTTAACTGTAATCCATATACATCTGTGTTCATTTAATATTAGCTGGAATGGGAATGGTGCATAGTTAAGGTCACAGACCATTATAAAACATTTATTTGTTTGATGGAAACCTGCAGTCTATATGTGTGAAATAGATGCCTGAAATGTCTCTTTGTGAGGATATCTACTCCGTACCACTGAGCACCATGAAATTTTTTGTTACTGAATTGAATCAGGGAAGATTCAGATCTTGAGGAAGTGTAGAACCAGTTACACCACTCGGTCTTGGGCACATAACCAAATGTAGACTACACTTGAACCCTCTGAGAGGGTGGATTTACTGTGAATCCTATCCCTCCTCAACATCTACAAAAAGCTTTTCCACTTGCATAATCTAACACAGGGTTCTTATCCTTGAAAGAATCCTGGATCAACATACATGATTCTCTGTATTTATTTTTTTTTTTTATCTCAGCTTCCTTATTGAATTTATATTTTGTACAAGTAAAATTTAACTAAAGGGTATTGGGTAAGAGTCATTTGAACTACAGCACCATTATTAGTAACAGGAATTCTGTAATGATTTTGCTAAATTAGTGATAAATTTCTGTAAGGGATGAGGAGTTTTCAGGGTCAGTCTCCCTCTTGAAAATGTGACCTATTGTGCATCTCTTATGGCAAATAAACCACATTAAAAAAAAAAACAAAAAACAAACAAAAAACAAACAAACAACAAAAAAAGACAAAAATATTTTAAAAGGGAATTCAGATGTAAAAACAGACATAGTGCAATAGTGAACAGAGGTTAGAAATCATTACAGCAATTGAGAATTTGGCCAGTGGATTTTAGTCAAATAGCCACTGCTTAGTTAAAAATCTAAACAGCTCAATTTGATACAAGTCAATATTATTTTTAAAAGAACACAAATGTGAATTTGACTAGGTAGTTCCTCATATTAAAGGTGCTTAAATAATTTTATAACTATCACTTACTTAAATTTAAAAAAAAAATTGATCTGTTTTTACGCATTATGTACATAATCATTTTAGGTTTAATCATTTAATTCTGCACACTGAATTACAAAGAAGATGAATTAAATATCAAATAAGTGTTATATTATGGAATTTGCTCCACTTGAGTATGTGAGAGGAATATAAGCACTTTATATCAGGTATTTGATGTAAAATCTCTTGAATTTCATTATTTTGATTAGAATGGCTTTAGTGCATGTGGAAAGGGTAATGATAGCAATTTCTGTGGTTTTGTGTCACATTTATGGAGGTATTTGAATGCCTAAAGATGCAGCACCAGAGATGGTCTGTAGGAATCCTGCTGGAGCTGTGTATCTCATTCTCTTACTGGTATTGCATTGACTGCATCTGACATCTAATGCATCCATCTTGAGAAAGTTTAGGATTCTATTCCCCACATATCTTTTCACAGAGCAAATACTAAAATTATGTCAAATGTGGCCCCAATACAACCTTGGTTTTATTGTTGTCCCTGCAAAAGAACTACAGCCTAGACTAATCTGTCGAATTTATGACTCACACTCATGGGCTGTTGGCTACTTAGTTCATCTCCATGAACAAAGAACTCTGTAGGGTTTCACAGTGCAAATAACTGAAAATCTGCAGTTTGACCTTTGCTTAAAAAATATATGTGTGTGTGTATGTTATATACATATATATATATATATCTGACATACTGTGAGTATATATGTCAAATTAATATCAGTGTGTATTTAAACTAACAAATCACACACTGATGAACTAAACAAAGTTTAAAGAGATAAATAAAAAGGTTTTCATCACAGATGTATTTTCCTAGCCATCTCTTTTCAGATTTGTCCACATCAAAGGTGGGTGTGGTCAACAGAATTAGGCAGTAATCTATTTTTATCAATACTTAGATTTTCCTAATAGATGTTTCCTTCTGTCAAGATTATTTTCCTTTCACAAAGTTCATACACAGAGCTCTTTTTATAAAAATAGTTCTATTCACTGGTACAGATGTTCTCAAAAGAAAGCCATCCTTCTGAAGATGACATTCATAATCATATTCTCAGTAGGTACAATTATAAATATATTGGAAATTAAGCCTGCTGACCAGAAAAAAACATTGCAAAATGAATGTTCTGTGTAATGAATCATAGAAAGATCTGGTTTGGTTGTCTAAGATTTATTTTTTTTTTAAATTTCTCTTAAATCACTAGCTTTCTCACAAATTTTTTTTTGGATCACAATAGGAGCTGAGAAAATGTGCAAGTGCTCTGTCAGGAGGTTTTGAAAGTTGACTTGTAGCCCACACAGTGGTGTTAAAAGAACAAATCCAGATGAGTCCTTAACTTGGTATAGTGAAGCTGGAA
Organism: Poecile atricapillus; assembly: GCF_030490865.1. NCBI lineage: Eukaryota > Metazoa > Chordata > Aves > Passeriformes > Paridae > Poecile > Poecile atricapillus. Next base: position 7,951,984 of record NC_081253.1, read on the forward strand.
TGGTTTTGCCATTCTTCAGTAAGAACTAATAGCTGATACAATTCAACAAGCAGTTGATACATTCTGTGACAATTTATTATGTAAAATCAGAGCACAAAGTAGTTCTCTGGGAAATATTCAACATGGAGAAAAAAAAAAAGTAGTTAATTATTTTTAAAATAGAACAAATGTTTTGTAAGAACATTCTACAAATTAGAAGGGTGAACATAGATTTTAAAAAGTATTAAATGGAAAGAACCCCCCCAACCACCTCCACTCTATGAGTCACTTCCCGTACAAAACAGAAATAAGGCAGTGAAGTATCAAGCTAGCGCCTTCATCACTGGAATCTGGAATTGCTCATTAAACAAATACTTTAATGGGAAGCCTGTGCCTTTCTATTTATAAGAAATAACTTAGCCTGAAGGGAAAGGGTCAACCTGACCCAGGTCATTGCCTCAAAAGTGCTAAGGCAGAGTTTTCATTCGCTTGAAACACCACTGTACAGCTTTATTGAATCCACCATGCTAGTGGATATCAATGGGGATGGTTGACACTGTTTGACTCTTAAGAAGTAATACATTAATCCAGTGGCTGAAAACTTTATCCCAGGGCAGATGTCCAAAGATAAAAACAGGCTGTGTGTTTTTCAAATATTTTAACTTAAAAAATATTTAAAGACTGTCTCACAGTCCTTTTCTCTTAGCCCACTGCATGGCAGGGGTATTTCCCATCTGCATTATGCATGAGGAAACCATCCCATCTTTCTCACAGAAGAGGAATTGGCCCCATTCCTGGCTCCTTGATCACGAAAAAAAGTTGTCTGACCACCTCTGACAGGACAGTTGGGAAAGCAGATAGATCTGCTGGTGTTGGCATTTCTCAACAGTGCTGAAAGAAGTGCTGGATAAGTGAATTTCCATAAATGAGAGTTAGCAGTTAGTTTGGTACAGATAGAATGAAAGAAAGATCTTTTAAAATACAGAGTTGAAATACCTTGAAGTAGGTGGCAAAGACTAGACCTTTATGTAACTGTCCCAGAGAAATGTTTTAAGCTGTCTTTGTTGCACATCACTCTTTAAACCAAGCTTCCATCTCAGGCTATGAGTAACACTGATAGTGTGACAGACCTAACAGATCAAATGGTTGAGTCCACTTTTTAGAGAAATATTAAGATGTGCCCTTTATTATCCAATTTTTGTGTTCTTTTTAAGTAAGGACAAGTCCTTTTGGGTATTTGAGCATGAAAGGTTTAGCCTGGGGTCTTAGGCAATAAATTAATGTTCCAGCGAAGGCAGTCAACCACCTGCACAAATTTAGCTTTTATAATTCTATTTATTGTCTGCAAATATAGCACCAGATTAGATGTTTCCTGGAGAGACGAGTTTGGTGTGAGGTATTCATCACTTTGTTACAGCTTCTTTGAGATCACCATGAAGCACTCCCTTGTATTAAATGAATAGCTCTCTTATCATGACCTTTTAATCACTTCATCATGAAGAGGTCTTTTACTTGCTACAGGAGTCTACTTCATGATACCACCATCAAAAGGACTGTAATATCATAAAACAGCCACAACAGAGACCAGTACAGAAATATGGCACAATACAAGAAAATTAGTGAAGGTAGACCTAGTTGGCTGCAAGCAGCATCATGGCTTGCTAATGGGAAGTGCTGGAGAGGATAACTGGCTGTGAGCTCCATTGTTGGGAACGGCACCTGGAGGTGATATTTTGCTCAGTTTTGTAACCGGGTAGAGGAACAGAAGGGGAACAGTGTAAGCCTGTTAGCAGGGCCAGCAGCACCAAAGAAATCCTGGAGATGTGGGAGATGAATAGGGCACGACCAAAAAGGAAGTTTAAAGACGACATTTAGCGGTAGTGATACTTGCCGTACTTACTCCTATGGAAAAGGTTTTCTTTTCATGCTGTATTTAAAACATGAAGATACTGGAGTTCACACTGCAGTGCAGAACTGATGTAAGGAGGGGAGAAGTCCAAATTGTGGTGTTCAAATGATTTGAAGAGTTTAAAAAAGTTTTCTAGAGAATGTCTTGGAGGGATGGAGTCCCGGCCATGTTGGTTGCCTGGAATCATAAAGGTTTGATTGCAATACAAGAGCACTTTAAACACATGGATTTCAAAAGTAGTTGTGAGAGCTGTTCATAGCTCAACCTACAGGCAGATAAATATTCAAAGAGAAACAAACAGTCATTTTATCATGAAAACTCTGTAAAATGCTGCATAAGGTATTTATTGATATTAAAAAACTCTGCCAGTGGCATACAAAGATTCCCTGGGCTCTCCAACACCCAGAGTTACCATTAAAGGTGTCTTGATGTCACAGTGGGAGACCAGGAGAGAGGATGACTTATCACGAGAAACACCCACTGCCTTCCTGCTCTTCCGTGTGTCATATCCACAGTAGGCAATTAATGCTGATGGTAATCAAGACAGGTAGTTCATGTCCAGGTACTGAACTTCCAGATTGCTCAGAAAACAGTTTTTCATTCATGTCTTCGATCCTCCAGAAGAGAACGGCTCCAGGTGCCAATCTGTTCTAGCTGAATTCATTCTTCTGTTCCCTGAGCTGTGTGCTCCAGCACCACGCCTGCACACTGCAGGTCTGCTTGCTGCTGTCCTTCCCTGCTGCCTCTTCTCCTTTGATCTCATCCTCTTCATTTCCAGCCCTTTAAGGGTCTCAGCTCTGTTTTGTTCTGGACTTTTTAGTTCTTTATGGCTCTTTTTTCCCATCCTGATATTTTTAGCCGTATCTTTTTGTCTTCCTTCTTTCATCTCACATGCTTGCTGCTTTAGCCATCTGCTTCCCTCAGCCCAGTTTTCTTTTCCATTTCCCCTTTGCATTTCTTCAGACCCACAGGCCATTTATCTCATTGCTTCTCCTTTCTCCAGCTCCACAGGGTCTTTTCATCTCCTCATGCAATTTGTAAGCAAACAGCAGATGAGCATCCGGTATCTGCTTCCTAACTGCTGCCTGAGTGACTCAGATTGTCTGGAGAAGAAAAAGAGACTATAGTCTTTACTTCAAAATTGACTCATCACATGCTTTGATTTCCTTTTGTATCCTCATCATTTCAGGACACCTTCAGTTTTGTTTAGTTTTGTGCTCAGAACCTGGACATTTCATTTATATGAAATGCTAATTTAGAAAATATTTTCTCAGTAGTTTTTTAACTTTTTTTTTTCATCATATTTCACATGAATCAGTTTATGCATATTTTTGTAAATATCACAACATGAAGAAGTGTGTCTCTTCAAAACAAGGAGGTGTTTTTTTCTGCATTTGGCAATTTTCTCTTTAGCAATCTGCTTGAATAAATACAATATGTGACTCACTGTGGAAAAGCTGAAAATAAAACCAAGTCTTGACTTGATTCTTTCTTCCACAGTATCTCAAGGAGCAATTAAAGCATTGCAGAACACTCTGAGAAGACTTGATGAAGCTTTGCCTTTAAGAATCAGTGTTTTAAAACATATTTTGTTTTTAGTTAACAATTTTAAGTACATGTGGAGACACTTAATCCAAATTCCCTGTAGATGATACCTTTTGTGTGGGATATGAGTAATCCATAGGACCCAGTAAAGAGATTGGATGGTGTAAAGTGTTCAGGCATATTAAAGTACTTAAACATGTATTTTTCTAAGACAGATTTGGATTCTCAGCTGCACTGACCAGGGGCAAACACCCTTGCCCATCTCATATTTCTGTAGAGATAAAGCTCTGGTTGTGCTATCAGAATTTATATCTTTTGTTTTCCCTTATGCTTGTCCAGATCAAAATATACAGACTCTAAAGCTGCCTGCAACTCAGTTCAGGAAAAGAGAAGTTTCTGTAAATCCCTAAATACTCATAATGTCCACATTTTGATCACACTGAATATGAGTGGGAGCATATGCTTGAAAAGGAAGTGCAGATACCTGTGTATCAATACAAAAAAAACAACAAAAATGCACCTATTATGCATGAGGCTTGAGATTTACCAGTTTGACTGTCATGTAACAATGATTTCAGTGCAGTCATTCCTGGTTTTTAATGCTGCAGGTGAATAAGCCAGACAAAAAAAAACATACAAATTTTTGTCATAAGTCATCTCATACAAGACTCAAGAAACATATTTTACGTGATAGTGTAACTAATAGAATTTCAAATGACAGTGATATGTGAGGCTTTCAGAAGTGGCAATGCAGAACATTCTTTCTTGAATAATTCACTCATCTGAGGTTATTATATATTCAAAACTGATTGAGTTGCATATCCAAATGGTGGTCTATCAGCTGTTGATGCAGGAGAAGAAAAAGAAGTTTCAGCATTTATTCTGAACTGTGGTTTGTATCATGTTACTCTTGGTTATATGAACTGAGTTTAATTGATTGTGATTTAATTTACATTCTGCAGTGGGATGTCTTTTTCTTGAGATAATTAATCTTATTGAAAAAATTCTATGTGAACAGTTCAGGCTCTAACAGATTTTCTAGAGGTGCTTTTTTGTTTAGGCTTCCTTGACAGTCTTTTTTCTTACAGATAAATTACGTGTCTCAGAATGTCTCGCCTTTATATTTATTTTGGTTTGGCAGCATATAGTTATGGCTGGCAATATTTCATACCCCAAAGTATTAATGTTAACCATAAATTACTACCAATGATATGCAGTGGTTCTTATCAATCATGAGAAATAATCAATGCTGATTGAAACAAATAAATATGATGCTTTTCAAAGTTATAACCTTGTCATATAACTTCAGTGCTCAAATACATCAAGCTCTACCTTAAATTAACTCTGCAATTATATACAGAGTTTTCATAAACCAGATATTTCACCGAAAGGGCCAAAATTGCGCAAGACTATATAAAGATTTTGACATCAATAGTGGCAAAATGTACTGCTTTTTTTTTTTTTTTTTTTTTTTTTTTGCTTCCAGAATTGGGTAGAAATAATAGGATTTACAGATGGGTGGAAATTCATCATCTCAGTGTTACAGACTCTTCAGTTGATATTTTCTAAGAGTTTGCTCTGAAACCAATTGAAGAACATATTGTGTCACTGAAATGAGAAGTCCCCAGGGCCCTCTCTCTATCCCAGATATAATCAGTCATTAACTGATGTGGCTTAACTTACTGAATCTAACACCAGGAAAATTCCAGTTGAATACTAGAGCTCCAGGAGCCAAAGGTACCACTTCACTGCTGCATGGTGTGAAGCATTTCTGGGGTGTATCCCAAAGTGAGCTGAGCTTTGGTATCAATGCATAGTCTGAGGTCTGTCTGTATTGCCATGGCATGAAATCAGCAGAATTCCAGACTTTAATCAGTATTATCTTCATGGATATGCAGAGGCCGTCACTTATTGGCATAGAGTGTGGTTTTTCAAACTCTGCATTAATAGCATAGGTGTTTATCCTGTGGTTCCACATCCCTCTGTGGCTCAGAATCCAGTGCTGCAGAGCTCTCTCTTCACTTCTTACACACCCAAGGAACCAATCACATGAAACCCAACCACGTCTGTGCCATGTTTAGCTGTTCAACTCCATTTAGCAGCAGTTCCTGTGCTGGAGAACACATGGAGTCAGACTGGAAAGACAAAGGGGGAGAATTTGAGGTGAATGATAACAGAATTTTAGAGAAATTTGGGTCTCACCATAATGTTATTGATACCATTAACATTATTAATTTATTTAGCACATAAATTGCAAAATGGATGGAAGTTTCATCCAGCATCTGTGCATTGCCTTTGGCTGTAGTCATGCTGCTCCTAATTTAATCTCATTAACTCCCTCACAGGTTTAACTAAGGGGGTGCTGAACATCTTGCAACACAAAGATAAGAAAGGAATATATCTTTTTTATTGTTTTGTGATCAGCACATTAGGTACTGATTCCATTCTCTTTGCACTGCAGTCCCAGCAAGGTCACGTGTCTCAAAGCTCATAAAAAGGAAATGAGGAATAGGAGCTGGTTGTGTGAATGTTAATCTGGATTTTTGGAGAGCAAGAAGTTGCTGCTTGGAATCCTGATGGCATAAAGCAGAGACTGCCCCCTCCTACTGTAACTCATTTGCTTTCAGCAGACTTTCCACAATGGAGGAAGCTGGGCCACAAATAATCTGGTGTTCTCCAAACGTGTAGCAGAATAAGGAGTTTGTACACGACATTAAAGACCTGCTGAAAGTATTTTCTTATTTTCATTGCTGGAAATCTGAATTACACCAGTGTTCTTTAAGCAAAATTGATAGTAAAATATCACTAACTACTGGAAAAATAATTTCAATAATTATTTGCATAATTTATATAAATAATACACATAGATTTTGTATAATTTAGTATAATTTGTATTGGCTATGGTTTTTGTATGGGGAATGAGCTTGAATATGTGTTAACTTACTGAAAATACATAATACAGTTATTTTTTCTGGCCACAAGCACACTGTATTTATATCAGTAATCACTTCAAAAGATCTCCATAACCATCGTGTGCCTCATTATGTCCCCTCATATTCTCTCTACTCTGCATCTGGTCCTTGCTCATTATTTGTAGCTCATGGCATGTTCTGGATATTGCATTTTTCTTCCAAGGTACTTTTATCCTAAAGCCAAAATAGGAAGCAATATATGTTTACATTTCTTTTTCTAATTTGTATTTTTGAGCCTTTAGTGGAGGTTTTTTTAAAGATTTGGATTTCTGAATGGGATTTGTCATTGTGTGTGAGTACTTCATTGCCTGAATGGCAGATGAATGATGGGTTATTTTTTGCTTGGCCTTCTAATCACTTTACCACAGGAAAGGCTTTTTGATTTTCAGCATAAGTAGATTTTTCAGTAATTCTTCAAATGCTTAATTCAACTGTAGAAAAGAGAATAAAACAGAATCCCACTCGTGCTGGTGTTTTTTACACTGTGCAAGACAGACAGTAGTTCTGTGGCTGGCACCCACCAAGGCAGTTTGGAAACGTGCCAGAACATTTTACTAATGTATTATGAAAGATCTTCAAAAGTGAGAAGGGCCATGGATGAATGGAGAAGTGAGTGTCCTTGGCAAGATGTATTCCTGTTTACTTCCCTGCTTCACTGTGTCCTGTCCCCTGGTGTCTGGGTTCACATACATTTTATGATTTGCACTGTAATGCAGGGTATTCATTAGGAAGGATCACTTTGAGTTGTAGGGTTGGTTTTTTTTTCAGCTGGGCTTAAGAATATTTGTTTCTCCCTGATGTTGTTATAGATTTGGTGGCCTGAAGAGATAAATGAGACAAGATTTGTGGGAAGAGGTAGTATCTTTTATTAGGCCAACTGATGTAGCTGGAAAAAACAGAAAAGCTTTCAGGCACAGAAAACCTTTTCCAGGTTGGGTTCTCTCATAGCTTTGAACTGCCTAATAATTGACTTGTGCCTGTGAAGCAATAAAAGCAGTTTTTTGATCTTTCTCTTTTTATGAGTAATACTGTTTGGGAGGCATCCATATATTGCAGGAGTTACAACTTTAGTCAGCTAAGGTTGATTATCCTGTGTCCAAATCTGATTGAATTCTGTAACTCATAGTACAAGAATACAATCATTTTTCATTCAGACTAGTAGTCTCTTAAAATACTAGATTTTGGTTTTTGTGGGATCAGAAGTGTAAATTAACCCATGAAAGATCTGATACCTCACTGGTGAATCAGAGAGATCAGCATGGCTTTGAACCTTATCTGGAAAAGTGCCTCTCTTTCCAAATCAGGGTACATGTTTGGAGATAAGTGGGATGGGGATGATGGCAAACACTGTAATTTCAGTTATTTAATGAGTGTCTGCTGCTTTTTTGTTTTTTATTAACTAATGGGAAGGTCATGGCTTTTAAGTAGTATGTTCTGTTTGCTATGTACAATACAAATAGATGGATATCTCTGTTGTGTGCAAGACACAGACACCATTTGGCTGTTAAGCTTTGGAATAACTGAAAGTATTACTGCAGGCGCTGAAATTTTCAAAATATTTTGTATACTCTCACCTTTTATAGTTCTTGCTCAGATTGAGTGCTTTTATGCCCTGTGAGATGTCTTACTGGAACCTGAAAGGGGAATTTACAGAGTGTAGCAGCACGGAGAAATGCAGGCGTGTGTTCAGATTGCAGGCGTCTGTTTGGGTGAAAACAAAAATACAGGACAGTCACTCCACTACCTTGCAAAAAGCCACGCCAAGAGGGCATCATTATTGCTCTGAATAAATAACCCATGAAAGAATGTAATTGGTTTATAATACAGGAAATGGGTAAAGGATGCATCAAGGTGTCTGGCATGCCCAAGCATTTTGGGATTATAGCACTGTGAGGTTCTAATGTCATCAGCTCTCTTCCATTTCCCTGGAGCTAAGAGCTCTCATCCCACTGTAAAAATACTTCTACTGAGGTTTTCTTGGCAGCTTTTTAGCAAAAACACTATTCTGCTGAGAAATGTTTTCCAAATTACCCATGGACAGTGAACTGGATATTTTCTGGAATGTATTGCAGAATAAGTGGAGTGTGTTTGTCTGAGTGTATAAGGCACTGGTTTCTTCCATCTTATTGGGCTATGCACTGAGTTCCATGGAATTATTCCATTTTTAGAAACCGCAGGAAGAGAAAATAATTTCTTGAAATGCAGGGAATAAAGGACATATGAAACCCCAGCACTCAATTGTTGAAAGAATCACACCTTCTTCTAAATGTGTCATCTAAAAGTTCAGATCATGATTGATAAGTGTGTTTTTTATTGTTGGCTGTTAGCTGAGTAATAGATTGTTATTTCAATACATTTTGACTGGAGCAATTTGTCTTGAAATACTTTTGTCACCTTTTCCTTTTAGGTCCTTTGTAATGGAGTTCTGTAATTTCATTTTTTTCATACACAAATGCAGCTAACTTTTTCAGTGTTGAGCGGCACCAGATGAAAGCTTGTCATCACTTTATAAACTGATAAAAGAATGAATTCAGAAGAAATATTTAATATGCAGTGGTTGTTACCGACTGCATTCTGTGGCAAAAGAAAAATTAAATAAATTGTGCTGAGGAGGAGGTGTACTGTCTGTCTGATCTAAAAAGCCATTTTCACAGTTCTTAACATTGCGGGGAGCATTTTCCAGCTTATCATAATAGAAGCAGCCAAGTTATTTACTTGCCAGAAAGGCCTGAACCCTAGCAATCATACATGCCACTTCTGAAGGCTCCTCACAGTGCCCAACCTTAACATGTATAATTATTTTAATAAATTAGACCAGGCCATTTTCCTCTCTTTGTTTCCCTCAGCTGATATGACACTGCAGAAGTTGCTGTAATGCATTTAATATTTTAAAAGGCTTTTCTCTCCTACATTGCTTTTCTCCTTAGAGATGTTTTGTGTGTCCATAATCTTGAAGTGATTCTCTCTGTATATAGAAATGAGTATTTTTCATACAACCAAACCCTTTTCCTCAGTTTCACATCTCTTATTTTGGTCAATTGGAGCAATTCAGTGACCATGTTTAAATATTAATCTTCTTTCAATCTTTTGACAGCACCTCCATTAGAAGGCATGGGGTACAAGAAATGTCTGAAAGCATTATGGAAAAGAAATGGTTGCACTTTGGGTTTGACTTGCACACAGTAGCCAGCTTTTACTGTAAATACACTGTGAGAGGCGGCAGTGCTGCAGAAATAACCAGGTTTTTTCTGCTTTGTTGCTGGGGCATAATTCCCCAATCCTCTTCCTCAGAGGACACAGCTAGTGGCCATGTGGGAGGTTCGATCCAGGTGTTCTGAGGGTTGCTGCTACTCCTCCCTGCGGTGCCAGATGTTGTGTGACAATGTCAGGGAAGAGCTGTGTGCCAGCCACTGACACAGCCCTGTGCAAGAGGAAGCCAAACAGGTTCAGCCTTTGTACAAAACCACAAGAGCTCCCTGAGCACTTTCTATGAGAGCCAGGCTAGAAAAAGATTTTCTACATCCTTTTTTATTGATTTCGTTTCGATAGTGATTGTGTTTCAATGCGTGGCTCTTGCAAGCAAGATGAATTAGGAAACTTCATACTTGTAATTTATACATGGTGTTCCTGTTAAGAACTAAAACTAATATGAGTAAATCAAGAAAAATGTCAGCATTCTGTCTGAAAGTGACTTCACTGTAGTGAAGTCTCCACTGGAAGTGGAGCTCTTTCACCTTTTTTCAACAGATATTAATGTTTCTGTGTAAATGTTTAGACAGAAATGTTACACAAGGCAGGAGCAGAGTTTCCACATGATATATGAAGTGTTGTTCTTGTTGTTACAGTATATTTTCTGTTTAAGCTGTCAGAATGACTTATTAGTTTAGCATTTCTTGTTGAAATATATTCTGTCAAATAATTTACTCTAAAAATATTTCTATTCAAAATATTTATCAACCCTCCCCACATTGTCTTTGATACAATTTTCCCTTTTCCCACGAGGGTAAGAGACCCATTTCTCTTCTTTGTAACTGGCCTTTAAAAGCTGCTGGCAATTGCCTCTCTGGGTAACCTCTGGCAGTGCACACCCTGTGCAGAAACCACCATGATTTAACCATTTGTCTCTGTTTCATTCACAATTCTCAGAAGAGGCTGGTACCTGGCACAAAAAAACAGTTTACATTTAGCTGTAATATAAAATATTAAAAAAGTTTGGGGCATACTTATTAATATATGTGTGATTCTTACTGAAGCAACAGCTCTGACATTAAGCACGTTAGACTTGGAAAATTAAAATTATTTTTGTCTCAAAGGGAAATTTTACAGAAGGGATGTTCAGCTGTTGCACAAAGTAGAGTTACTAATCTTAGAGACCTTTGTGGGATTCTTGCTGCATCAGTCAGCAAAGATTTAGGATAGGCTAAATTCTTGCCATGTGTTGGCAGAGAACTAATAATGAAAAGGGAATCAGTGAGAGGATGTTTTGGATGGCTCTGTTATTGAATGGCCTCCAGACAAAATAACAACCTCTGAAACCTTTTTGTGTGCCATAGTGACAGATTCCAGTGGCTCTGTCCATGTAAGATCCCCCTTGGTCTGTTCTCTTTGAAGGAGACACTGAAAGTTCCCAGAGCAGAAAATATAACCTGAGGAGTTCCCAATACATGTACCCATGTCAAGGTTTTTACTGTCCACAACTAACTGGGATTAGCCTGTCCAGAAATAGATCCTTCATTTGCCCAGCAGAGATGCTGTTACTGTAAACATGAAGCTGCAGGAAGTCTAGTAGGTGTCATCTAATGTTTTTTCTGACAGAAGTTTACATTAAAAAGAAGATTTTTCTTAGTTCAGTAATATTTAATGGCAAATATATTTCATATTCCAAGACCATGACGTAATTTCAAATTATATTAAAACTAATACTATGGAATTAGGATGCTTTCATGATACAAGATATGGAGGCAAAAAATGAGCTAGGTAAAAAACAATCACTCAAGCCTGGAAGAGAGCAAAATATCTGTTACTCATTATCTGTGTATAGACCAATGTTTGACTAGACAGAATGTGCAATGGTTTGCTTTGATTTGAGCCCTTTGGTGTGGTGGTCCATCACATTACACACTGTAAATGCTCCTCTGTTCCCTTCAGAGAATCCTACAGGTTTGGAATCCAGAAGTCACTGGTAACTTGCTGTTGAATGAGAAAGGTTTACTGAAAAGTAGTTCTTTGTTTTACCCAGACAAAAAAACCTTCCACAGACTTTTCCTGAAAAACAAAGGAAGTCAACCAAAATCAGACCAAAACTTGTTTAATGAAAGTCACAGCAAACAGAGCCCTGCTAAGTACACAGCCATACCTGAGAGGTCCTTCAGGCTGCTCATAGCAGGTGGTCAGAAAAATACCATCTGACCCTCTATTGGTCTGCATTTCAAACAGAATTACTGTGATGCGTCTGCAATCATTTTGACACAGCTTGATGACGAAAAAAAAAAGTGGTTTTATTTCTTAATGTATATTCTCAGTGTGTTTGTTGATTTGTTTTTTTGGTTTTTTTTTGGGGGGGGGGGTGTTTCTATTTTTTTTTTTTTAACAGGAATGCTGATTTTTCTAATTGGGACATTTTCTGTCCAGTTGTTGTGCTGTTACAGTGTCTGGTTAAATTAACAGGTGAATATGTGTGTCCTTCCTACAGCTTTCAAAACCTTGTTCAGGTCTGTTGGTTATAATTAATTCAGTAAAACATTCTTTCAGTAATAAAGGTATCAGTGTTTACAGGGGTTAAAAGACTGTGACTGCCCTCATGGTAGTCTGTATTGAATCCTGGATTTTGTCTTGTAATTCTTTGCTTTTTCTTTTTTTTACAGGTTTTTCATTACTCTTATACAGCTTCATATGTGATTTATAACATACACACAAGGTAGGTCACACTGTTTGTTCCATACCGTGTCTTTGTCAGTGGCTCTGTGCATGAGGTGATGCCAGTGTGTTCAAATAAAAATGTTTCCCTTTTTTCAAGGGAAGTTTGGGAGTTAAACCCTCCAGAAGTAGAGGATTCAGTTTTACAGTACGCAGCCTGGGGTGTTCACGGACAGCAACTGGTAAGCACAGTCATTAAAAATGTATGGACTCCAGACAGACTGAGGTAAAAACAAAACTGAAAACCTTAAGATGTGTTATGTTTTTCTGCACTGTGCTAGCATGCTCCTATTACAGCTTTTAGGAGAGCCCTATTTATTTGTTTATTTTTTGTTAAAAATATGTTTTTCCAGGCTGACCCCCAGTAAGCACATGGTAGAGTTGGTGAAATAATCACACCTTCATCTAAATATGCACCCAAGTGATTTTCAGGGTTACCATCTTTATGGCTACTGCTGTGTGGGAAGGAAAGTTAAAGGTGAAAAGCAGTTTTCTTTTAAGTGCAATGTCAATAAAAACTGTGGGCAAAAGCTTAGCACCCAAATGTGATGTGATGGATTCATGGAAAGTGATGTTTTCATTTCAGTGTGAAAATTACTGCCAAGGTCAGCTGTGCTGTATTGAGTTCATAATAAAAAAACAAGATGCCATGTTTCATGTATAACTTTTTCCCAGAAGTTTTGCCATTTTTAATGAACATTAATCATCCATGGTCTTCATAACCAATGAATATGAGAAGAAAAAAATTGTGGTTTTAGAACAGCATTGGTTTTGAGCCGACTTGTGTTGGTAGTTGAAGGCAAGAGACTGATTAAATCTTCAGTTCTGCATAAGAAATTCAGATAATCCTTGTTACAGTGTTCTAATAAGCTCATTAATGCCCCCAGGCATGATCCCAGGGCCTCCTTGCACATCCAGCTTGTTCATGCAGAGAGGCTGTAAGCTGAATGCCTAGAGAATATACCCTGTTGCTTTATATATCATCGAGATGATTGGAAAGTAAAAAATGTTTCTGGTTGGAATATTTTGCATTAAGGAAGTGGAGGCAGGTGAGAAAAAGTAATTGAAACATGCTTGGTACGTTTTAATAATTAACCACATTAATTTATTAATAATGAGAGCATGGCACCAGGAGTAGTGGTAATAAATACATAGGTTATTTCCCAGGAAGCATTATGGAATGTGGCAAACCACGTAGGTTCTAGTGGAAAGGAGAGGCATTTGCAAAATTGGACAGTTTTAAGAAATATTTTAACAAAATTGCGTTTTTTTAAGGTTTGTCTGTGCTAGACAGAGTATCTGAACATTTGTGTGTACTGATCAGAGAATCAGTAAGCTGAAGTAGAACTAAAATTAAGTGCAGTGATTACTGAGAAAATAACTTTTCCTGAGATGTGTCATAAGAACAGGGTCAGATTTACCAATCATAAGCCTCAGAAAAATAAATCAGAATAATGCTGGCCTTAAGTGCTTTGCTTAAAATGTCATTCTGAAAATATGTATGGATACTTTCAGATACAGGCACAGGTGGACTCCTATTACATCTCAGAACAGGGAAAAAATAGGCGATCATTTTAGGTACAACCTTAATCATCCAAATTTGAAAACATTGGCATAATTCATACTTGAGTGAGGATAACATTACTCATCTTTGTTAATGTCCCTAGTAAAGTTAATGTCATGCTTAAAAAATATCTGCTCTACTGTGGGTTTTATGATGCCATATGGTCTGCAGAATTAGGAAATAATAACTTTGAACACAAAATCTTGTGTGCTCTCTGAATGGCACCGAGTGTTGCCATAGTGATGTACACCTGCAGGAGCAGTCCACTGAAGGTGACTTTGGGAGTTGCCAATTCAAAGGATGTCCTCTTGAAGCTGTTCATGTGGCAAAAGGAGGTTTCCAAAGTGACAGAAGCGCCTTGCTGCATTACCCTCCCACTTCAGCAGCAAGCCAAAAATGGAGAAGGAGCATGAATGAATAAAGAGTGTTGTGAGTAATGGTTGTTGCTGCTGTCCAAAGGAACATCTGCCTCGAGCAGAAACAGGACAGAGAGTTCATCCCAGCAGAACAGGTTAGGCACAGGAAAGATGTGTGCCTGAGGACACATTGCCACAATGCTTCTGTTATAAAATTTCTCATTGGAAAAAACACTGGATTAGTGGGTTTTGAGTAAAATAGTACAGGAAGCAACCAGCAGTGAACCAGGGCACAGAGGATGGCATAAAGGGAGAGATCTGATGATGAAAACCCATCAGGAGCTACCAATGGAATGTACATGGGAGCAGAGCTGCACTCACAGACCCATGCTGCCAACCATACTATGAGTGGTGTCCCTTCCTGAACAAACCTTACATGTCTTTTCCATGGAATCAGGAAACAGTGATAATTCATGAGTAAAACAAGCAATGAAATACTTCCTCTAAATAAATTAATCATAGTGTATTAACCTGGGTAATCTCCAAGAGCCATTCTTTACAACTGAAGAACAAGTGAAGAAAAATTATAGAAGAAGAAATTTATTTTATGTACAAAAATTTGATGTAGAAGGACCCATGACATGTGCTGTGTGCCATCACAGAGATAGAGTGTATGTAAAAACAAAGTGAGGGAGAATATCCCCCTGCATCTGTGGTGCAGGAATGTAAAGCAATCCTACAGCCAGGACTGGTCAGGAAAACTAGCAGAAAATGTGAGGTATGTCTGACTGAGCCAAAGATCCCAGCTTTACACTATAACTATTTGGAAAGTCCTGGATTAAATCCAAATTATAGGGGGATAACACATGGGCTTAGATCAAGTATTTTCGATAGTAAGGCTGTAGTATAAAATAAAATGTTTCCAGTCCACAGTTCTGCAGATCTCAGTAACAGTGCAGCCTACATAGTTATCTTAAGGTCTTCCAATGAGGAGGAACTGGCAAGATGTTCAAACAGATGATATAAGAATATGAAGGAAAAAAAAAAGCCAGGAAGGAAAATATGTATGAAGCCACAAACTGCTTATTGCATAGACAGAATATGGCTGCAGTGAAATCAAGTACATGCAGTATTTTACATCCTTGTGGAAAGCATGCATCATTTGAAGTTTACTGTTGGGAATAATTTCTGGGACTGTCTAATGGGCCAGCAGGCCCCATGTGGCCAGTGAAGAACAGAGTTTTCTGTCAGAAGCCGGGTGACTGAGCCACAGTACCCACTGCTCTCAAGCTACCACAGTGGTTGCAAGTTATTTCAGTTCCTTGGTATTTACCTAGAGTAGAGGGTCTTGTAGTGATTAAGAGGAAAGCCCAGAGAAACATCTGCTGCTTGAGTCATGACATTTTGGTGCTGAAATTGAAAATGTTTGCCATTGGGGAGAAGAAACTTTTATCTAATGAATTAATGTACCTTAAGGTCACATAGCTCTTAAAACAAGAATTGTTTTCAAGGTCACACTCATTAAAATGCTGCTTTTTAACTGTGTTAGAACTGTGCCAGATCTAAAATACCATTTCTGTGTCAAAGTATGTTAGGGAGCTGTTTATGTATTTGCCAAACATTATTCATGTTTAAAATTATGCAAGTCATTAGTTGATTATCTCTTTACCTCCATAGAATCCATCACTGCAGCATTAAGTAATTCCAGGAAACCCAACTAGACATCTAATTTGTTTCATCAACATTTTTCTGCCTCCAGTTTATTGATTAAAGACCTCATTGCTTGTGTCTGAGAAAGAGATACCCCTTACCTGGTGGGAAGGCTTTACTGAGAAGAAGAATGCTTTGGGGTTTTTAAAGGGCCGCTGTTGTTGAATACCCATTTTTTTATTTGGTGTTCTCCCTTCCTGAGCCTTACCTTCTCCAGTAGTTTGTAGCAAAGGTTTTCATGTGTTTGTGCTGGACCTGGTTGTATGTGACACAGGGGAGACAGCTCTGGATCTGCCTGTGGGGATGTTTTGCAGCAGGAGCCTGGCTATAAAAATTCAGGCTGGAGACGTCTCCAGTGTTGTATTTAACAGTGTCTGTTAACACTGTCGTGTTCTTCTGCTCCTTGTGATACAAATAGTTCTTCTGATCAGTTTTGAGTGGGCTACTTCAGCTGGCTCCCAGTGAAGCATGGTTAGAAGTTGTTCAGTTTGACATAGCTTTTTCTTAAAAGTTACACATATTTTATTTTTTTTTGCCTTGGTAGTACATGTTGTTTAGCTTGTATAAAGTACCTTATTTCACTTTATTCTATGAACATGCATCCATGCAAATCACTTTGCCTTTGTATTTATAATAGAAGTTTTGTGTTATTTATTGCAGTGCACTCATTTTTCTTTTGATATTTTAAGTGATTCTGAGGAGAGTTGAAGTTATATATTTGGATGGATTAGTATAAATAATGATCTATTGTCTTACAGATGAATATATATACACAAACTGATACATATTTTAACCAAACATAAATCAATAAAATAGTAAAACTATCCAGAATACTAAAGAAAATTATTTTTTAGAAGCTTTGTCAAAAGCTGATGCTGCCAACAAAATATAACACTATCAAATTGTAGGACTAAATATGAATTTTACATTGCTTTGTTTTAATTGAGGTCATCATTGAGTCAAATTACCTATTAGGCTGTATACACTAAGAACAGTCTGGTAGCTGAATTTTGGACTCAGAATGTTCTCATCAATTTTTAGAAAGTATTTTAAATATTAGAAATCTATAAGTTGCCCTCATCTTCCAAAAATACAACAAAAAAAGGTTACTTGAAAATAGATATTAGAATCTGAAGCTTTTACATAAAGAATGCAAAAGATCCAGTGAAAGAGGACCTTGCCTTGTATTCAATCTAAAAACCAGCTTACAAACAGAAACACAGAAATAAACCAGAGCAAAATGTGCTTTAATTGCTGTTTATAAATGTACCGTTTCAAGAACTCTCTGCCCTTTTGCTCTGTGATCAGTCATCTTATCTTTATCTTTTTTTCATGTTTGGGGCTTCAGTTTCTCTTCACCCCCCCAGCAATACCTATTGCCCCACAAAAATGTAAATATCCCAGACTGTATTAACATGACATTGCCTTACAGTTGCCTTTTGCCAAAGTTTTAGCCTTTTTTTCCCAATGGCTTTCAAAGACTGTTTTAGATAAGACAAATAGTGGAGCAGCAGAGTTCTTTGATGTTGTATTATTTCCCATGTACTCAGATAGGCGCTGGAGTAATTTTAGTAAATGAGGAATTAGCAGGATTGTTCTTGGACAGTTACCTTGCTCAACACATGCTTTAACAGCCATTACTTGCTGAAAGCTCCATTTACTGTTTGGTCTATCAAGGTAATGTACAACTGCTATAAAACATGGTCATTTGTCTTTCTGTAAAATATTCGCCATGTGTTTTCTTTTTGCATAATTAGTGCTGTGGGTACTTGGCACCCCCTCCTGGCAAGAACACTTGCATATGCAAATTAAGTAAAAGCTTAATTAATGCTAATGAAGTATGTCCAAAATAAATATATTTCTTCTGCTGTTTTTATCTGCAAAGTCTTCTGCTCTTTTGACTTACTGTATTTTAGATGAGTAACTTAAAATTACATATGGAAATGTCAAGGCTTTATTTCATCTTTCCTTTTAATGACTATGCTAATGAGGCAAATGGCAGTGAAACAGAGAGGGAAAGGTCTTCTTGAATTTATTCTGAAAACTAGAAATAAACAAGAACACTTCAATGTGGCATTAACCTCAGGTATGATACCTCATTTAAAATGCATGAGGGGTTCAATTACCAAACTTCTGTAGTTCAAAGCACATTTGGAGATCCTTTGTCCTGCTGAGGATGTTTCTCTGAAGGAAGAGAGCCGTGGTTGAGCATTTCCCACCCAGCTGAGTGAGTCCACAGAACTGGAGTTACCTAAAAGACTTAGTTAAACAATCTTCCTTCTAAGCTGCTGCTACACATTGGATTTTTTTCTTGGATTTGTCAAACTATCATTGTAAAATCTAAATGTGTTTTGCCTTTTAATTTAAATTATTTGATTCAAACTATTCTTCAAAGAAAAAAAAAATACTGTGAATTGCTCTGAAGGTATTCTACTAAAGTAGAATATCATGATAATTTCAGATAATTATATATGATTTCTATTATGAATTTCTGGGTGCTCACTCTATTTAAATATGGATTGGAGGAGGATTTAATGCATGCTCTCTAGTTCCAAAAGTGATACTCCATCTGAAAGCTTTTGTTCCCATCTCAGAAAAGGGGAATGGAGAATGCAGCCAGAAAACACAGGCAGTTTGGCAGAACAGGAAAAAATACATTTTTACTTGTGAAGGCTGGATTTATTCAATAAAAATTCGTGAGCTCTAGAGACCACTACAGCATCATAAATGGAACATTATAAATGGAACAAGGGTAAGCTAAGCAAAGAAGTTTCTTCATCAATTTGCTTGGATGAAATACAACAAACGTGTTCCAGTATCAAAGGCAGTTTAAAATTATGTTTATTAAGGATTAGATATTGCTGGCCCTTTGTGGGAATAGCCACTTGGCTGTGTCGAAAAGAGGTGAAGACATAATGAGAAAATCATATGTTTTATAGGAGCATTATTTCTCTACTACTGTTTGTCATGTGGAACAGTAAAAGGCCCAGCAGCTTTATAGTGGATAAATCAAGAGGGAAGGTAAAAGATGTTTCTTCTCCCTGGTTCTTATTCTGTTATCAGTGATCTAGCATGCAGCTAATATTTGAGTCAGAATGGAAGCCTTGCACACAATACATTTTTTTTATCCAGAAGCAAATATATTGGGAATTTGATACATCACTGAGCAAAAACTCAATTATTTTTTCACATGGTTACTTGTGTGGGTGTGTGTATATATATATATATATGTATGTATATGTAGGTATGTATGTATATTTATTTACATACAGTCCCACAAAGCCACAGAAAGAAGTATAGACACACATTTGATAGGAGCAGTTACAAGGACTTTTCCATGCAGCAGCCTGCAGGGAGCACTGAAAACAGCAATATGCACCACTCATTGTGTTGTTCAACATGTCCATGTGTAACAAAGCATATCTGAATATTCACACTTGTGTCTGTTAGCTAATATTAACTGCAAGTCCAATGGCTCATAAAATAGGGCTGCTGTGCTTCTTGTGTGAAAAATGTGCAGCTTTCTGTAATGCAGAAACATGAACATTATATTTCAGAAGTCTGAAATTCTTTGGAAATAGTCACCCATAAAAACTGCGAAGCAGAGCTTGAAATCTGATGGAATCCTTAGCTAAACTGGAATTGGAAAAGATTGGGTTTTATTATGGTCTGGATTTCCATATAACTTTAAAATCCTGCCCCAAACCATTGCGTGCTTACTTGTGTCCCTGGACCATATAATCATGTAGTCACTTCATATTTAGTGATTAAAAAACAAGTACATCACAGCATGGAATGGAAAATTTGTCATATCCATCTTTTGGTAATGTAGTGTAAATAACAGTTTTATCTGGCAAATAGAAAAAAAGAGTAAAAAACACCCAAGAAAGCAGATATATTCTATGCTCCCTAACACCGTGGAAGAGTCCAAAGAGGAAGGCACCAAAATGTTGAAACAGAAGTGTTTGAAGATTTCTAATGCCTTTCTGGTTCAGGTTCTATGCCAGAGGTTGTTCTAATAAATTGTAAAGATGACTTTCATTTACCTTTTGTAAAGAGTTTGGCAGAAGACTTGTAAAGGACTTTGGAGTTTGTGTGATGGAACCAGTGCCTACAGAGCTCTGCTAGGAACAGGTTGAAGCGGCAAAACCAACTGGACACAAACTCCACTGAGCTCTTGCTCTGTGGCAGGGTCCCTCCACCTCTTCCATTTAGAGGTTCTGTTTGCTGTATGTTAAAATCTATTTTCTCAGTCAGCACATAACATCCATCAGAAATACAGACAGGTTTCTATCAGTGGAAGTGATGGTGACTGTCCTCGTATGCAACATTGAACAACTATGTTCAGTTCTCCTGGGTACTTCTCTCTATTTTAGCCAAGTCCCTCTGGAAGAAGAGACATTAAATTCTATCATCAACAGCTCATAAATATCCTTGCATATTTCTTTTTCTCTAGAGTGGGGTTATGACTTCCTTGTGCTTGTGCTGAAAGATCAGAGCTGATTAAACTTTTGCTGCATTGTGTTCAAGTGACTTAGGCTTTCATGCTGACTCAGCCTGCACCAGACAGTGAAATTCCAGGAACTGTTTGTGGATGTGTAGTTGTGGGGAATGTATCTCCACTGGCAGTTCCATGGCCTGGAGAATAAGGATTAAAAAGCCAGGTGTACTGCTGATATCTAGGAGAAAACATTGCATTGATTTCCTTCTCCATTTATGGCAGGTGACAGCGCGTTTGCAGAAACAAAAGGGAAAAGTTTTGTGTGGAAGAAAAGCAAACAGATATTTTTTCAAGTGTTGTTTCCCAGATGCTGAACTGTCCCAAGCAGATGTGCTATTCTAAGAGCTAGTCAAAATTTCCTAATTCCTCCTTGTCTCATTCCTAATGAGATATTTTAAGACGAACTGTGTTTCTTGCATTGGTTAGATATGCTGTGTGGAGTCTGTATATGAAAGTTTACTGGATGTCATCCACTAAAATTTTAGTCCATCACAAAGGCAACAGGCAGCTTGAGCCCTGTGTGCAGTGGGGAGATGAAGGCACACACCCTGAAAGCAAGATGGGCTGGGATAGCAACAGCAGCTGAAAGCACAAACCTTGGTGAGAAACTCTGCTTGGGTTTCTCATGTAGGAGATGCTCAGAGGCACCCTGGTCTATTAAATTTCATACAAAGTTCTCAGGGTTTGTGCACCACCCTAAAAATAGTAGCATGATTTTACAGCTCAGAATTTTCAATTCTGTATCTCTTTATTTTTGTTCTTGCAGTTATAATGCTACTTTCTTACATTTTGTCAAAGAAAACAGAAGATTTTTCCTCTGACACCAAGCCCTTACAATTTCCTCAGATATTTTTCTGTCTCCCAACATTGCTTTTTTTTCTTCTGGAGTAACTAGGTTGAAAATTTTTCAGTTTAACTTGTTATGGATTTATCAGTCTGGGCATAATTGAAAGCTTGATATCAGTGTAAGATGAGCTTGAAACAACCAGAGATCATTTTGAAAGATTTTATGGTAAGGACAGATTATGATTTTGTTATAAGCTCCATGCTGGCTCATTAGTCAGAAGCGATCAGTAAGTGTGAGGAAGGAGGAGTGTGAATTCCTGAGCATGAACTGGTTGTAGATAAGTCTGTTCTTCACATCACTTAGACAAGGATCAAAGGGCTGAGCATCCCAATCCTCAGTGACATTTTGCACAGTGCTGCAGCCAGCAGAGCTCTTCAGGCAGCCCCATGGGAGGAAGCAGCAGATCCAGACCATCAGCCTGGGGCAAGGCATTCTTGCTGTGATCTGTGCAGCAGATTTATGAAGCAGCTTTCTGCCTAGGTCGTAGTTCAGATATTATACGTGATTTTATTTATACAGCATATTACACTATGTTTGCTCTCCTGGGTAAGCTGTCATGAGATGAGGCAGGGTGTGAATTTAGTGAGCATCATGATCCAATATCATTGGAAAGGCAACATAATTAATGTGTGTTGAAACAAAAGAGGGCAACGCTTCCCCGCATTTATTGGAAACCAAGGACATAAACATCAGAGTTACCATGGAGTTGCTGATAGTCTGAGTTCATGGCCTGGTTTATGTCATGACATTAGTAACTAATCTTATAGCTTCATTATGAGTGCATCCTCACTATTGTTTACAGTAGATTTATAAACTATCTAAATAGCAATTAAATATAATGGCCTTGTAGATTGTTTGTGGTTGTTCAGAAACAATTGTGCTAACACATTGCGGTGATGCAGTGGCATTAATCTAGACAGAAGAAAAGTGGTGCTTCAGTGTTGTGTTCTTCCTGCTATGTCTGGCAGCTTGATTACTGCAAAAATAAAATTAACATATTGTAACTGACACCAGAAAAACGTATTGTGTGACATTGGGGTGTCTGTGCTTTGAGGTCTTCATCCTCCTAGTGATCAACAGCTACTCCTCCTCTCCCTTAATTACAACATAACCTAAATGCTTGAAAGTTTCCTCTGAAAGAACTGTTGTGCAGGTCAATCACAATGTTTAAAAAATAAGTACCTTTAAGAGTGAATATAGTTCTTATTGCTTACAATTATAATAATTTTGTTATTATCTATTATTTGGTTTCTGCCTCATTTGCAAAGTCTCTGATGATTTTTGGAACATGGATCGTGTAAGGACAGATTTTTGTCCACTGCCAGGCATTGCTTAGGTAGCTCATGGGGCCTGTGGTTCCTACTACCTGCTTAATTTATTGCTCCATGGAGCAAATCAGAGATGAATGGCTCTGAAAATTTTGTACCAGTACAGATTGACCTGCAAAAGGAAAAAAAGAAAAAAAACATCTGCAGAGAAGAGATCAGAGCCATTATGCACTCCTGGAGACTTGCAAAGAGCTGTATTCCAAACTAGATCAGACATTGTAGCCTGCAATCCTGCCTGTGAGAGCTCACAGTCTAAATAGACTACAGATATAATGGAGGGAAAAAGGAATAGGAAATAAAGCTGCTTTGCAATACCATCCCATAAAACTTTCCTTGAAATTGTCATCCTGTAACATATGTGATCTGTAAGAAAATTTGTAAGATGTGAGAAAAAAATAAAAGGCTTTTGGAAGAAGTCTGCATAACTGTAACTTGCTAAGTCACTAATGAATATTCTGACCTTCTAAAAGTCATACCTATAAAAGCTTTATAAGCCACTTTTCTGTGGTTTATATTATCTGAAATATAATAATTCTCTTTGGTTTTAGAGATGGCTGCTGGACCTGTAAGAGAGACAGCAGGATAATCAGTCCCACCAGTGAAATGCACTATGAGTGTTTGGGGTGGTAGTTTGCCACCTTGCATTTCCCTTTCCCCTCAATAAGTGAATGTCCTCTTCATCACCGTGGAGCTTCTTCCACAGCTGATTACTGTGGGCAACAATGGCAGACACCCACCCTTGATTTTGCTCCTTTTCCAACAAAGGGCCAAGTACCTCCTGGAAATGTGGCTTGTCAATGTGATTTTGTATGCAATGTGTGTACAGTTCACGTGAGTGGAGCAGTAAACCAACTCCTAACTTGGAAATCCTCCAGAGCATTGTCACAGGAAGGCTGGTGCTGTACCTGTTGTGCTGGCCATGGGCAGTTTGAGTCACCCCTGTGCCAGCAGAGTCATGAGTGTCCAGCTAATGAGCCAAATGACATCACGCCACCAGGTCAGCACAGAGCACAGGAAAAGCCACCTCTTTCCTGCTCCCAAACAGAGCCCTGAAGGATTTCTGTGGCTCTCTCCACGTGCCCTGTGCCTCTTGGCCACAGAGGAGCTTTCATAAAGGCCAGGAGGTTTGGATTGCCATCATGGAACTTCTAGCTTGGTATAGCAAACAACTGTTCCTGTTTAACACTGTGTGTCCAGTCCTTCTGGATGATGTTTTCATCCCCAAAGCAGCATTTATCTTTTCTGTGAAAGGGGAAAAAAAAGAAAATAGTGTTTACACTGTTATTGTATTGGCACACAAAACACATAATCTTAACTAAACTTTGATTTTCAGTGGGAATCTGCTTCAAGTAAATAAGATTTTGGCAAGGAAAAAGGGACGGAAGGGGTGCTCATCTTCTGTAACAGTGGGTATAATAATGGTCTGACAATCTCAGTTTAAGTCAGTGAGTCCCAGGAGTATAGTAAGTGAAATCACAGATGACAAGAAAATGTTTGCTCAGTTTGAACTTGAAGAAGAGAGTAGATATTACACTGTGACTAAAAATAACGTAATCAGTGGCTCTCAGGAAAAAAAAATTGTCTATCAGAACTTTAGAGAATGCTGAATGGTGGCAGAGAAAATGCCAAGCCAGGAATTCGTTTGAAAGCTATTGCATTGAGAGATCCTATGAGTGATTTGCAGTATATTCTAAATTGGTGAAAACTAATTGTAAATTTCTGAAGTGGAGCTATTTCTATAATTTTTCATATCTGTGAACCAGGAGGTAGAAACAAATACTTTAAATACTTGAATGAAAACCAAACTTGCTACCTTAACAGCAGGTGTTAAAAACTGGCAACCAAACTGTCTTGATGTGGATGCAGGGCTTTGATTTTAGTTTCTTCCTGCAATCCAAAGTTAGTTCTAATATTACTTACAAGTCAAAGGAAGTGCATGGATATCTGCATTTTTCCATAATTATGGTGAAAGCAACAGTAGGAATTGAGACCACATTTTTAGAATAAAAATGGCTTCAAAATAATTCTAAAATTAATTATTTTATTTAATATGCCACTTATTTATTTCTTCTATGCAAGGCTGGTTTTTTGTGCTGGACTTTCTGTATGTTCTAGAACAAAAGGGCATCAACCCTTTGGATATATACTATATAAATATGTGAATACATGTTATCATGCAGTATACTTGTTCCTAGAACTGGAGAAGTTGTGGTTTAATCTCTGAAGAGCAAAGTTCAATATTTGCGAGACAACTAAGAAAATATTCTTTATTTAAATTTGTTCTGCTCATGAATAGCTGATATTATTTGTATTAATGGCTTTTAGTGAGAAAACACATTTCATCGGAAATCTTAGCAAATGATCTGACTGGGGGCAGCTGGATTTGGCCCTGGCTAATGTATGGTAAGACAGGAGACAGAACAAATGGTGAGGCAAGCCCAGATGGAAAAGCATCTTGAAGCTTTTGAAGAATTAATTATCCAACTAATTGGCTGGCAGTCTCACAAGAAGGGACGGAATTTTGCTGAATGTTTAGGAAAGCAGCAGCTCTGGTGGAGCCTGTGCCGCGGTGCAGCTGGGCTGGGCTGGGCTGGCTGTGTGGGGCACAGGGTGCTGACACTGCTTTCTGCAGCAGGAATGTTCTCACCCCTCTGCAGAGAGCCCCAGGTGGAGCTCAGTGCTCTGTGACAGGGAATGCTGGGCTGGCCAGAGAGGGGTGACCTGTGTGTCCTTGCCAAGGTCACAGGAATGCAGCCAGGGCTGGGCTGCCTGAGGATGCCCTGGGCCGATGTCTTTAGTGCTGGCATTAGCAGCTGCAGGAGTTCTGCAGCAGAAGCATTTCCTGAAAGCCTGAAGGTCTCCTTCTGGGCATAATCAGAAATTCCTTAGTCTTGTCATAGCTCATATTTAGAGTGTGAAAGGTAAGGAAGACTGTTACATTCTCTGGGGTATTAAGTGGGAGTGCTGAAGTTGCTCCAGATTGGAGTAGTTATTTATTTATTGGTCTGAGATTCTGTGGAAGAATCTGAGGATCTTCTTGCATTACAGGTAGACCTCTCACCTGTACAGAAAGAGCCCAGTGTTTGTTGTATGGATTTCTTTTCTAACCAAAGATGTACAGATACAGGTGATTTTGTTTCCTTTCCAGCTGCATCTGCTCTGTGGCTTTAGAGTTTGGTTGGCACTTTCCTTGAGCAAGGTGTTTGTCCTGATGAATCCATGTAATGTGAACAGTTCCTATAGCCACACTCCACAGTTTCTTTCCTTCCAGCATGTTCCAGTCCCAAACCAGCCTCTGGAGTGATGCCTTGAGAAAGCTGACCTAGAGCAGAGGCTGGACAGAGTTAAGAATAAAGTAGGTATTTATTAAAAGTCCTTAAAGGATATACCTTGAGCCAGGGCTACACCCAAGATGGCCCTAAAATTGATCACAAAATGGACAACTGGCCACGAGGTCTCACATTTTTATAAGTTTTGGTCCATCTGCATATGAGGGTTAATTGTCCAATCACTGCTTCAGGTTATGAAGTCCCATCCTTGTTTTCTCTCTTCAGTCCACTCTTTCTGCTTTTGGGCCTTGTAATGATCATCCTTCTTATCAAGCTAGAAGAGGAATTGTTTTGTCTACCTACTCTATGAAGAGAGCTCACTGACACTTAATATAAAGCTCAAAACTACACTAGGGAAAAATGTGAAAGCTAAAACTTACGGCTTCAAGGGGAAGAACCTTCTTCTAATACCCAGCCTAAACCTCCCCTGCCACAACTCCAGGCCATTCCCATGGGTCCTGTCACAGAACAGATCAGTGTCTTCCCCTCCTCTTCCCCTCCCAAGGAAGTTGTAGCTGCAGTGAGGTCTCCCCTCAGTCTTCTCCATGCTGAACAGACCAGCTGTGCTTTCCTTCCAGAAGAGCTGGGATTCAGAGTGCCCTGCAGCAGCTCTGGGCAAGGCGCTGCTGCCCGGCTGGAGCACAGAAGGCTCGAGCTGTCCCTGCAATCAGAGCAGGGATTGAGTGTGGATGTGCCGTGCAGGAGGCTCCAGCGGAGCACCAAAGGGGAAAAAGTGGAGTATTTTTCTGTCATTTAGCAGCTTCTCTCTGCCTGTAGTGTTTGAAATGATTAAAGACACACGGGGGCCTGTCCAGCTCCTGGCACTAGGTTTGCTGCTCAGCTGGGGAGTGCATGTCTCTGTTTTCACAGCTGTGTGCCATCTGCAGTGACTCGGGCTGGGTGCTCTGCTCCAGACCTCAGCCACAAAGAAAATCCTGTAATTGTGAAACATGTTGCCAACAGTAAATAAGTGTTTTGGAAGGAATTAATTTAGAAGGTTTATGAAAAAGTGGTTTGGGGAATGCCAGATGTGGAAGTATGAGATGGATTAGTGCTGAGGTAGAATATTAGAGCAAGCAGGGCCTCAAATTCTTCACAGTCAGTGGAAATAAATGTGATCATTACCAAGAATTAATGTATCTCACTAATCCAAAACATTCTTGCAGGTGTTTTTCATTAATTGGAAAATACTTGATAAAATAATTAAAGAAATTCTGTGGGGTTTTTCTCCATTTGGTTTAAGACTTGATGTGAAAAATCTCTAAGAAAACAGAAAGTCAGATAATTGTGAAGGCAGTAGATTTTGACATTTATCCCTATTTACACCATTATGAGTTGAGGGTCTCCGCTAAAAATTGTTTTAAATTTTTTAAGAATAGTCATAAAAGATGGGTAGAAGAGAAGAGGTTAAAAAAAGCATAAAAATAATTTCCACATACAATAGCATATCCTGGTTCCACTTTGTGCCTTTTTCAATTTACTTTCTTATCATCATACCTGAAAGCTGTGAAAGCTTTTTGGGCACAAAGCCATTGATGTATTCTCACTGATGAGAATACCTGATATACAGTTAGCAACTCCTTTTTTAGCAGTTTGAGAAGATTCAGTAGTTGCAGTCAACATTTTAGTACTTGTGATGTAGTAAATAGAGCCAAGTGTATACTAAGAAAAGCCTTTTACTATTACGTGCTCCCATGTACCTGAGTGGAGAGGGACCAGCAAGGGAAATTTTGGGTTATATGATGTTGCTCAAAACACAGTATACAAAGTGATGAACTATGTGAAGTCCCCTTCCTGGAAACCTTTGGGCACATCTTTAGTTCTGCTTGCTGAAGTCAGGTAAGGCGCATGTGTTTGCAAGATTGTGCTGCAAGGATTTGGTTGGTTTTGTTTGTTCTGATCAATTATTCTTATCCCAGGGTCGTGATTTGTTATCTGCCTTGCAGTGGTAGAGAATTTCAGTCTCTCTTATAGGAAAAGTAGCTGTCTGAGTTCTCTCTCAGCCACTTTCTCTCTCTTTCACTCAATTTTGAAAACCAAATTATGGCTCATGAATTCAACTTCCAGGTATTCCTGTACTGCAAGTAATCAGCAGGAGCAGCTGCTTCTTAAAAAATAAAAAATTTCATCTAGTCTCTGTGTTTTTGAAAAAAAAAATAAAGATTGGAAATAAATTTTAGTGTAGCACTAAGCAGAATTGTAAGTAGGCTTCATCAGAAAGCTTTGGTGCTGATGTTTAAATTCAGTAAGAAAGAATAAAATATGTGTAGCAAAGAAAAGGATGTTGGGTATTGTGCAAGGAGGGGAGGGCTTGGCATTTAAGGACTTCCCTTCCTCTAGGGATTGAATTTTTTTCTGCATGTTTCAGCTGAGGAATAATTCCATTTCTACTCTTAGTTTGTGAGCTCTTGATAATTCACATAAGATAAGGTCAGGGTCTGTTTTCCTCCTGAAGCCACTTCACATTGACACCACCTTTTGCTGCTGGCTGGTGTTGTATTTGCAAACACAGGATGAAAGCAAGCAGGATCTACTCACAATCTTGGGAAGAGAATTAATTCCAAGGGGCCATCTATTACAATTTCAGTATTTTAGAGCTATGTGTAAGGTGCATTTGTATCATATAAGTATTATACTGGGAAGAAGAATTCACAGCGAGTCTGCCTTTTGGAAATGCCTTTCTTGGCTGCAGACTGATGGGAGATTGGGCTGTGTGGCTGCACAAAGCACTTGTGCTTAATTGAATGCACTGCCTGCATTCCCTGAGAGGGAAGTGAGAGCCTCTCAGGCCGTGGCTAAGTAGCCTTCACAGTAATGACAGCGCTCCTGTTGCACCTCTGCTGCCTGTTTTGCTGCACAAATCAACATTTTAACTCCCAAGTCCTTATTTCCAAGTGGTGAATGGGTTAAATAGTTACAGATGAGCCCTTTGGCATGGAGGGGAATGCAGCCCTTGCTGCAGGGGCCAGGCTCTGTCCCTGTCGGAAGGATGAATTCCTGTCGGTGCAACCAGCAGCCCAGGAGCTTCCTGGGGAAAATGGCACCTCCTGAAATACAGCAGATAGTCCAAATTACAGATGAGATTAAATGACTAACCCTAATGGAGAATCTTTCCCAGATGATTTGCAGGCATGGGGATGTTGATCTTTTGGAATGCTGCAGGCAGTGAGTGCAGGACCATCTTGCCAGAGCACCAAGCTCTCATCCATGTGCACTTAGGTGCAGCTTAGTTGTGTTGAGGAACATGAATGGTTGTATTTCATAAATGTTCTGGACAGGAACATGAAGTCTTCCTTCTTAATGTTAAATTCAAGTAATCAGTGAGCTCAAGGCTTGCTTGGGAGAGAGCTGCTGTGTGACTTTCAAGAACTTTAAAGTGTTCCGATAGAAAAAAAAATGTGGGTTTGGATCAGCTTTCAAAGTTGAAGGAACATGTTTCAGGAGTGATGAGGAAAGAAGAGAAGCTTTGGATGATAGAGTAGACTAAGATTGTGAGGATGTCCAGAGGGTGACTGAGAACTGGTTTAGGATGGAGACAAAGCTGCTTTATGAAATGAATGAAGAATAAAGATAATAGTGGCACAACAGTGAGTTTCCTTCAGAGATATTTACTTATCTGAGGTCTGTCAAATGGAATGAGCAATGCCTGCTAAGTAGTAATAACAGGATTAAAAACCTTCTCAGGATTCAGTCATAAAACAAGTAATCCTTAATCCTGTTCTTTGTCACTGATCATTTGAAATGAAAATTTTCACTGCAGAGACAAGACAATGTGAGTACTTTTACCATTAAGAACACTAACAGCCTGAAAAAGGGGGAGAGAAGCAAAAATCATACTCCTGATCTTCAAAAATGAATTAGATTGATTTATTTTAATTAAAGAAGATTAAATAAAATAGAACCATTTGACCAAGTAGGGTTTTTTGGTAACCTTTTGAAAGCTGGTGTTAAATAGGAAGAGGATTTCAGCTGTAAGTTGTTTCATAGGAAGCAACAGTCATTGGAGTGGTTCATTACTTAGTCTACCTGTAATGGAGTCTGGTAGCAATAGTTTTAGTTGACATAAATAAAAAAAAAATACTTGGTTAAATTGTTTTGGTTTTCTTGGTTAAGTAGTTAATCATGCCTTAATTTTGCTCATATTCATTTCTTTTACATTAGAAATAAAAGTGTATTTTTAGTGTGGAAATACACATTTACAGGAAGTTCTTGTTGATGTTATTTCAAAAGCTTGATACATCCAGCATCGTTATTTTCTTTTGCTGTTGGGTGATACATCACCTTCCCAGAAATTCTCTGTGCTGATACAAAGCTCAGTACATTTTGGATTATTCAGACTGGTTCAATTTGAAGCAAACTATTTTTGCTTCAGGTTTGAGCTCACGGCTGAGCTTTGGATCCTGACACAAAGGACTTCCACGTCACCCCTGGTTTCCAGTAATGGTTAAAATCATTGCATTGCTCATGGTATGAAAAAAACCTCAGATTCAGCTTTCTGCAGCAGAAATCATGAGGTGGCTACTGTTAAAAATCATCAGTTTGGGGACTCAGAGGGAAATCTGTTTCAGATGGTAATTTAGAAGCAAAGGGAACAGCAGTAATAGTGATAATAAAACTTTGCTCTTTGGTTAGTGTTTTCCCATAAGTCATTTATTATCGAAGTATGAGAGAATGATAAACGACCAGGCTTTTTAATAGTCTTTGGTGGAAATATATTTACTTCCTGTTAACACTCCCTGAGACTGTATATCAGTGTACAGTGCTGAAATGGTGCACAGAAATTTCTCTGGCATTTGGCTTCTTTAATCCTGTCGCAGATGCATTTTCTCAGTGTGAATTGAGCTGGTGCATAATCTTGCTGTTGCTTTGATTTTTGTGTTAAGCTGTGGAAATGTGCACGTGGCCACTGTAATTTATTGCACTTTGTCATGGAACCTGGAGCTCAGCTTCTCAAAATGAGTGATCTTGGTACCCTTTGCAGCAAAGTGAGCAGGGAAAGAGGAGCAGACAAGGCAAATGAGTGGCAGTGAAGAAGGAAAAAGGAGGATGAGGAGCCCAGACTTGAAAAATAAAACTGAAAAATGGTACACTTGAGGTAAAACATTGGTGTGTCAGTCAGAAGTCATTAGCAAGCTGAGAAAAGTTAACTGCAGGCTGCTATTTGTTTTTGCTTCTCCAGTGTGTTCTCACACCATGATATAAAGCTGTAAGTTACACTTCTATGATGTATGTACTATGCTGTATGTCCTTGCAGAAGTGTGTCTCATTTCACAGTTAGAAAACCAGATGAAAATTTCTTTATTCATTCAGCTGTTATGAAACTTGTCTCCTGTATGATTTTGAGGAATGTAATAGTAGTTTTTAACATGAATAGAAATATTTCAACTGGAAAGACAATTTCAAAGGAAGGATTTGCTTGCCATAAATATTGAAAGTTTGTTTAGTTTGTCCAATTTTATAATAAAATGGAAAATTAAGACAATGTTGGTGGAAACTCATGCTGAATTATTCTGTACACTGTTCTGAGCCTGAGGAAATTATGTATTCATTGCTGAACATTCATTTATATCTACCAAAATGTTGGTTTTTCTCTCCGTCTCTCTTACCTCATCCAGATTTATATATTTGAAAATAACATCTACTATCAGCCTGATGTAAAGAGCAGCTCATTGCGCCTGACATCCTCAGGAAAGGAAGGAATTATTTTTAATGGAATTGCAGACTGGTTATATGAAGGTAAGCTGGATGAATATATCTGTTTATTAAAACAGATGAAAGGTCCTTGTACAGACCCAACAGCACAAATCTGTTCATTTCAGAAAATGCTGAGGTTGGGTTTGCTCCTTTCCCTTCTCATTTTCCTGCAAGATTGCCTTTATATCTGCTCAGTCTTTGTGTTGGCTGCTGGTTTGCATATAGCAGTGTTTTCTGAGAAAGAGGAATTCATTTCCAAGCTGAATGTTGCCAGTGAACACTTGGTAGCATGCAGAAGTGAGCAGGGAAAGGGCTCAGTTCGATGCTTTTAGGGACAACAGTGATGATCCATTTGCAGTTAAAACATCCCCATAGAAGAGGAAACCCAAATTTGAGTGGGGGGTAGCTCAGTCTGTCCTCTACAGCCAGTGGCACAGAATGTTCCTCTCTGCACCCAAAATGCTTTTAACATAATGATAAATTTAAGAAGAAAAAAAAAAAAATTAATAAGAGAGCAGATTATCTAACTTGGTATAACAGCGTAAAATTAATACACATTTCAGCTACTTCTATGGGACTCATGTGTTCCATAGATAAATAGCTTGGGGTTAAATACTCAGTTACCAGAGGGATAGAATTTCTTGTGTGAAGAGTTGTTTTTTTTAGGAATGGTGTTAATGCCGTACAGCACAGAACTTCACCTTAAAAATGGTCTATCCACACTTCTTGGCATTGCAGTAGTTATGAGCAAACATCTCATCGTGGGTTTTTTTTAAATCTCTGCCCAAGTGAACTCTGAATGGCAATTTTCATCCCTCAGCCTGTATTTGATAGTTACCTACTTCCAAGGTTTTCTTTTGTTTTGAAATGTTTTAATGTGGCAGCACATTTCAAAAAAAAAAGAACATTTTTTAAATGGAATATCATTTTATATGCACTTAATAATCTTAAAATCTAACACGACAGCATGCGAATTGAAGAATTTAAGCAGATACAGCTCATTGGAGTTGATGGAGTTTATCAAGGTTTTGCTAAAACAAAGTGAAGTTAATAGGGGTCACAGCCAAGAGAAGGAAAAGTTGTCTAGTTTGGGGCTAGAAAGTTTTTGAGGTGTTGTGGGAGATGATGCCAAAGCCTTCCTCATGAGGCATGTTCTAAAGCCTTCTTTAAGTGAAGAAGCCTTCTTTGCTCGTTATTTTCCATGGTTTTTAACCCCAGGTGGGATGGTGCATTTCCTGACCTGCAGAGGACTCACTGGGGTCCCAGGGCTGCAGGCAGGCAGGGAGGGAGCCCAACTCAACCCCAGACACCGTGGAAGCCACGGGAGGAGGAGTTGTGTCTGTGCATTCTGGAGAGCCCCAGTGGCTGTTGGCACAGAGGAACACACTGCTCCTCTCCCATTAACCTACAGCACTGCTCCCCTTTCAGCAGAGCTTTTTAACAGCATCAGAAGCTGAGCAGGCTGAATATTGTCCAGGTGAAGTTGAGAGATTTTCGGTTGACTCGAGCACTCTTCCTCTTTTGACCTCATTTGTTTTCTTTTACCATTTCATGAGTTTGTTATTAGCATTTTACCTTACCAAGCATTTGGGAATAGCTTTTCTTTGTGTGAATAACCTTGTCTAAATGCAAACAGTAATATTTTAAAGCAAACATAATTGTGATATTTTGCTATCTGATATTCACCATTCGTTCTCTGCTCTTCTCCTGTGTAAAAGGTTTTAGTTATCCAGCCAGGGAGAGAAGCATGACCCAGAATATATGACTTTGAATATAGGTCCCAGCTTCATTTCACCTAACCTTAGATAATTCAACCCATTAAGCTGCTTCAGAACCCTCAGAATCCGATTAGCAACTTGGAGAGTCTCTGTTGACAGTTTAAGTAGTTTTGTTAGGTAGGCTCTCAAATTAGGTATGCAGTCAGGCCTTTTCCCTTAGTACACTATTCTCAATTAGTTTTCCAGCCAAATTCTTCAGATTTAAATACAAAATCCTTGCTAAGCAGGCCAACATATCAAATACATAATGAAAATTCTAAGTCTTTTCACAAGTGGAAGCAGAAGACTTGTGCAGGGAGAATTTGGAATTGCTCAGGAGCTGCTGTATGAGATTCCAGGAGTTTTGGTTCTGTGCCTGTGGCTGTTTCTGGTTTGTTTCTTTTGACTGTGATATACAATGACAATAAATGTAAGAAAACATTGAGTGACATTCTTGAGAATTGGATTCATTTGGAAAGCAAATAAAATTTGGATTAAAAAAA
Source organism: Poecile atricapillus (assembly GCF_030490865.1). Classification (NCBI taxonomy): domain Eukaryota; kingdom Metazoa; phylum Chordata; class Aves; order Passeriformes; family Paridae; genus Poecile; species Poecile atricapillus. Next base: position 7,985,894 of record NC_081253.1, read on the forward strand.
AAAGTTTGGTTCAGATTTTCAAATAGTTTCACTCCAGAAAAACTGAACTTCCCAAGAACTAAAGCGGTCCACTAGACTGAGACAAGAAAATCATAATCATGCACTCCAAAAATTGTTATATAAATATGACTGTGTGAAGATCTGCATGTTATCAGGTTCCACACCTCAGAGAAATCAGGTATACTGAAATTCTGTATTAAGAGGAGAAGAAAAAAGAATTGGAAAGCCCAAAAAATACGCCAAGCCCCCAAATTACTTAAAATTTGAGTGAACACATGTATTGGAACGCAATAGAAGTAAGCATATGCCAGTAATAATCATCTCTCACATTTATGTGATTTATTGATGTTAGTGGAAGTATGCATTTGAGGAAAATGCTTAAAGCTTGGTCCTTCAATGTTCCTTGTTATCCAACCATTTAACCCCAGATGACGTGAAATTAATGAAATTACAACAGACACATTTCAAGTTGGCACAGGGAGGATAACTTGGTGCCAGCTGAACAAGCTGGACACTATGTGTGAGGTTTTCTTATGGACCCTAAGGAAATCTGGTTTTGCAGAGGAACTTCTTCATTCCCACGTTGCCCACTGGTGGTCTCCAGACGGGGAAAGATTGGCCTTCCTGACCATAAATGACTCTCTAGTGCCCAACATGGTTATTCCCCGCTTCACGGGACCTCTGTATCCAAAGGGAAAGCAGTATCCGTATCCTAAGGTAAGATGAGTGGGAATGCAACCCCCACCTCCTCTTCTGTGTTCACTGATAATATTCAGTAGTGTGAAAAGAGTGTTTCCAGACAGGAACAGAGGCTGATTTTGTTCATGATGCTTTTCAGCAAATAATAATAATTTTTTTTTTTTTTTTCCCCCAGTAGATTATAACACCTGAAAAGAATCTATTGGGTGAGGGGACAGCAGAGAAACTAATTTGGTGTAATTTCATCACTGATATTTGGCTGGGTAAAATCAATCCAGCACCTAGAGAGAAGGGTAATGCATTTGAGGGACTGTGTAGGGAAAAGATCCAGCCCCAGCTGTGCTGGAGTCAGACACTCTGTGCAGAGCACAGGACAGGTTCCTTCACAGGCACAGAGATCTCAGTAGGCTGTGCTGTTACTAATAAATGGGACAGACTGGCAGTGAGTAAGATAAGCCACAGTAACATATTTTCATGGCCATCAAAAAGAGAAAAAAAATTAGAACTATCAGTGTTTTAGAAGATTTAGAGGAAGGTTTTTAGATTTGCTTTGGAAAGTGAAAGAACAGCCCAGACAGGGGTAATGCCTGAAATCACTCCTCATTTTCTGGAGATTTTCTGGTGAGGTGCCTCCAGATCTGTTGCTTTGATCTTCCAGCTGATCAGTTTATCAAGCCCTTGCACACAGTTTGAAAGTGGCTGGATTCCTTTCTGGCAAGTCCATCTCTATGGTACTCCTCTGGCATTTCAGGGGAAGTTTACTGAGAGCTTTAGAAAATATTCCTTGCTATTCCTGCTACTGTTTTTTGGTGATGAACCTCTATTCTTGATGGCTGAACAGCTAGACTGTACCAGGTACTATGAAACAATAACATACATTAAATAAATAGAATATCTTTGTACTATGAAATAATACTCTGAAACAATGAAACAGCAGTAATTTTAGGTGTAGTTTATATTCTTGCATTGGCAAAAAGCCTTGAGTGACAGAGCAAAGAAAAAAATAAGGAATATTTTAAAGTCAGCTTTATAGACGAGAAAGGAGTAATTCCATTTCATTAGCAATTCAGCATAAAAGTGATACACAATACTACTTCAGTAATCTCATTAATGAAAAAACATTATCTTTATTTAATGTCTCCATTTAATACAAATTTAGCTACTCGTTAAACATCATTAATTGGTAATGAAGCTGGTGGTGTAGCAACAGAGATTACAAAATAGATTTGGTCCTTGTTATAGAGTGCAACCATCAGAGAAAATTATAACTAGGATTAAAAAATAAAATGAAACACACATGTTTTTTGTAAGCACTGGAACATGCTTATCCATATCTGTGTATATGTCATACACACAGACTCTATTCTTAAAAAAATAAGGTTTTAAAACGTTTTGGGTATTTTTTTCCTAGCAGTGTTAAAAACACACAAATGCCACTTCCTTGTCCTCCATACTACTCAGATATGAGTGGATACAGCATTCAGACTTTATTTTGAGATAAGCCCAACTTCTAAAAGGCATTTTTGGGTGTATTTCAGCCTGTGAAGAGCCAAGTATACACAACTTTGTAGTTTCCTGTAGTAATTCCATAGAATCAGTGACTTTTACCTTTCCTTCCAGTACTAAGCAGAGGTCAGCCCCACTGAGGAACACATTGCATTTTTTGTAACCCAATTTAGTGTAATTCCTGTGACATGAAGCTGAAACTTGGGGTTGGCATGTCTAGGACAGGGGTGTGGGACCTCCTTGCACCCATCAGAGCCTCTCTTCCTATTTCCCTGTTTCCAGTGCTTTCTCTCCACCTCAGGAACATCCCTTAGTAACGAGCAGTGTTAGGGGAGAAGGATGATTCCCACCTCCCTGTAGATCCTCAAGATTTATCAGACTCTTCCCAGTGGATATCTATCAAGCTGCCACGTTATTCTCCTTTAGCCACAAGAAGCATTTTGTTTCCCTTGGAGCTGGCCTGCCAAAGCAGCTGGCTCCTGGTCCAGGCCAGAAATTGAGATTTTCAGCTCAGCAAACAAGGGAAGGAAGACTGAGGGAAAATGGTAAAGAAAAAGAGAGGAGGGAGTGGAGGAATGCTATCCCAGACTGAGGTGGTGCAGCTTTTCAGGAGAAGGAAAAATAGCATCTGAAAAAGGCTTAGCTGGAGGCTGGATTTACCTGCAGATTTAGGAACTGACTGTGTTTTGGAAGCTGACTTCACTGAACTTGGCAAAGCCACTTCTAGTGCTGGTCACTTGCTCTGCACAGGAAAGTCTTCCATCGGTAAAGGCTGGTGAGAGAATCACTCAACGCTTCATATTTTCATCTGTGTGATTCATATGGCTATGAAATTAATGCTTCAGATTTAAGATACTTGAACTTTAATAACTTTTCATTATTATAAAGATACTGAATTATGTTAACAAGTGAGTCTGCTTAGCTGTCTCTGATTCAGTGCCTCTAAAAGTCCTATTTATTTTTTCTTTTCCAAAGGCAGGTCAAACAAACCCCACAGTAAAGCTGTTTGTAGTTAATCTGTATGGACCAGCACATACCCTGGAACTGATGCCACCTGACAGCTTTAAGTCAAGGTATATAATTTCATGGTGAAATGTTTTATGGTAATTGTTCCCAAAACAATCAGGATGTCAACAGTGGTCACTTATTCAAAACTGTTACAAATAGTCTTAGGCTGGTGTAGCTCTCTTCTACACAAATTGAGGTACTCTAATTTATTGCAGGAATAATTTAATAGTGAATTATGCCTTGCAATTATTAGTGTCAACTGGAATGCTTTCTGATTGTGTTAGTAATAGAAATTACTTTGAATGAGTCGAGCATTTTGAAGTATTTTCTTTCTACTGATGGGCCACTGCTGAAAAATATAATAAAATCTGCTGCTGCTTGCTAACCCTTCATTAATTTAAACAGTGCTATAAGATCTAAAAGAGATTTCTTGCCATCAAGATCAGCATCTTCAGTCTCCTTATTGGCATTAAAGTTGAACTTAAAGTGTCGGAAGGCACAAAGAAGTTAAGCAAGAAAGCAGTGTATAAGAAAATATCCCCAAGAAAGAGATAATCTTGAAAATGTTCAGATGTTACGGTTTCACTTCAGGGTTTTCAGATTTATTCTGTCTCCTCAGCAGATGGAAAGTAATAGTAGACTCAAATTTGAATGTTAGTATCTTAAAAGTTTTTTGGTTTTCTTCAAGCTGTTGCCAAATCTCTGGAGCATCTTTGCCAGTTCTTGATAAAGATATTGTTGTTGTTCAATTGATAAAAATTCTGGCTTGCTAATGCATGAGAAGACTGAGTAAATCTATTTAAACCTGTGGGAAAAAAAATTTAGTTTCTTCTACATTTTAACTATTAAGGTATAATTTCCATGCTGATGGAAAATCCATGCTTAGAAATTCCATGCTTAGAAAGATTGTGTAATTGTGAGACAGTTTTACTGTAAATTGTGAATTTGACTCTGGATTTCAGTAACAGCCTTCACACTGGTCATCAACCCATATGAGTCTATATATCAGTATATAGAGAGAGGTATGAAAAATGTGCTTTAAGCAGGCTTTTCTAGAGTGAAAATCTTTGAAGTTTGTAATGATTGGGAGTTGTGTTTTTCCTAAAGTATTAGCTTTTTTAGTAAAAATAGTAGCTACCTTTAGCAGTCAATTTATTTCACTTCATTTCTCAGCCTTTCATTATGGAGTTATTAGTAAATAGGTCATGGGTGTTTTCAGAATTAAAATGAATGGTTCATTATCCATTAGTTATAAGGATCTTTCAGGGAAGAATCATTTTAGAAATAGGTAATGTACAGGTCATAACCATCTGCTGTTATGGAGAGATTCACTCCTACACAGAGAAACCACAGAAATGGGAAGGGAAGGGGAAAGAGGTTCTGTTAGTTAACCTCAGAAAGTAACATTCAGATTCTCAGCCTGTCCCAGATTGTGTCTGGTGTAGGACCTTTGAAGATACTAAACTGTTTCCCTGATTTTTAGGACATCTGGGAACTTGATGTAAGATTGAATCGATTAAATGAAAAATTCAATGAATAAATTCAATGAAAAATTAATTTTCTTCTTTTAGGGATCCTGTAAAGGTGCTTGGTAATATTTCCCAAGTCCTGTTCAGGCTACTCTGATACAAAGATAGGGATAACACTTGCAAATTTTGCTCCTGAAAGTTTCATTCTGTAGAAAAATTTACCACCTACTGTGCACTGTTAATGCCACAAAGAGACTGACAGTCTTCCTTCAGATACCTGGCTGTATTTCATGAAATTACTGTTTCCCCTTTGGTGCTTCCATTTCACATGTACAGTTACGTTTTCTTCAGTGACAAACATCATTTAATATGAAGCTTGGGGACACAAACTGATTGCTCTCCTGCTTGTATCACCTGGTGTCATGGTAGATCTTGTTTTACTTGTGCATACATTTTTGCCCCTCAGTAAGATTAAGCACTTGTTACAGAAAGGAAAAAAAAAAAAAGTAAATATTAGAGTCAGAACACACTTGAAGTCCCCATTTCTTTTTATCATTCTGGTATCCAGATGTGCAGATATCTGTTTTACCAGAAGTGACATATGAAAGCCAAAGGAATCTGTGCATGCTGGGCTGTTCAGGTGTGTTCTGCAAACTGCAGCAGGCTGGGTGAAGCTGTAGTGAACTCCTGTCTCCTGCCTCTCCTGTGTGCAGCCTTGCAGCTGCTGCTGCTGCTCAGCATCTTTCATCTAGTAAGGAGGCTTTTGAATGTATAATTAAAAGCCTGTTGTCAAAGAGTAATGAGATCTTTATCAGTAATAGATTAAAAGCCTAATTATATCCGAGCTAAGCCCCTTGTTTTAAAGGGGGTCTGAGTTTTTTCCAGATGAGCTCACTCCACTGTTTCACACAACTCAGCTGGACTGTGAGAGCTGCCAGCAGGGGAGAAGGGAAGGAAATAGCTGGGCTGGGATGCCAGTCTGCAACAGGTCTGAACATCCCCAGCCTGCCAGCCCAGCAGGATCCTGGGGGGATGGAGGAAATCCTGCACAGCACGAGCCCAGGAAGCCTCATGTGCTCAGCCGGGGTTGCTGAGGGACAGACACTTTGGCCAATATTATCAGCTGTTTGTAAAAACAGAAACGGGAACACATTGATAGGGAGAGGCACCTCCCTTTTATCCAGAAGTCCTTTTATACAATACTTGTTATTTTATAATTTTGAAGTGGGCTCTAGCTGCACTCTAATATTACAGAACTTTTTTTCTTTTCCTTTGGCAGTAGGATTGGATTATTTTGAAAAAGTGGGTGTCATCTAAAGTTATTTGTTGTAGGCTGGCTTCTGTTGGAATTCAGTGCTTGCTTCTAAGCTGGCTGGAAAGTACACAGTTCACGTGTATTTGCAAGTATATGTTTCACAGTTGGTAAAGTTTGTACATATATATACAAAAATTTCCCAGAGGAGGATCACACTGAAGGACTGAGGCGTCCCACTTGTAGGAACACAGATGCTGAACATTTGGGGTCACTTTCTCCATCCTTTAGTAGTGGCACTGTCATGCAGTCCAAATTCAGCATTTGAATGAACTGCATATATTGGATTTTTTCTAATGTCTAATCTGAAATATCAATGATCTGAACATTGTGTTTTCAAATGTTTTGCTTAGGGAATATTATATCACCATGGTCAAATGGATAAGCAACACCAAGGCTGTGGTGAGATGGTTAAACAGAGCTCAGAATATCTCCATCCTTACAGTTTGCGAAACCACGACTGGAGCTTGTACCAGGGTAAGTTGTTTGTGTTTTCTTTTTTTTTTTTTTTTTCCCAAGGTCTCTTTTCAAGGTTTCTTCTGCATTTTGTTTTCATATTCAGGAAAAGATATTTGGAAATCAGTTTGCAGATGCAGTAGTTGCAAGCTGAATATAATTAGTCAACAGGGAGGAAATGGATGTGAGAAAATTCCGAATGTGGTGAAATGAGTTCATGCAATTAGCAACTTTGAGTGACATTTTCAGAATTACTAAGCTTTGTTCATACATTAGCTTCATTGGAAGCTGCAGTTGCTGAACATCATGTACTGGGATATAGCTAGAGCAGTGACAAGCTTGTCCTCTGACAGATATTTTCAGCTGACTGCTTTCTCCTCTCTCCCCCTGCAGAGTTTCGTTTCAGACCTTTCTGCCTCTCACTGCTTACATACACTAAGGAAAAGGTGTAAAATTCTTATAACTCCTTCAAATTTGATCACAGAATTAAATAACTTTAGGGGAAAAAAAAAATAAATTGAAAGGCAACAGGGATATTTCATTTTTGAATGTGAGCCAAACTGAAATACATTTTTCTCTTTGAATTCAGACACATTCCACCCCTGGACCCAGACTTTGACTTCTGACGCTCCTGCATTACATCTCCCCATTTTCGCAGTCAATCTTGCATCTTGAATGCATTTGGCTGCTTTCCCATTCTGAGTCACAGTCTCTTCCCAGAACCAGCTAAAAGTATAAATATTTTCTATACATGCTGATATCAGTACCAACAGATGCTCCAAAGCAGAGGGTATAATTTGGCAGTGTAAATGGTTATGAGTGATTAATATTGGCCTCTGAGTCAAAAGGCTCCCATCAGTGTCTGCTACTGAAGTCAGTCATATTGAAGTGTTAGAGATTATTTCCTTGCTTGTCTCCTTCTTTTGCTGCACACAACAGGGTGCTTTTCCTCACTCAGAAACTATGAATGAATTCCCAAAGTATGGATTAAGATTGTGACCAGGGAGATTTGGTTGCTTTCCACCTGGTTTTGTGGGCCTTTTGTCTTTTTATTAAGAAAGTTGGTCCTGAGCCACTGCAGCTGCTTCTGAGAGGGAAAACTTTATGTTCTCCAGGGTCAATTGGACTTGTTGGAAGTAGGTATCCAGGGAGCTGTAATCCAGGACATAATGTAAGAGAGAAGGACTGAGAAGTCCCACTCCAGAATACTTACAGTGCAGAAAAGGACATTTTTAGAGGGTGAGGAATGACAGTAATGTACTCTCACTGTTGTGAGCACAGCCCAGGCCCTGCTCATCCTGCAGGGTTCCTACACTGCACCCTCTGGATAAGGTGATGCTCTTGAAATCATTAATGCATGAGGAAAGGCTAAATATTGTGAGAATTTAGCATTTTATCACACCATTTGATTTCATCTGTAAACCCTGTTTTTTCTCGCTAGGATGTTGCACACATCAGTTTCAAAAAGGAATGTACAGAATCAACTGCTGCAATAGCTACAGATTTTCATTTTTCAGCCCATATACATACAGATTCTTCTATAGCTAATAAATTTTCATTACTTCACTGTGACTATGACAATTTGCAGCTGTTGATGTATATTATGTATTTTTTCCAACAATGTGTGCATTATATTTAGTTGTTTTGTGGGGGTGGTTTTTTCAGATGTCATGATGAGAAATATGAGTATGAACAATAAAACTCAATAATTTGTTTTTATTTTTTTTTTCTCATCACTAATGCCACACTACAATACATTAAAGCACGGGATTGTGATTTGAAAAGGTCTCACAATTTGAGCTTGATGCTGGCTGTTTGCCCAGTGTTGATGAAGGACCTAAAATATCCAGTTGTCAGATGATGCCTAGAGGTAAAAAACAAATAGAACTGCCTGTGTAAAGCTTCTTGATAGCTAATCAGAAAGGACTGAAATGGCATTCTTAGTTCCCCTGTGGTATTCTACCAAAAACTCTGAATAAAGCAGCTGACTTTGTAATTAAATTATCATTTGTTTCAAGTGCCAGCAAAGAGATGAGATTGTAACACAGTAGAAAAAAACCCCATGAAATAGCTAGAGACCTTTTGCTGAATGTGGCAAATATTTTTATCTATAGCTATTCCATAAAAGCAATTTTTTTCCTTTTTTTTTTCTTTTAGAAATATGAAATGCAGTCAGACCTGTGGCTTCCTAAACAGGTACAGTATAAATGCTATTTCTGGGTGCATAATGCGTAATTGCTTCATTGCCATTTTTATTTAACTGTGTGTTATTTTATAAGCTAATAAAATCCTGAGACACCTGTGAGGGTTTTGGAGGCAATATTCCCTTCAGTTTCTGGTCTGTCTGGATTCAGTTCAGTATGCATTTAGATGAACAGCTGATTAACTACCTAAATCTGGGATGGTGGAAGACAGACCAGATGAATCCCATTCCAGGCATGTCCTACTTACTGTGATTTGTTTCTGATTTAAAAATGATCACACCAAATTAAAGCAGAAGGAGTTCAAAGATTAGAGGTCATATGGGCTATAATTGGAATGAGAAAGTAAAATATTTCTAAATTCATACCCAGAACAATATGTTTAACTAATATGTCAGCCAATTATTCCACTTTCATAGCTTCAGAAGAACTGTCCAATAACTGGATGAAACACATTCTATTTAAACTACATTTCAGGCTTCATTTTGCAATGTGCAAATGAGAAATCATTTTAACAGGAAAAAAAAAAAGAAATGCTTTTATAGCCAGCCATTTTCGTTTAATATTTCTGTGCAAAGCCAGACATGGAGAGATGGTATCACATCAGGCTACAATTTGTGGTAAAACCCTGATTCAGAATATCCCTTCAATGTGGTTATTTTTTCCATACAACTTTATCAAAATCAGTGGGTGTTAAACATGTACTCAGTGAGTCCAAACCATTGAAACTTTTGTTCTCCTCCTCAGCAGTAGGAGTTATCTCTGTCATTATTTGTATGTCTGTAAAGGAAACTGTCCCCCTGCATTGGGAATGAGATTCCCAGAGCTTTCCTGGTGAGGGAGAGTTCTGCAAGGGCTGTAAGCCGTGCTTTAGGACAGGATTGCACATGGCATGAGCTACACTCAGCTTTAACCGCCACATTTTCGTTAAACTTAGCAGAATATACTTAAAACCTAAGGATGGTTTCTCCAACTGACTTCTGAGCAAAACCAAGGAGACAAAAAGCTTTAGGCTGATCTTTTGTTAAGAGGTGTAATGAAAAGTGTGCCAGACTGCCACGATGTTACATTTGCAGAACGAAGAGCCCGTTTTCTCCAAGGATGGCAGCAAGTTCTTCATGACTGTGCCAGTGAAGCAGGGGGGCCGTGGCGAGTTTCACCACATAGCCATGTTCATTGTGCAGGTAAGGCTCTGCTCAGGCTGCTTTTAATATCCTGCTGGTTAGCTGGGACTTCTACTGTGGCCCTGGGAAAGGCCTGAACTTCAGTTTAATCACAGAGCTTGTGTCATGGTCATTTGTCCTGCCCAGGTTGTCTCTCTGTGAAGTGGGATGTATTTATAATTTTTTCCAGAATAAACACTAATACTACCCTCTCTGTGTACACTATGCATGCATATTTTTAAGTAATAAAATAAATATTTTTAAATGTTTATTCAGAATCTGCTCTTATACAGAACAGGAAAGGGAGGTAATACCCAAACTTAAAATTTGTGTGAAAGTTAGGACACTTTTATTACCCTTTGCAACAGTTTTTCAACAGCTTCCATTTCCCGGGGTCATTACTTTTTCCAAAGAAGAATCTGAAAGAAGATAAATTTGCAGTGTGACTTTGAAGGTCACCAGTATGAAGTTGTGATGAACTAATAAAGGAAATTATGCCCTGGAACAGAACACTCCAAGGCATCTATTTAAATCATCAGAGCATTAATCCAGGTGCTTTAGTGGAGCCATATGACACAGGAGGGATTACCAGGGTACCCAAAACATCAAAATAGCAGATTTGTGCCAGGCAGCTCTGTTACCTGCCTTTATTACAGTGTTCTGGTATGAACATTATTAAGTCTGAAATGTGTTCACAGAGCACTGCAGACAGAACAACAACAAAAGAATTTTAACGACAGTTAAACCTGAAGAAACAATAACAAAAATATTCCTTCACTAGAGTAAATCATCATTAACATCAGGAAAGAGTCAGTGAAGATAAAAGGGATCACAGACATGTCAAATTCTATTTCCTAAAGAAAACAGTAACTCAGATGACAATCTGGCAAAGATGTATTGATATAATAATAAAAATTCACACCTGAGCAAAACCATTTAGTCAATCAAGTCTTATTTTGGTATCTTTCACACTATGAGTAAGTACCTTTAAAATACATGAAATAATAATCAGATCTGGATCTGAAAGGTCACTTGCAACATGCCCAAGGATGTTACAAATACAATCAAGTGTGCATTAACCTTGTAGGCGCTGCCATTTCTTGCTACTAGAAAGCCCAGGAAACTTGATCCTAATTCAGGAAAATATTTAAGCAAATATTAAGCCCACTCCTATTCAATAAGGTAATTAAGTACATGCCCACTTTTAAGCACATCTTTTAATTCCAGCAGAATAATGTTTAAAGTCAAACTTATGTTTCAGAATTTACTATTTCCCTTTCAGGCAGAATTAGAGCCCTAGGTACTGTACAGCTCCAAAACTAAAAAAATACTTCTATTTTGCCTGCCATCAGCATGAATAAACAAATCTGAATGTTATCACCAATGACAAATTTGGCTTTGAGCATGTAGCTGCTCCTGAGAAAGAGGAAATGTGATATCCCATGTATCAGCCATTATTCATCAGTAAGCAACATTCTGCGTGGTAATGGGGCTGATACAGAGCGGTAAAGGGCAGGAAATATGTTTATATGATGTGTTTTACACACTGCATTAATCTGATTGTCCATTATTTCTAAAGCAAACACAGAGACATAAAAAGTATATTAGCCGTTGCACATAAAGCCCTTTGTCACATTAGATGTTTGTCACACCTTGTGAGAGCCACAGCAGCAGCACTGCAGGTGCCCTGCAGAATTTAAAGCAGTCAGCAGATCCCCAGTACCCAGATGGTCACAGCTTTTCCATGATGGAAAAGGGTAACTCTGGAGTCTGGGATTCTCATCACTGGGATTCTCATCCCTTCTCTGGTGCCACTCAGTAGAGACATCAGCCCATAGACAGAAATCAGCTTTCGTGTGCAGGAAAGTTACACAGAACCAATGTGGACCTGCGGGGATAAAGAAGCAAATTTTAATGGCTCTCTTTAATTTAATTAAATTAATTTCTCTCAATCTTACAACAAATGCTGGTCTTTCTCAGGCTGCATTTCTTTGCCTGCACTTCAGAAAAGCACATGTCAATGACACAAAGCATGTTAGCAGAGGCATCTAATTAAATCTTTATGCAGGGAGAAGTTACTGTCTAAAAGGCTACTGTCTATCATAGATCATTTACTGTCTGAATGTAGAGGGCTGGGGGTGTGGGTTATTGTTTTCAAATGCTTTTAATAATTTATGAAATATTTAAAAGAAACTAATCTCAAAATGGGATTGAATCATGTCTTATGTATCTAGACTTTTCTTTCATGGAGTTTTGCAACTCTAGAAAGTCTCTTTTTTTTCCAACCACAAAATAAGAATTATAAAGGAACTTTAATGGATCAAGGCGATAACTTTCTGCAAGCTTCATAAATTATGTATTACGGCTGTAACCTTGAAAAATAACCATGTTTATTAACGCTTGGCTGCGCTTTTTATTGCTGTTTCTTGTTAGATTCTGTGATCTTAATATTTAAATATCTGTTTCAATAGTTGCAGCTTCTCTCTCTCTAGAGAAGAAACAGTCACTTACACTAAATCACTAATATGTATTTTAATCATTGCTGGAGATAGCACTGAATATCAGAATCTTCCTGAACAGGGAGCCCTCAGAATAAACATAAGTACAGCACCGAGCACAATATCCTGATGCCATTTGGTACTTGCAAGGCTTGTCACAGAATGGCTGCATCATTCTTTCCTCATGGATCTGTTAGGAAACAGATCAGTTCCAAGGATCTGCCTTGTCATCTCAACAAGTCTCATAGGGTGTCTTTGAACATTTGCTTCTTTTTAGTTATTGCTGCTGTTGATGTGGAGCCAGGGCACAGTTCAGAAATACATGGATTAAAAAAAAAGGCCAATCTTTTTGCCTTTATGACTTTTTGTAGGCCTTATAACCACGGAGTATCACCTCTGAAATGTTGCCTTTTTACTTTATAAAGTTTGTCTTGAATTTGAAAACTACTATGTGTATCCAGGCCAAGCATAAAACCCTAGTATAGAAAAATCCACATAAAGTACATCCAAGCTGTGAGGGTTGAAGTTTTAACCTTCAGTAGCCTGAGCCATAATTTTACCTTTTGCACTAGGAAACACCCTCAGATGAGCTTCTCACTTAGGTTTTGTTGTTTTTAACCTGTGTCTGATGAAGAGTCTGCTGCAATTTCCAGCCAAAGAATTGATTTTACCTGCATTTCATCCTGACTTCTATTGTTTGTTGATATGGGGGGCAACTGAAAGAAAAATTGTGCTGAAAACAGATTATTGTAATGACTTTGAAAGGCTTATAGATGGGAGAGAAAGGATAAGTGAAGTTCAGGCCTGTCCAGATGTGAGGTTTGTGGTTTAAAGATGTTATGTTGCGTAATACAATATAAATAAATAAAATAATTATATATAAAATATGTAATTAAAGATAATTATATTGCATTAAAGTTTAAAAAGTTGTAATCAGTAATGACATGTGCAGGCAATCCTGCTAGCAAAGAAGAATGTAACAAGGTGAAAGTTAATGTTTTCTATCTCTCAACAGGCTAAAAGTGAACAAATCAGTGTGAGACACCTGACATCAGGGAACTGGGAAGTTATCAAAATCCTGGCATATGATGAAGATAATCAAAAGATGTAAGCACTATTCTCTTCTTTTTTGGTAAAAATATTCAAGTTATTAAAGTTGAATCCATTTAACTCAAAATTATGCATCAAGATTTCTTTTATTTTGGAGCATTACCATAACTTTGACACACCTGAGCACGTAAGGTACAGCTGTAAGACAATTCATCTGCTGTTCTTTTCCTAAATTCTTCTTTATGCAGAGGGAAAGAACCACACCATGATATCACTCACCTCTGTATTTTTTTGAATAAAAGGAGTCAACACACAGTGCAGCAGTAATAACATTTTGGTGATTTCTTTCCTGGAATCCAGATGAGAAGTCGTAGTAAACTTTTGGTGCTTGATAAAACATCACACCTTTACTACATGAGGTCTCAGAGTTGATTGTGATCCAACTTCATAAATTCAGGTTATTGGTAGATTATCAGAGCTCCTGATTCTCACCCACAGAGAAATCTTTCCACAGCCCATCTTAATGTTAGAGTGGAAGGAAATGCAATGCATATTTGGTGGTTTTGGGGAATTTAAAACTAACACAAAATGTCTGAAAGCTTCACCTGACTTCAGAGGATCTTGATTAATTTTCACTTCTATCTGTCCACGACAAAATATGCATAAGCATATCTAATTCTCATTTGCTTTAAAATAAATGATATTTCAACAAGAACATTTTTGGGGCTCTGTAGGTCCCATCTTTTCCACTGGTACCAGAGAAAACCCTTTTTTGACAAGTCTTTCTATGGGTTTTGAAAATATATCCATAGAGAATTTTCTGGTATTTCCACAAGGCCCAGGGGTAAAAATGAGGTCTGGATGCACTCAGGCTGCAGGGAGGTGACAGATGTCACATGGGCTGTCTCAGCCAATTGAGGGGATTGCCTTGCTCTCCTTCTGCCTGTCAAGCAGAAACTTTGTGGGGATCTCATCAGGGAAACACCAAGGCCTTGTCTCAGTGTTTTTGCAATGTCTCTTTCCACCTATGCAAAGTAGATAGAAAAAAAAGTTGGTTTACAGCTCAAAAAGGCTCTCAGATCTCATAAGACTTATTGTAATATATGACATAATTTCATTTTGACCTCTGTCTACTACTTGGATTTATATTGCAAACTCTTGGTGAGAAGCAGAAACTTTCTCTTCAGTATTTTTAACATGCAGAAGTGTCCTGGTTGGTACTGAAGCTCCTGGGCATGACAGGAATTAGAGCCATGAAATCCTGTTTTCATCACTGTTTTAACAGGAAATTGTATAGCTTCTGAAATAACTAATCTGTATATTGGATCTAAGTTTAATCTTGGAACTTGCGTTCATATATAAGTATTTGATCTTCATGGATATTTGTGAATTTTTAATTTTTAAAAATGTTACTTATGGTGTCTCTCTCCTCTAAACACTACCCAAATCAGACAGTTTACCAAAGTGAGTTTAACTTTTTTCTTCTTTTGGATGCAGTTATTTCTTAAGTACTGAAGAGTCCCCAAGAGGAAGACAGCTGCACAGGTAAGAGGTGCATAGGGCTGGTATCAGCTTCTTCATCCCAAACCATATGGTGCTTGGGTAGTCATTTACATCGTGTAAAAATTTGTATGCTCGAGCTGCAACAAGGAAAGAACCACAGCTTCTCAAAATTAGAATTGCCATTTTCTAAAAAACGGAAAATTTCTAACACAAAATGTTTTCACCACTTACATCTTCACTAGTCCTTTATAAGCATCTAAAGAGTTAAACCTAAATACAAGCATTAAACATGACTTTTTTAAAAGTAATCAAAGTTTCCTAAATAAAAATATTTAGAGGGTTTAATCATGTAACTTAAAGTGTGGGGGCAAATCACCTCATCTTCAGTGTTTAAATCTGAGGTTAGTGAAGTTTGCATGGTTTCCTTCTCATGCTGATGTTATCCCCCAGCAGTGTGAGTTATTGCAGTGCCAGTAGTGCTTTGGGCAGCTTTTGGATCCTGCCCACATAGCCAAGTTTACTTTATTGTATTTTGTTCCAGTGTAAAATTCTGATCATTTTCTTCCCCCAGTGTATCAACAGTGGGGTCATTGAATCGTCAGTGCCTCTCGTGTAACTTCTTCAAGGACCAGTGCACATATTTCAGTGCAAAGTTCAGCCCCATGAACAGGAATTTCCTCCTGCACTGTAAAGGTAAGGCAAATGCACAGGATGCAATGCTATCTGCTTCTGAATTAATGCATTCCCTTGAGAAAGGTGTTAGGCAGGAGTCTAACCTTTACCTCAGCAGTGGATTACTCAAAGTTCTGTACAGAGCCTGTTCTAAGACTGCAAGTAAAGGTGTTCTGTGAAGCAGATAAATTGTGAGTGATGTCAGAAAGCTGCTCCAGTCCTGACCCCTATGTCCAAGTAAAGGGCATCAACTTACATCCACTCTAAATAGAAATCCTTCACCAAAAAATTCAGAATTTTGGTAATGGTACTGTGATTTGTAATAGTTTATTATTTTATATATTGGGGTTGATCTTGTGTGACTATACATAGTTAAAAAATGAGAGCCTGTGTTCTCTAGCAATGTCTGTACACCCCCATAATTATATGTATGGGTGTACCTACCAAAAAACAGCTGTGTTTTAATCCCCAGAGACAGATCCTCTGTATCAGTGCAATTGTAATAAATAACTCAGTGTTTTACTGTTAGCTGCATTCCAGTAGCATTAAATGACACCAGTTGGCTTCAGAATTTCTGTATAAACAAAAAATTAAAACCATCTCGCACAGAAAAATTTATAACCTACACACAGGAAATAAACACTGATATATAAGTGATAAAAACAGGGTTCAGAAAAGCATGAGACAATGCATAATAAAGTACATAGCTGTACATAATAAAGTGCCTATTGTCCTTGAAACTTGCAAACTTTTACAGACACCATTCCCCCAGTATGTTTTCATAGCTAGGACCAGAGTGCAAAGAGTAGAGGACAAGTCATCTGAAATACATATGAATAGCTCATTTTATATTCATGTTGTTTCTCTGTTTCTTTCACAACTCTATTTTTTTTTTTCCCCCACACAAAAATAAAATACCTGCTGACTTGAGCATTGAATGTATCCAAACAAAGAAACTATAAATAGGTATTGGCTAAAATAAGGGGTTTGGCTTTGGTTTTGTTGTTTTGGTTATTTTTTTTGTGGAAATGCACCTGCAGTACACAGCTGATTAGAAGAAGAATGTTCAAACTGTGTGGTTTATACATGGTTAAATCTGCAGCAGAAGTCATAGAGCAAATCTTGAGGTCCTTCTCTGAGTAATGAGCTCCTCATGCTTTAGGCAGAGTTTTCCCTTGTGCTTGACGTAATCCCTATGGGGTAATTCTTGCAGGAGAGAGGGTTGATAAATTGGGAAGAGTTTTTTGCCCTGAATCAGCAATGTGCCGGGGTCCAAAAGCATCTTGTTGCTATTTTAGCAAAGTATATTCAGCCTGTAATTTTTAATGTGCATCTTTGATATAAAAATATGGATGCCAGTAGGGGGTTGTGCATGTGATTACTCACAGGCTCACGACTTTCAGTGACTTTGGCAGTTCTCTGTTGGAGCTGGAAAAGTTGCAGATCATCCTCCCCAAATTAAACCTACACTCCGAGTTGCAGTAGCCTGCCCTGAGCTGTAGATGTTGGGATGCTAAACCACTGTCATTAATTGTTTCTGCCTCTAGCATTAATGTAGAGTTAGTTCTGGCTGGGAGTTACTCAGGATCTTCTCCTGTGTTTCCTCAGAGCTTGGCAGGTGCAGCAGCAGCGTGGCCCCCGTGTAGTGCCAGGGCTGGGCATTTGGCAGTGTCAAAGTTGATGGCAAGGTCACCTTAGAACGGGTATCAAAACTCTTCTGCTTGTGAGAGGATGAGGCAAACTGCTTCAAGGAGACAAATGACACATCTACTGTGTGGATACACACTTGTTTTCCCACAGCAAAAAGCCTTCACCACATTGTTACAAAAGCAATTTGCCCAGAAAAACACTTGGGGGACTCTGAACTGGTTGGATCGGTAGAAGTTTCAATCCTTCAACCTCCTGTTTACCCACAAGCACCTTTATTAGGATAGTTTTTCCTTCTTAGTTTCCCTCAGCCAGGAGATCTGTCTCATTTTACCAGCTGTAAGCATCTCCAGAGACTCTCCTGAGTGAGGAGTTATTTCTTGCCTGGTAGATGGAGGACTGGCTCCTCAACATCTCAGTTTTGGCAAGCATATCTTTGCACTCATTTCCCACACTGCTTATGGATTTTTTTCCTTTAGCACTTCACAAACACTGGCAAGATATTTTTCTCCCCACTCCAAAAACATAGTTTAGAGAGGGAGTAATTGTTTCTCTCCTTTTATACAGCAGGAAATAAGCTGTGGATTTGGGGTTAGTGATAAGAGGTCAATGGGAAATCCAAGTGCTGTGCTTTGTTCTGATGCACTGTAACACAATGCTTGTGATACAAATTTGCTCTTTTTTCCCCTCTGATCAGCATTTTAATATACTGCAATCTCCTTTTTTTTCAAAATGTCATCATCCTTCCATCTTTTAGTATGACAAATAGAGATAGGCTGGGAAATGCTGGTGCTTTCCACTTCAGAAACAGTCTTTCTTAAATAGGAATTGAAAGCAAAATGACAAATTCAGAAGACATAAAAAGAGCTGGAAATAAAAACAAACCAAAGCAAAAGAGACATCTGAAGAAATTATCTTCTTAGAGAGCTAAGGCAGAAGGCTGTGATTTGTCAACAATCTACCTGTAAGTTTTTTTGTCAATCATCCCCCTTGAGGGAGAGAGTGAAACTGATAAAAATCTTCAGTGAAGGCTGTGAATGTCATCATGCTATTTATTTCAGGTATTTACATTTCCCTAGGCTCATGCCATAATTAATTGAGAGCGACAACCTCTCAAAACACATAAATTAAGCTCTGTCTCTGAACTCTCAAGGGGAATTGTTTTTTTCTCAAAAAGAGAGTTGTAGCTCCTAATTTCAAAGGGTCCATGCCTTCATCTGCCATGGGGTCCTCAGGGACTTCAGCTTTTCTGCATTGTTCTTCCTTGCCCAATGGTGACTGAATGCTTGTAACTTAAACACTGAGGTAAAAAAGAGCTTCTCACGTGTAAGTTCCATGTTGGGGGTGGGGACACAAGATTTTCTTCTGCAGGTTTAGACTGGTGGGGACCTTCAGAGCAGGGACAGCAGACTCAGCCACTTCTGGGTGTGCTGAATGCTTGGTCATGCCAGTTTCACATGCCACCTTGTGCATTTGCACAGAAGCTGTTGAATTATTCCTGATTTTCAGTTTCTTAGTGGTACAATGAAAATAATGTGAAATAGGATTCGACTACATCACACCTAGATTTAGCTGTGATGCTGTTGGTTTTGCGGAGTTGACATATCAAGGGAATTTCTTAAACAGATAATTATGTGAAATATATTTTTTCTACACCTCTATAGCTTTTCCACAGAGAAAATAAGTGGATATTATCATTAATTAATTTCCCAGTCAAGGGAAGCCTGAAGTTTCAGAATGTCAGACTGCTATATTTTAAACAGTACTGTTAAGTGTGTCCATAATTTTTTATTCTTCACTTAAAACTAAAACATGGAGATTAATAAAAAAAAAAAAGAATTCTCCTTCTGGGTGCAGGGTCTGGGCTGCTGAACAGGCAGAAGGCAGTGTCTGTTCCACACCTGGTTGGTCCTGTAGTCATTTCCAAGAGGTACCAGTGGAGTTCCTGCTGTGTTTGAAGGGAATTGTGTGTATGGAGCTTGCAGGATCCTGTCTTGTGTGGCAACTGATGCTCCCATTCTTTGTCACTGAACTACAGAGAACAAACTACCTCACCCTTCCTCTGTTCTTCCCAAAACAGGACCAGGTGTTCCAGTTGTAAGTGTGCACAGGACAAGTAATACTGCAAGTGAGTATACCTTATGAAATGAGTCGGTTTTCTTATCGTCCCTAATTTCTTTGGGGAGTGTGGGAGAGGAAAAAGTAAGCACATGGAAATGTTATGTGCATGAAAACTAATTCATGTAAAGTGCTAGTAATTACTTTTTAGCAACGTCCACATCAGCAAATGGTAAGGAAAGCCATTAATCAAATGACTAAAACGTTTCCAGATTTTCAGATATCTGTTGGATTAAATGAATGTGAATAATCTTCTGTTTACACTTGAGTAAATTAGACGGCAGGTTGGTCTTCATCCTTTTCACTTCCTGTGTAGATCATGCTGCCATTGCAGTACACCCCCAGAATTTTCTGAGATGTTTTTAAAGTTACAATCCAATTATGTTGGAGTCAGGTACAGTCCTCAGATGATTGATCATAAAAGCTGACCTACATATGGTGATTTAGTCCTTCTATTTCTGAAATCAGAACAACTCCACTGACATTTTCAATGAAGACAAATCCAGTAATAAAGGCTTTTAGGGAGGGTATTCTAAACCCCTGTTTGTCAAGTTTTAGTCATTATTTTCTAGTGTATTGATGCAAAATCTGTTATTGTATCCTGGCTGCTGAGGGACTTTTTTAGTGGAAAACTGTCCTTCAGCACTTGAATTTTCCTGGTGGTGCAGCAGAGGTAACAACTCTGCCACCTCCGGCTCCACTGTGACTCCACTAGTATGGAGATGTGGATTGCAGGAATGGGGGACAACTTGTCATTCAAAAGCACTAAACCAACTCTTATATATCCTCATTTCATTAATTGATTATCCCCAGAATTTTTTCCAGAATCCAGAAATGCTGAACTGTACCTGTCTGCATCCCCTTTGTCCTGGGCCAGTCACTGTTCAGTGGAGCTAATCTTGTATACTGAAGTACCATCCTGATAAATAGTGCCATGCTAAGAAGTCTTAATTAATATCTGCACTTTAGTTTCTTTTTTCTTTTTTAAGTGCCATTGTTTGTGTTTGCAAAGCCCAGTGCCACAGCACACCCAGGGCAGGGAGTTTTATCCAGCTCAGTAAAGGGTAGCTATTGCTCAAATAAATGTGTTTTAGACTTCTGTGGAGCTCCTCAATTCCATGAAGGCAAGCTTTTGCTCTTTATTACCTGCATCTAAAGTACTATGGAGTGTGAATTACTGAAATAGAGATTTATGTGCAGCACCTTGGAGTAAAATAAACCCCAAGTCAGGATAGAGGGACGTTGTTTGTTGTAGCAACAAAAAGCCAAATAATAAGAGAGATAATTTACCATTTGTGTTTCAGTACAAGATTAGATTATCCACTTCAATTCATAAAGGAATGATTAAGGATTATTTCAATTATTCCATCCTCAGACTATAATTATACCATTTTGGTTGGCTGCCCGGAACAAGCATTCTCCTCAGATTATCTGTTTTGGCCCTAAGTGAAGAGTTTATTATTTAATTAAAAAAAACTAAATTTTGGAAGCAAGATCAGTAATTTGAGTTAAAAAAAAACCAAAAACAAAACCAACAAATTAGTCATTCTTTCCTGGGTAAAAGGGTTGCTTCAAATTAGTCTGCAGCTTTAAACCAAGCTGATGGTCTTGCTCTTGGCTGAAGTGCAGAAGATAAATGAGGACAATAATTGTGCTGGCTAAATATTGCCCTGGAATAGGTAATGTTGGGGAAAAGGATGCCTGCATGAGATGTAGGATCTTGCCCAGCAGAGCAGCCTTGTGCTGCAACAGCTGCTGTTAGGATTTGTCAGAGATGCTGATGTTCATGTTGGTCATCAGAAATTGCCTTGGTAGTGCTTAATGAAAACAAAGACTGCCAGAAAAATGAACTGGATGTGTATCTTTTTGAATTGAAAAGTAGTTGTATTATAAAAAAGTGTTTACAGACGGAATTAATTTGTGAGGTTAATTGCGAGCTTTAATTTGCGAGATCATTGCATGTTTGTTTCTTTTTCTCTTTTTTTGAATCCTGATTTATCTCTGGTGTGATGATTCTCCATGCCTTTCAACATGGTTTTTCTTCTTGCTTTTTAGAGTTTTATATTTTGGAAAATAACCCTGTGTTGAAAGAAGTTGTTTTTAAGAAAAAGAGTTACAAGACTGAAATCAAAATGCTTCACATTGAGGATTACGGTAAATCTGGCAAAATTTTATTTTAGCAAGCCAAAAGCTTTCTTACAATGTTACTGTTTTTCATCTGTGTAACTACCAGCCTTTAATGTTTTGCTCTTTTCTTAAAAGAATTCCCGTTACAGTTGTCACTGCCAAAAGATTTCACGGATCGAAACCAGTATGCCCTTCTATTAATAATGTAAGTGTCTGTTTGGAATCACTCAAAATAATAAAGAAGTACTTCACAGAAAATATTTAATTCTGAAATTAGATTTTTGTTTGTTTGTTTGTTTGTTTGTTCCTTTTGTAGGAAAAAAATATCTCATGGATTTGGGTTGAGAAATCAAAAGGCTTGTTCTTGGGAAGATTTTGTGACAGGTGCTGTCTGGTAGAGATGCCTGGGGTTTTTTTGAGCTAGTCAGACCTGACTGTGCTTTGCTGTACTTTCATGTTTGGGAGGCACTGATGTTTCTGATGGTGTAGCTTCAAGTAGCCCTGCGGTGTTTCCTGGACCCTTACTGATCCTGCCCACAGGATCTCACTCAGAGCATGTGCTCCTTTTTATCCCTGAGAGGAATGAGTAGAGCTTCCAGAGCTTCTCAGTTGAGATGCATGAAGCAAAACTGCTTTTAGGAACATCAGAATGAAATAAAAGTTACTTTTGATCATCAGTGGTTGAAGGCATGATGATAGGCGTGATCCAAAGTCTGTTGATTTTTGTAGAAAAGCTGCATGGGAGGAAGATGGTATTCCCTGGAAAGCTGTGCTGTTCTTTTAAAAGGAGATGGAGTGTGTGTTTCTTGCAGGGAGAGTCAGCCTTTAAGTTGTGTGTCTGCACATGTGTAGCAGAGGAAAAGAACAGAGTCATGAGTGTGCTTGAAGCCTCCCTGGGAAAAGTGGCTCAGGGCACCCACCACTCCTTTCTCCACCCGAAATCAGCATGGGTGGAGAGAGCTTTCCTGGACCTACAGAGCTTCTTCCAGTCCCAGCTGGAAAGAACTGATGGGATTTTCAGTAACAGACATGTAGGAGTGGGCTGCTAAAGTCATGAGAATGCCACGTTACTGAGCTGTGTCACCTGGAGCAGCTCTCCCCTCAGTGACAGCACAGATCCTTGTTGTTGGATGTGAGGTGTTTATAGACATGAGAATGATCCCAAATTCTTCTGCTCAGATCAGAAAACAGGACAGAAAGGCACAAGCCTGCTTATTACTAAGCCCAGTTTGAGTTTTAAAACTCAGGATTTTCAGTTATAATTATCTGCAGTTGTGGAAGCTCTCTGCTTTAATAGGCTCACAAACATATTTTTCTTTTCTTCTGGAAAACAGAACACATGGATTTTATTTCATCTTTGCAGCATTTCCTGGCATCATCTTGGAGGCATGATTATATTTTAAGCAGCTCTTATACGAGTGCCAAAGGCAAACTGTCTCCATGAATTGACCCCAGCAGCGCTGCAGGGACTTGCAAACACTTGTGCTTATTCCTGTTTCTGAGAGCAAGGAAACACAAAGGTGTTCACAGTGCAGCACTCCCCTTTTCAAGTATCCTAGTAAATACATAACCTGCCATATACAGCTGTGGGAAAAGATGGGGTTAGAAACTCGTGTAGAACTGAGAGAAGACAGAAGGGAAAGATCAGAAACCTGAGAAGTCCAAGGCCAGAAATCATAGCAT
The DNA here is from genome assembly GCF_030490865.1 of Poecile atricapillus. Taxonomy (NCBI): domain Eukaryota; kingdom Metazoa; phylum Chordata; class Aves; order Passeriformes; family Paridae; genus Poecile; species Poecile atricapillus. The sequence continues at coordinate 8,009,006 of NC_081253.1, forward strand.
AAAGGAAAAGGAAAAAAAAAAGCTAAAGAAAATACTATTTTGATTTGATTTTCGATATCAAGAGTTGAAAGAAATGAGAAGAGGCAGGGTCTGAATTTAAACTTACCAAAGTTGTTGGTATCCAGTGAGCAAATAGTGTGGCCAAGTCACACTATTTGTGATGTATGGATATGTTTTATAATTGTTTTGGGGTTTTTTATGGTAGGCATGTGGGATAAAAAGGAAAGTCATCAAACTACAAAAACATATTGTTGTATCTACATTTACAGTATAAAGACCTTGGTTCTTTTCGGTCAGATTTTAATCTTTGCAATACTGAATTCTCAGTGCTAGCTTTAGCACAGGGGATATTTTAGAAAACCCTATACACTAGTGAAAATATGAAACTGAAAATTTTAAATCTGTCTTGGCTCGTGTACTGTAGCTTGTTTTGTGTCCTCCTCTTCCCTAGAAGAAAAAGAAGTTACATTAAGCTGTATTTCTTCAGCAGCTTTTTACAGACTTAAAGCTAAGGTTGCCAGCAATCCCTTTTTCTATTAAAGAGGTCCCCAAATGAAATATAAAACTGCAAACTGTCACTGAAGTTATGGGAGGTTCCCTTGTGGGATGATTATTTGAGCTTAATAAATTCTGCCTAGCTCTTGAGAAGGAACAGTTGGATATCTGTGGGCGTATAGGGGGTAATTTCTTGACCCACACAGCTCCAAATTGACATCCTAAGGTTTATTTCATGACCAGAAGTACTACTTTCAAAAAAAAAGAGAAAAGTATTCAGGGCCGAGGAGAACATGTAGCTTTTATAGGGAACATTGATTAGTTGTGTAGATGATATCATTTCCCAGATACTTGACTTTTCTGAGTCCTGAGTGGTCCTGTTGGGACTGATGCAGAAACACCCTGTTCCTACTGCCAGCAGCGTTAGATGAGAACTGGGGGCTGATAACAAGTGCTGTCTTTTGTACTGTTCAGCTGCCCCTGCTTGCTTCCTTCCATTCTCAGCCATGATATGATTATCATTATATTCCAGCTATTCAGAGAAAAACCTTTGAACATGAATGCTTACCTGTGTCCTTGGTAAGAATGTTGGTTTAATTACATGTCCATTTTTTTGGGAAGGAGATTCTATAAAACATCTTGATCCAGGCAACATGCACTTGGAAATATAAAATCAGAGGATATAAGAACAGAAAAGGGGAGTATTAGCACAGAAGTGGGGTTTGCTTTCCATCTCAGTAGTGATTCAAAGTGCACTTTGAAGAGGGAAAAGAGGAGGGAAGGAAGGAGGGAGGGAGGAAAGGAAGGAAGGAAGGAAGGAAGGAAGGAAGGAAGGAAGGAAGGAAGGAAGGAAGGAAGGAAGGAAGGAAGGAAGGAAGGAAGGAAGGAAGGAAGGAAGGAAGGAAGGAAGGAAGGAAGGAAGGAAGGAAGGAAGGAAGGAAGGAAGGAAGGAAGGAAGGAAGGAAGGAAGGAAGGAAGGAAGGAAGGAAGGAAGGAAGGAAGGAAGGAAGGAAGGAAGGAAGGAAGGAAGGAAGGAAGGAAGGAAGGAAGGAAGGAAGGAAGGAAGGAAGGAAGGAAGGAAGGAAGGAAGGATTTTATTTTTGTTTTTTTTCAAATCAGTGAAAGCTGGTAGCCATTTCAAAGGTGCATGGCTGTGAAAAGGCTTCTGTATTCATGGTAGGATGTCTGCAGGGAAATTTGAACTCCTGCACATGGTCCCCTGACACCTGGGTGTTAAGGCTGAATCCTGGAAGGAAGCTTGCACCAGAGGAATCTGGCCTGAACTGAGCACAGTTCCATGTAGACACAAGTTCAGCTTAAGGACCAGGACCTGATTATGCTGTAACCATCAGCATAAAGATTGTGTGAACATTCATCCATTAGCAGCTGCAAAGCAAGCTGCAACACTCAAATAGTAGTCATTGTATTGCTGTGTTTAAATTTATGTCCATCTGTATGGCTGGACTGTCTAACAGATCTCATGTAAAAACCAGTTATGTTGGCTGGCACTCTTTTTCTTTACAGAATTGTGATGAGTAGCCCATAAAATGTTAAATAGATTAAAACACTTTCTTCCATTTGTTCTCCTAAACCACTGATAACAGTTCACACTCAGTTTCCTTCTGATGTAATACACACAGTGTAGCTATATATTAGAGAGCTGCACGGTAATTGCCTGAAAAAGTGATTACCATCTCTTTTCTATATAATTAAGATCAAAGTTTAAATTTCAGATCTTTGATTTCCTCATTATGGTTCACCTTACTCATTAAAAAAGTTGGAAGATACACTTCTTGGTAACACACAGGAAATGATTAAGTAAAGACTCTGGCATTTAATCTGGGTAATAAAATCAGAGTTGATAATCATTCTTTATTTTTCTTTGATCGTAATTAACCTCATTCCTTCAGATATGTAGATAATGTATCTTAAATATCAGTATCTATTATTTAATGCCATTTAAAGTTGTCCAATATGTAAGCTGGTATTGTAAAACTGAATCAGTGGAAAAATTGTCCTGTTATTTGAGGGGAAAAAAACCCTGAGTATTCTTGAAAGTAGCAGTGAATTGTCTCTGAGAGGTTTCTGTTTGCTTACTTGTTTTCTTATATTTTGATCATTAGCAGGAGTTGGTTTACCTGGTTTTGAACTGATGAAAGTTTTAGACCTTGCACAAACAATTGAACCTGTTTATGGCCCCAGTGAATGCACTCTGATAGCGAGACAGGACAGTAGGGTTGGAAAGAGAATCTTCTGTGCAGCTTTGGGAACAAGCCATTAAAAGACTCAAAGAAACATAAAGAGGCATAATGCAAGTATTGGGAAATATATGTCTGCTGTCTCTCTGTGGAGGACAGAAACACACCTCAGATACTCAGTATCATTTTATAGCTAAAGAGTAGAGAGACCTTTTGGTGCTAATGGGAATTTTGATATGTACCTCAATGGAAATAATTGAAATGCTTACCACTGACTACTTATATGGACATTATTGAAATAAACTAGCCACTGGAAAATTGCTTCCTAAAGCAGTACATCAAAGAACCCATCATACAGGGCTGGATGATGTGTAGTGTTTAAACTCTGAGCCCAAAAGTAGCCCAGCTGTGACCTCCAAAAAGGAGCTTGAGAAACCATCACTGTCAGTTCTCATCCACTGAGATGAGAAATGTCTGAGGTTCTGTTTGGGGTTCTGGCTGAGGTTCTGTTTGTTGGTTCTTTTTTACTGGGGAAATTCATTGTGGCTATCACCTTTGACTTAAAACAATTTTTGGTTTTAAGCACCTGGTTTAGAGAGGGCTTATAACTGTAATGGCTCTTCTCCTATTCCTAAGTGTCTAGAAATACAAGATATCTATATCTATATGCACTAGTTGTATGTAAAACCTAGATACAGAACACATATCAATCAAATGTGAACACTGTATTAGCTTTGGTCTCATATTTAAAGGGAGGAAAGCAGGCTGACTCACGATAATTTCACTTACATGGAATGTGTTAATCTGTTGAAAAGTTACCTAGTCAAACATGGATATTTCTGACACATTGATGTGGAAAGTTGGAAGAACTTACAAATAATTGTATCTGGTCTGAGGCTCCTATTATTGAAAGTAATGATAAATACATTGTGAAAACATCTGTGTCAATGTGCAGTGCTTCTGAAAACCTTGCTCTGTGCAATGAGCAGAAATTGGAAGTATTGCTCTGCTCCTTATTACAAATAACAATTAATAGATATTTCCTGAATTGTGTGTTTTCTGCAGAGCTCACTTGACAGAATTTCCAGACTCATTGCTTCACAGTGTTAGTAATTAGTGTAATCACAACTGAATTGGTTAAGCACACCAAAAATTGCCCTTTTTTTCTTCTTATAAAGCCAAGCCTAAACCTGATGTGCAAGATAATGGTAAATCAAGCAAAACATGTTGTGGCTGAGTCTGTAACCAAGTAATCCTGATTTCAGTACATGATATAGCAACTAAATAGATAGGTCTGACTGAATTTGAGAACACACATGTTCATCATATGCTTGCTAATTAACTGAGTGATTACCTTGAAGGTGGTCTGTGTTATCCACAGCCAGATACTGAATCAGCATGTTATTGTATTTAAAAGACAGGACTTATTGTAGGATATTTTATCTCTTTCCTCCCCAGGGTTTACATAAGTCTATTTGGCAAAATAATAATTTCTGTCTTCATCTTTCTTTCACCTTAGACAGGATATTCCCACAGACCATCCAATTTAATTTCCATAAGCCAGCACAGACACTTTTACATTTTAATTTGCATTCCACTGGCAGATGCAGCCTGCTTAGAACTATTTTGCATTTTGTACAACTTCATGGTAGCCTGTTCTTTTATTCTGTGTTTATCTTGGGGGAAAATAATGACAAACTTCCCTTTTAAAACTGACATTTTATTTTCTTTGTAAGGAAAATAGTGTATTTGGCTTCAATGGAAAATCTTATTGTTCTTCTAGAAACTACATTCTCCCATTCTATTTCACCTTTTATGCTGTAAACCACCTTTTTTTTTTTCTTGGTCATAAAATAGACTTATCACTCCTGCCTGCATGCGTTGCTTCCTATGAATTTGGATGGAGAAAATATAATTTTCTCCAGTGTATGCTTTAGTCTTCTTTGTACTCTATTTCAAAAAATCTATTCAAGGATACAATAATGCAATTATTTTTGTTTTCTCAGATGACATCCTTCTTAATAGTATTGTATATCCTACAGAACGGTAATAGGGTGCTGAATGAATTTTACCTTTTTGTGTGTTCAGTGAGACTTTGCAAATTCTGCATGAGCCTCCTCAGAACCGAGCTAGCCGTTACTGATTATGTTTGGGATTTTTCCCTTCACTTTATTATAAACAGCCCTACCTGCTTTAATTTTCCGTGCCCTTCAACAGAGTGTGTTCAGGTATTGGCAGCACTGCAGCACAGCGGTTATAAAGTTAAAGAAATTATTTTGCTGCAGGGTGTGCAGCCCTAATGGGACGGTATTGATGGAAGTGACAGTAGCTCAGCAGGGTTGCATAACCAACTGAACTCTGCCACGTAGGTTAAATTAAATATCAGAGCTCGGCACAGCGCATCACATTGTCAATAGTCTTCGTTTGTGTCTGGTGTGTTGGTATTTGCAGTGATGAAGCTCCAGGCAGCCAGTTGGTTACAGATAAGTTTCACATTGACTGGGACTCAGTGCTTGTCAACTCTGATAATGTCATCGTAGCTCGATTTGATGGCAGAGGGAGTGGATTTCAAGGCCTCAAGATCCTACAGGAGGTCCATCGATGCTTAGGATCAGTGGAAGTGAAGGACCAAATAGCAGCTGTAGAGTACGTATGTGCAAACTCCTCTCTTTCACCCTGCCTCCACCTGAACGAGCATTTGGACTAAAACTGCCCAGAATGTTTTCTCTGCATTGTTAATGTTTGGTTTTTAATGCAGTTGCAAATTTTGCACCCTTAATCCTTCCATTACAAACAGCAAGTGAAAAATCAAAGAGGTGTTTGTGGGGTTTTCTCTGGGTTGGTTCTCTTTGGTAAAGCTGTCCTGCTCTGTGCAATCCAGATATGCCACCTGAGCTAATTCATACTTGTCTGTATTCTGTAGGTAAATTTCTTGCTGTCCACATTAGCATATAAATGCATTATGTTACAATATTTTAGGTCTGTACCATAGGAAACTGCTCTCATTCCCACCACAGAGCTCTGGAGTAATCACACAAAGCAAGTGGCATTCTTGTGGTGTAAATGAAAGCAAAATTTTGGCAAGTGCCTCTTATTTCTCATTTGCATTATCATTTTTAGACTGATATAAGCCTACCAGCTGCAAAAAAAAGTCATTTCTGTCTGTGGAGTTGTCATGTATAGCTTTGACAACGCTCCTTACTCAGGGTGCACATGTCAAAATGGCTCATACCAAGGTCTGGATGGACTTTTCTGGGGTTTCCCAGGGAAAGGCAGATTTTAAGCCAGATATTTTTAATTCTTTTGAAATAGGCCAATGCTTCAACCATTCCATGAATAAGCAGCTGTGTCTGATATTTCCCCTCAAGTTATTCTGTCCTTTCTGTATAAAATTCACCATAGATGATGAGAGCCTTGATGAGAGAATTAATTATTTGTATAATTATCTAGATCCAAGAAGCTCCATTCATCTTAGCCTCCTTTAGCCGGTGCTAGGCACCTGGTCAAAGCCTGTCATTTAAGCTCTAATCAGTGGAAAATCCTGGCACTTCTGAAGGATGATCCTCCCCAGACTGAGAGAAATTTCCAACATGTGTAGGAATGCTAAAGATTATCTCTCTTCTCTCCATTAACTGAAAAGCAGATGTAAATGGATAATTTAGACAAGATGCTTAAATTCAGATATCTAAATTAGGTGAGAGGGGCCAAACACCAACTGTTTACCTTATAAAAAAGCAATTAGGAAAGAAATCACATTTCCCAGTGCAGTACTACTTGTATGGATGTAATTCTTCTTCTACCTGATCTCCATTTATGACAATTCTTTAATGCACAAATAATTAAAGTTCTTTATATACTATATTCAGAAAGTAAAATCCACCATTTTACTTTGCCAAAATTAAAAAACTTTTTTTTCTTTCAGATCACTTCTGAAACAGCCCTTCATTGATCCTAAGAGGCTGGGTATATTTGGAAAGGTAATGTGAAAAAATAGCAGGCTATATCATGATTCTTTAAGAAAGTGCTGTCAGTTCATAAACAAATATATTTATATATGTTCCTAGGACAATTTCAGTTATTAAAATGGGGAAAAAATGATCCATAATTTACTGTTTGTTCTGTGCAGTATTTTTTTTTCTCAGAATGAGTAGTTAAGTCAATAAAATCAGTTTTATGGTATAACACTGTTTGCATTTCAGAATCTGAAGGAGAAAGTATTTGTTAAAAATTCTGCTTTCTGCTTTCTTTAGAAAAGTTTCATAGGGACTTGGTTTTCGTGTAAGCTTCTTTCTTACAGTTTTATATTTGGGCTGCAGTTAAATTGACAATGTTGTCCTATAAAATACAGGTTTTATATCTGCATGTTTTACTGACCCTTGAGCTTAGCTGAGCACCTACCCTGTGGTGCTGTCAGCAAGTTCCTTGTTGCACCAGTGAGAAATCTTGCCTTTGCTATTTTATCAGCTGCATGTCATTGCCCCTAGCACGAGATGCAACAAGGGAAAGGTTCAACTTTTAGTGGCAAACTAAACAGCATTTTACTGATGTCTATTAAAAAGCAGCAATTAGAAACACCACACAACTGCTGCTTCATCTCTGAACTGGCATGTGCAACCTTTTAATTTTTTTTAAGATTTTTTTTTGTATTAAAAATGAAGTTGTTTTCTGCCTTTGAGCTCAAAGCAGCAACAAACCCTGATCAAGTACCCCCCAGTCATCACTTTAAGGAGCAGCATGTGTTTCACTATGAAGTGCCTTAGTTCTCACTCTGCTGCTGAGTTGCTGCACAGCCTCAGGCAAGTCATTTAACCTGCCTGTCTCAGCCTGTCTGGATGCAGGATGGGGAGATTGACATTTACCTCCTGCATGGTAGCATTTTGAGGACTGGCTGATGTTTGTGACTGTTATTAGCATTTCACATGAACATGACCTTCCTCAAAGCTCTGAGCTCCTGCTGCAGTCCTTGAGCTGAGAAAGAAACTCTCACTGCAAGAATTTCACTAGGGTCAAAGCCAGTATTGGGGTTGTAAGGGGGCAGCCAGAGATTTTTCAGCTGAGGATGCACAGGCAGGGCCAGTTTCATCCAGCAGGTGATCGTGGCACACATTGCTATTCAGGTTTTATTGCCTTTACCAATGTATATGAAAGTACACATAGAAGTAAGCGTAGAAGCATCAACGTTTCTCCGTATCCTCTTCCTCTTTCAAACATTTGATTGAAAATACTGTTTCTGGAATGAAATCCCTAAGCATCCAGAATTGCTTGGATTTGACTGCAGAAATGCTTTTCATTGCTACTTGAAAATTCCCACTTGTTTTCTGTCAGAGATTCATCAGTATCTTTTTTTCCTAAGAGTGATGTGATAAGACAGTAACTGAAGGGCATGCACGGAACCATGGCTTTATATATCTGCCAAAACCCACTCCCAAATTTCTTTCACAAAATGCTATTGATTGCCATGTTCCTGCATTTGTTTTCTGAAAGCAGTGTTGAGGAATGAAGAGTGGGAAATTCGATAAGCTTTCAACACTGCTTTGAATTCAGGGAAATTTCCCCTTTCCAAGTTAACTTTTCAGAGTTGTTTTTTTACTGTCAAAAGGAAAAAAAATCATAAAATTTGAAAGTCAGTTTTATAATTAATAATAAAAAAAAATCTATTTAACAGCTTCTTAGGGTTAATTGTATTTTCCTCCACACTGTTTTAGAGTCGATTAAAAATCTACTTTAAAACTCATTTCTTTTTTATCACATACAAGAACGTGGTAGGAAAACAAGTTGTTTTTTTTTTCTTTCTATGCATTAAATTTGGTTTACTGATGGAAACAGAATATGCACTTTGCTTGAAAATAAGTTGGCTTTGGAATGGCTTAATGCTGATCTCATAAATCTGGACCTATGCACACTTTCAAGGAGCTCTTTAAGAGGTTTCAGAACTACACAGAAGTAAAATTCTTGTCACAACTGGTGATGTCAGTGAGGCACAAGAGTAACAAACTGTCCAGAAAGTGACAGTGGGGAAAATCTGCCAGTGCCCCCTTGCTTCTCTCGGTGAGGGGGGTGAGCCTAAGTGATGCATGATCCAAGGGCCTTTCCGACCTGTTAGACAGACAAGTGTGGCTCCATGGAGTTTGTGGTTTTATTCATGGATGTGAAAAGAAAGTTTAAAAATGAATTGCAATTCTACAGCCAACATCTTCCTTGAAAATGTGGCAATTAGGCTGTAACCCCAGAAACCCAGCAGATGAGAGAGGCACCACATGTTCTTGCACCAGGGAGTATGGAATAGCAATGTCACTGTGAAATGCTTCTAAGAATTTATAAAAAACTCACTCTGTAGTGTTTTTGTCCTGGAAAGCCTGGCTGGAAGCAAGGACACAGGCACAAAGGGAAGAAACTCCCAGGAGAATTAAACAAGCTCTTAATGAAAACATGGAATAAATAATAAATAACCTGGCAATACCTATCCTTGGATTAAAATTGTGCTGTGGAGCTACTGGGAAAGATGCAAGCAGAATATTAAACAAAAGTAAAAGCAGAGAAAACCCAGAGGCAGAGGAAAGTTGCTATTCTCTTAAACTCTTTGAATGATACAAATTACAGGCTCCTGCTCAGAAATTCTGTCTTAGGTGAAATCTACTCCAGCACATGAACAGATCTGGGTTGCTCTTGGCCTCCTGGGCTCAAATTTGTATGGGAAAGGAATAGTTCAGCTCTTCACACTCCTTTAAAAATCCAGCTCCTATTTGGTATTTTCTTCAGTGTGTCCACTCCCACTTAATATGGATTGATTGCAAAGAACAGGAAACCTCTGTGCTTGTATTTCTTAAATAAGGTTAGAGGGGTTTCAGATATTACCATTCTTCCATAGAAATCATCTGTTCAATAAATATTTAGACATGAAAAAAAGGAGCAGGCAGCATTCATAAAAGTCCATGAGAAAACTGTAAGCACTTGATACATAATCTTCTTTTGGATCAGCTGGTGTTTTGCATTGTATTTTCTCTGTCATGGGATAATTTTGTCTTCCTGAAGTGTGTTGTGCCAAACTCAAACCAACAGCAAAAAATACCTGAAGAAATAACAATTTTTCAGTAGTGATGAAGGGAAAGCAAAGATGGCAAGTAGAGAAATTTGAGGATCCCATAATATAAGAGAAAATCATCGATTCCAGGTGCCACAATTCAGAATTTCATCTTCTGTGAGTCTAGAATGATTAGAGGTGTACAGAAATGGATTGCCATTGTCATTTCAAGGAAATCTGTGGTCTCAAGTTAAAGCTTTCACAAAGGTTTTCTGACTTGCTGGTATCAGCTCTTCCAGGAGAGATGTGTTAGACTTTGGAGATGGTGAAGAAATTTGCATCACTCGTTGTTACTAGCTGCATAGATTAAAAGTCATGACCAGGCCAATGAGATCTTTATGCACCCTTAAACTCTAAAAAAAAAATACTACTGGATTAGCACAGTGGCCTTTAGCTTCTTTCTTGCTAGAATGCCATAAATCAACCAAAATTTCAATCCGATTGTTAGGGGTACGGTGGCTACATTACATCGATGGTGCTGAAATCCAGCGAGCGTCTCTTCAAGTGTGGAGCTGTGGTGGCACCAATCACAGATATGAAGTTATATGGTGAGTGTTCCCTGCCCAAACCTGTGTGATAGCTCATTCAAAATAACTCTTATTCATTGAGGTGATATTTATTTCAGCTAAGGGCAGATAACGTAACAATGTTAGTGAGATTCCACCTCACTGTCTTGGTCTCTTCTTTAAATGAAAGTAAAGCTGACACTGGGATGGTTCCCAAAACCCACAACAGACATGGTATTATTGACAGCTCTGATTTTGCAGTTACCTCATTTCCTAAGAATCCTTTATGAATATCAGCATGAATCAAGTCTTGTATTAGGAATGAATCCTTTAAGGTTAGCAGTGAGTTCCCTACAATATCAACCATGTTGTCATTCAGTCACAGGTTATTTTGTTCTGTATGTGAAGTTTTGGGCACAGGCTGTGGACAGGAAACCAGACCAGATTACTGTAATAGTCTGTTGGACTTTTATTTGGGTTTTAGCTTGTGTTTTCTTTTGGGTTTGGGTTTATTGTTGGTTGGAGTTGGGGTTTGTATTTTTTTGTGAGGGGAGTTGGTTGATTTTTGGTTGGTTTCTTTTTTTAGCTGTTTAAAAGTGGGTTTAGATGGTAGATCAAAATCGTACATTCTGTGTCTCTAAATGAACATCTCGACTTCATGGCCTAAATAGCTTCTGACTCTAGGTCAGAAATTATGAGTTTTAAAATAGAAATAACTTGGAATTCACAAGGTTTTTAGGGGTTCTTTTAATTTTTACAGCATCAGCCTTTTCAGAAAGATACCTTGGGATTCCATCAAAAGATGAAATTACCTATCAGGTAAGTTAGCATAAACAAGTAACTTAAAGTGACCATTTTCCTCTTAAAACACAATTGAATTACAGCTCTGTGTTTGTTCACTAGGCATCCAGTGTATTACACAATCTTCATGGTTTAAAAGAAGTGGATTTGCTAATAGTTCATGGGACAGCTGATGGTGAGTATTAACAGATGCAACTAATTTGGAGTCAGAGCTTCTAATAGGCAGATGTTCAAGGGCTGATGGGGCACATCCAGCGGGTACATTTGCAGTTTCACTTTCCCTCTGATAAGATTTTTTAATTTTGTTTCAACTGTCACTTCTAACTCTGAACTGGTGATGCTTTTCTTTGCTGAGGATTTGCACCTTTTAGGTGCTGTATGCTTTAATTTGTTTAAATCATGTGGACCACTGTGTTGCTAATGAAAGGTATTACATGTATTATTAATAGAACAACATACATTTTTAATATTGTTTTAAGTTCATATAAATTCTGCAGAATTATCAGTACAGCTGGTGAAGTACATCACCAAATGGGAAGTTAATCTTTTCATCTAATTAATTACAAGGTACTGCCAAACCTTCAGAAACTGAAGCTACACAGAACATTTTAATAGCACCAATACTTTTAGCAGTAGATTAAGACAGAGAATGAGTTACACAGGGTAAGTTCTAGCGCTTTAGATGGAATCATAAGACACATCAATTGAGATAATTTGTAATTGCAGATTTCACTGCAGTGTATTCTTCTGAACTTTCTTAACTGATGTCTAAAGAATGAGCTTTGATGCAGGCAGAAATTACAGTGATGCAAACAGCTGCTCTGTAGAGACTGACGTGCCTGCTTCTCTCCCAGCATTTTCTGGTGGATGTGGGATAATACAAGGTTTCTTTCTCAGTCTGAAGGGAGAAGTGGCTCTCGCAGGCTGAGGGCTGAGGTGACAGTGCCCATAGTGCCAGCCTGTCACCCCTGACTTTGCCAAACCCATGTTAGAGGGGTGCAAACCTGTCCAGTGCTTCTCCCCAGAGCACAGGGAGGGGGATGAAAATATACTGGGTGCCTGAGCAGGCATGAGGGGCTGAGGCTTTACTGATTGCAACAGGCAGCAGCAATTTCTGCCCCTCTGAACCTAGCACCAGAGGGAACTGGGGCTTTGATAGATGTCTGAGCAATGTCTGAGATGTCTGTGCTCTGGCCTGGGACTGTGATTGTCTGCTGCCTCTGCTCAATATCACATCCAGTGACACTGCCCAGCCCACTCGCAGCCTAAACTCTGCAGGGTTAGGACGTGGTGATCATGGTTTTGGGATACAAAGGTCAGGTTACTGATAGGTTCCAGAAAGTCCATTGCCTAAAGAAGAATGGGGTGTAATGACCCTGTGCAAGCAGTAGAAAATGCAGTGTGCTTGCTTTCAAGCAAATTAGAAGATGCCACAATGTTCAAACAGAATGGTTTCACACATCTCTAAGCTGCCACAGGATATGTAAACTAAGGGTAAACAGAGGAGTCCTCACAAAGTGTCTGGAAAATGAGACTTCCCCTGGGGCTTCCAGCTCCTTCTCCAAAACCTCTGCTGTAACACCCTCTTCTCTTGCTGGTGGGGCTGGCCTTAGAGATTATCAGCTACACATCCAGAGCCTGGAAATGTTTTCAGCCAAAGCTGTGTAACAGATAAGTATCTCATATTAATGTAGCTGTTTCTAATAATATCAAATGGTTTTTTTTTGCAGCTAAAGTTCACTTCCAGCATTCAGCAGAACTAATTAAGCGTCTAATAAAAGCTGGGGCTAATTACACTATGCAGGTACGTGCACCTGGAACTTTTCCTATAAACTTAGTTGAACATTTAACCTCCTGTTGCTATTTCTTCACTGCAAAGGAACCTCTCTACCACAACACAGTGGGTGAGGTATTACCTCAATTTGCAGTTAGAACTCTGTTTAATCCCATTTTTCTCACTGTTTGTATGGATGTCAGGAGCTATATCATCTTGTCATTCTCCTGGGCTCTTTCTCCTCTCTCTCATCGTTCTTTTTTCCTGTTTATCCTACAATTCTATACAGGGTGCTCTGGAATCCATGGGCACTCTCATAATGTAGAGATTTCAGTACTTTGGGTCCCTGTTTACCTGAAAAGGTATCAGGTCAAATGAGAGTAATTTCCCCTTCTTTTCAACATTTAAATTTATTGAAAGAGCACAGCAGAGCCTCTGTCAAGGCACAGGCTTGCCTGGGACTCCCCTGGAGCTCATGGATGCTGCTGGCAGAGGGTTTTGATTGAATTGGTATCTCCAAACTCTCCTGATGCTCGTTGGCCATCACAAACCTCGACTTGCTGGGCTTAGGGTGATCCTGTGGTTTGCACTGGTGTGAGCTCATGTCAGGGTGGAGGTGGCAAGAAGGGGGCTGGTGCCACTTAAGGAAGGAAAAAGGACTTTAAATGTAGAATCTGTTCCTGCTGCCCGTGTGGTTTCAGCTGAGGTGGTGTGAAGGCCTGTGGAGAGAGGAAGAAGCAGGAGTGACAGAGTTCTCCCAGAAGAGCCCTGTTGAGCCGTTCTCATGTAACATGTGATAACCTGGGTTTGAGGAGGCAGCTGAAGCTTTTTGCCTCAGGTCTCTCTTCTTGTGGCCTGGATTTCTTCGTTCGGCCTGCAAATGTTTGCTCAGCCTCCCTTAGGAGAAATTCCCAGTGGTATTTGTTTTAAGAGATAAAAATGCCCACATCCACCCTAGGAGGGAGAGGAGATGGGCTTTAGACCAGATAGGAAGATGGTTAAGATATGAATGAAATGGGTTTTTGCCAAACACTTAGAAGCTGAAATATTGAGAGGTCCCTAAAAGCATGAGGTAATTAATCCTTGTGGATGTTAATGGGATTTGGATGCCTAGGCACTATTGAAAATGCCAACTAAAGTAAACTGTTGTAAGCACAGTGGCTGAGAATATAAATTTTTTCACTTCAGCAGATCTCACTGCAGTGCTTATTTTATTTAAGTTCAAATTCCAAGAGAATGAGTCTTACTTTGGGTTTTATTAGCTTTCCTTGATGCCATAAAACTAATGTTATCATCCTGTTGTCATCTAAAACACGTTGAAGATCAGAGAAAGAAAATTAGAGCCCTAAATATTTGAAAAGCCTTTAAAAGCTATTTACTTTTTTTCCTTTCTCCTCTGCCAGATCTACCCGGATGAAGGTCATAACATTGCTTCCGAGAAAAGCAAATATCACCTTTACAGCACAATCCTTGGGTTTTTTAGTGCTTGTTTAAAGGAGGAGACACCAATTTTACCACAGGAACCTGAAGAGGATGAATAAGGAAGCCTATTTGTGTAGTACTGAAGGGGACTTATTCTGCGGCTCAATAAAACCTTAAATAAAAGTGACTGTAAGATTGCAGATTCTGCAGAAGCTCAAGGGCAGCTAAAGGATACCACAGTGGAACAGCACATTTACAGACAATGAGCTAATAAACTGGAATTCGACTACAAAGTCCAAACATATTACCAAGGGACAAAAACTTTACCTTTGTGGAAGGTCAACAGTTGGTTACAGTTTCCTGGAAGAACTTAGTTTTGCATAAGTGTAGGGTTAGTGCATGTTTGTTATGTTAAGCCTCACTGTTGGTTCTGTAAGTGGTTGCTTGTTTTCTGTTGTTTTTTGTTTTTTAATTTAAATGTACATCTTTATTCATCTTTGCATAAGGCACAACCTATCATAAGTATTACCACCACTAATATTCTAAAAGGTGAACTGCAATCTAACACTGTAATGTTACAATAAGTGCAATTCTTCTGCTGTCTATTACACGTAAGAAACCACAGAGATAATAAAGGGCACGATATTTTCTCTAGTTTTTGCTCAAAGGGGATATTGTCTAGTGCATCATATAACATGGATATTGAAAATTATTTCCCCCACACAATTTCAGCATTTACAATTATTGCTGTACCTACTAGTAACCAATAGGGGACTTTTTGGTGGTGTGCTCTTGGTCTTTATGTATATACCCACAAATCCCTAAGCAGAAAATCTTACTGAGCTTGAAGAAATTTTTTCAAGATGTAATTGACAGCTGTATTTAAAACAATAATCTGCAATTGAAATCATTCCCCATTCCAAAAATGTATCTATTGTTTCCTTAAGATATGTTTGAGTTGTGTTTTGGTATTGTTTATAGTAGTTAATAGTTTGCTGGT
This sequence comes from Poecile atricapillus, assembly GCF_030490865.1. Lineage (NCBI taxonomy): Eukaryota > Metazoa > Chordata > Aves > Passeriformes > Paridae > Poecile > Poecile atricapillus. Next base: position 8,024,283 of record NC_081253.1, read on the forward strand.
TACACTCTAATTTTAGAATATGCTACTTTGTCACATGTAAATTAGATACATAAATATTAAATTATAGTTTCAGATAAAGAAAGTTTATTAACAATGTATAATGCCATTGAGTAATACTTTGCTCCTCAAATGAAGAGATATTTTGTATAGTGCATCTTCCTTTCCTCCCGTCTGGTCTCAGATGTAATTCTGATGTTCATCGAGGTGGTGACGTAGCTCAAACACACCTTTAGTTCTTATTCCAGGGCTGCTCATTCAGTCTCTTGCAACAAGATTTAGTTTCAACAGCATCACAGAGGAATGAAATGTTTTTCATTTGAGGCAAAGGAAGATCTGACGGGTTAGATTTTATTATTTATTCAGAGGGCGAGCCCCTCATGCATCCATTTATTTGCCAGGGTGAAGTACAGCAATAGAAATTGAACTATGAAATAAACAAGGCAGCCAGTTTGGGTCTGCAGAATATTAACTCACAGATCACAGAAAGCAAGTTTATTGGTTTAATTTGAGATATCTTCCTGAAGGTATGTGAAAACTCCTGACAGATGCTGTGCCACTTATAGGGGAATAGCTGTAGTTTTTTTATTTCTGGATATATTCCAAATACTTTCCTATCTAATTAAGGTTTAATTTCTTGCAAGACTAAAAATATAGTAATTTTTGAAGGTAAATATGCTATTTAAGATGTAAAGTTCTGCATATTTTATGAGAATGGGAATTGTTTTTAATGTAATGAAAAATCACTTGAAGCTTTTTTACTCATCACTTCCTTCTGGAATGTTTTCTTTCACTGTTAGGATTTTTTTTATGATGGAAATAATTAATTTGTCTGAAAGGCGTGGTTTTATGGAACACTGAAAAGTCTCTTGTCTTTTAATGTTTAGTATTTCTCTTGTTTTGTTAGCAATGTTCAACTATTTTTCAATTAGTTTAATACAATTTTAATGTGCAATGATATCTTGTTTGGGTCCCAGTGTCACCACAAAGTATGGCTTTGCTTTGTGGTATTTATAGGACATATGGAGTACATATGTGCAGTGTAGGTAGGGTATAATTTATGGGGGCTACCATGTGCACTACAGTAAGATCACACAGAATAACAGAGAAAAAGTGAGAGCAGAATTCAAACAAGGTTTTGTAAATCCTGCTTTCCATGGAGGAGTGGAGTTTTCAAGTCTTCTGTTGGCTGGGTCTGCTGCTTTGTGATTTTATAAATTACACCCGTCACTTAATAAACGCTCACCTGACAATACTGCTGCTGCTCCTAGCCAGACATGGGAAATGAGGTTCCAATTCCATGGGAAGTGAGGTCCCAATTCCATGGGAAGTGAGGTCCCAATTCCATGGGAAGTGAGGTCCCAATTCCATGGGAAATGAGGTCCCAATTCCATGAGAAATGAGGTCCCAATTCCATGGGAAATGATGTCCCAGTTCCAAGGGAAATGAGATCCCAGTTCCATGGGAAATGAGGTTCTTGTCCAGCTGAGTTCACTGAGGTGGTTTTTCCCAATTTGAGCCAAATGCACATGAAGGAAATGCAGGCTGTGGGCTCATGCTGAGCATGGATTTGGTGTGCTGAGGATACGGGAAAAGGCCAATTCCCCCAAAATGTGCCGGTGTTTCTCTGCAAAGCAGCCACTCCATGTCATATTTGCCATGAGTCACATTTAGTTGTGTTTAGCTACTTGCAAAAAGAAGCAGAGAAGTCTTGTAGTCTCAGCAGCAGCAAGTGCTGAGGAAATGTGTTACCCCAGATCTTTGGATCCCATACTGTTTCCTTATTTCCCTATAGCTCTGTTTCAAGTCCCCATTCCCTATTCATCCTACCCCAACATCCCACCTCCAGCTTTCCAGACTTTGAACCTGTCATAGTCTTCTGTAGGAGTGCCTTTGGCAAGACTGCTATGCTTAAAAATCTGAAATCTGGGTGGAAATGTGGCATGCTTTTAATGTTGTCATGATTTCTCACACTGTCCTACAAATACAGGTATATTTATGTAATTGTGTACCAAGGGTGAGCATCAGACACAAATTAATTGTTTTCACTGATATTTTTATGCATGAGTTGATTTCAGATACTGCAAAAGCGTTTGCCAGATGCAGGCTCTGCTAGTTAGACTGAAGAATTTGGTGTAGGATTTTACTTTTCCCTTTACTTTTGCTGACCTGTTGAAATCATCCTTCTACTTACAGCACAACTGACCAGTGTTACCTATCAGATTCTACATCATGACTAATAATAATATCATAACTAATCTACATTGTAACTAATGGCAATCATTAATTACTTTAGGTGATCTACAATAGTGAGCAAGAGTTAATACACATTGCACTGAAATAGCACAAGTGAAGACTTTTGTAGCTTATCCATTGTTAAGCACTGTGATGACATTTTAGGTCTGAAGAATTGCTGTTTGATTCAGCTGTCCTTAAAATATGACACTCACTAGAATAGACCTATTAATTTATGGAAAGCTAGGGAATCAGCATATCCATTTACTGCTTGCTAGAGCTTATCTTTACCTTCTTGATTTCCTCTCTCCTTTTTCTGCTACTACAACTTGTAAAATCTATGAAACCTGTAGGTCATATTGAAATTTCAATTATATTACGAAACTGGGCATAACTGCATGTCAATTGGAATACTTTCCCCAGATTGTGGAGTACAAAGAAAGGCTGATATTTTCTTTTAATTAATGTATTTAATCTTTTGGCAGCAAGGATGGAATTATTTATGACCTGGTTCTATCAATGTCTGCTGTGATTTGCTATAATCAACTGCTCCTTGTTGCTCAGTTTTTGGCATATGTAGATCTCTCTTTGTGGCTGAAAGTGAAGATGATTGTCTCTGTTCTCTCAGCTCTGGCACTTGAGTGTGGAGTCAGTTAGGCTCAGTTAGTTGAGAAATCACACCTTTTAAGATAGAAGAGCTTTTATTTGATCTGAAGCCAGAGATTCTCCTTGGAAACTTGGAATATTGAGAGTTGGCTCCTTTAATTAAATCAGAGGATACAAGGTGTGACCTCGTATCCCTCCTCGCAGGTTTATTAGACATTACTGAAGAAACAAGCGAGAGGAGGATGCCCAAAAATCCTGAGTGCCACTTTCTTCTGCACAGTTTAAAAGTACACAGGCAAGGTGCAGTGGTCCTGGTGTTTTATATTTACTACAAGTAACTCATCCTGGTGAGTCAGTTGCATCCAGGAAAGGAAGAACCTCACTGGTATTGATTACTGATGCATCTTCTGCACTTCTTCAGTGGCATCAAGATTCCTTCTCTTTATCCTCTGGATGATTTCAAGAGTGCTACAGAGAATGGGGAGCTCCTGGGATGTGGCTAAGGAGAGTCACAACTTCCCAGGTGCCTGGAGCATTGAATAGGAAAGAGGATTTAGTTAAACTTCTGTCTGCTGAATTTCAGACATGAAAGTGGAGAAGGAGCCCAGCTTCAAGGAGGTAGGTGCATGCCAAGTGTTAGTGATTCTCTCATTGGGGGAGTAAAACTACAGGCATCTTACAAATGTAGCACCTAAATGTGCAGTGGTGAATAAAATATTTGTTTTCCAATGTCTGCAGATTACAGTGTTGTTAGGCTGGGTATTTGGATAGAATGAAGGAAATTAAACCACCTGTGTGTATGCAGTCCAAGGTTTCCATTAAACTCGGGACTAGACCTCTTTCCTGTATAATTAGGTTAGAAATCCAATATCCTATTTTACCTGAGTGGAACTTAACAACAACAAAATTGATTTAATCATGCCTATACTCTATGAAGACACAAATTATATATATATATATATATATATATATATATATAATGTATATACATATATATATGTGTGTTTGTGTATGTATATATACTCACACAATTCTTTTTAAATAAAATATCCCATAAAGTGGTAACAGCCCGTTTTTAGATTTCATAACCAAAGAGGAAAAAAAAAAAAAAAAAAGGTTTCTGACTGATAAAACCATCAGAGGGAATATAATTGGTAGGGAGATATTTAGGAAATATTTCCCTAAGGAAACTGATGTTTTCTGCTGTAGTGTATTTTGTGTCCTGAGTGCAGCTGTCAGAGGTGCTTCTGTGGGAATTTAGCTGTTGATGTCCCAAGGCTCATGTGGGAAGCAGGTACCTGTTCAGGCAGGTGTTCCCATCCCCCAGGCAGTGCAGAACCTTCGCAGCTCTCCGTGGAGAAGGGTCACAGTCTGAGAGTTCAGTCCATCAGAGAGCACAATTGATAGGAAAAGGTGTGAAATTGTTGCCTTGGGAATAAGAAGAATATTGTTTAAAAATGAGAGAGCAATATGGGCATCCTGCTGTTCTCCAGTTTGTCTGAGGTGAGGGTGGGACCTCGGCCAGGGCACTTGGTGACCCACTCCACACACCCAGCTGACAGAGCAGCTGGCAGCAATTACAGCTCCAGCAGGGTCTGTGCACGCTCCAGCCTCACTGTGGAAAAAAAGGAAAGGGCAGATAACGTGTGGACAGAATACCTTGTGTCTGACAATGCTGCAGAAGAGCTCTTTTAATAAAATGATGCCTCCAAAACCCTAATGGAGAGCAGCACATGCCTGAAGAAGTGCTGCAGTTTGTTCCACCCCTCAGCCTCTTCCTGGCACATACATTTGACAAATGAAAGAGTGCAGGGAGTCCAGTCCTAAGAAGATTTTCAGCACCATTAGGAGAGGGATAAGAAAGAGAAGTGTTCTGGGAAGACAAGCACAGAGACACTTTATTGCAATATGTTGCTCTGTACAGAGCTGCAGCTCCAAAATAAAGTGGTGCACTGGTAACCTTAGAGACAAGTGTAGCCAGCAGTTGATTCAATAAACTTCCATCTAAGGCAGGAAAGCCAGATCATTCTGTTATTTCCACAGAGGAATTATGAATTACGTGGTTTCCTACGGATTTTCAGTCCTTTTTGTGTGCAATTTATATCCTACATTTCAGATAGTCATTATAAAATAAGAATTATGCTGAATATAATTCCACATTTGAAATAAGCAGTTACAGTAAAATAATTCATTTTTTAAGGGCACAAATTGTTGCGTTTAAAGGTATTTACATTGCCAGGTTAAGTGTTCTTCCTTTTGGGTTGTAGTAGGCACTAAATTTATTGTGTTCACAGCCTTTTTTAATTGCAGTGGAAATTGTACTGAGCTTAGACAGAGGAGTTTATCTTTTTGTAGGAATTGCATATGGAAATACAGTGAATCTGAATATTTGAATATTTGAAGGAGGGTTTTTAGAGCAGCATATGAAAAATATAGAGCCTCATACAAAACTACACATGTCTGGGAAGGTGAGGAACATGAAGGAACAAGTACAGTAATTTGCCAGTATAATCAGAATTAAGCAAGACAAAAGAAAAAGCAGTGTGGAAAATTGATTTAGGCAGAACTTTTAGGCTTCTCACTGTGAGAGAGCATTTAAAGTTTTGTAGCTTTGTTTTATCCTAAATTTTGTTTGTTCTTTCTGAGATGAGGCTGGAAGCAAAGTTGTGGGCAGTTTTTTCCAACAGGGCCCTGAGTCTCTATCAGTCATTTTCTTATTAAAAATCAAAGCCCAGAGCGTAATCTAGGAGCTCAGCAATAAAAAATTGGAAGAGCAGGGGTTCAGCTGATTGCAAGGAGCACAGTGCTTCAAGAAGAGGCCTCAGCACAGTGGGAAAATAGAGCAAGGTGCTGTTTATACCGAGTGAAAAAGTTGAAATGTGGTTCATAAACAGCATTAGGATGAGATTTCCTGTCTTACTATGATGTGATGAGAAGGTCCAATTTCTTTGGTATGCTAATGAGTTATTCATATAACACATTCATTATGGCAGAGACCAAAGCTGAGAGGCTGAGTGCCAGACTCATCTGGTGCTGTGTGGGTTCATTGACAAGGAGAATGTATCAGTGCTCTTTCAGTGTTTGCCTGGCTCTCCCATGGCCCTAGGGAAGAGTTTAAAAGCAGCCATGGTGGGAGCAGTGTTGGCAGCAGCAGCCCAAAGGCCTCCATGGGAAAGGGAGGAGAGAAAGGGAGCTGTGCAGTCAAAAGGAGAAACTTCTCTGCTTACCCTTCCTGGGGAGCAGGGAATCTGTTCAGGGAAGGATTTGGGGTGATATTTGAGGCTGGAAGAAGCTGGTTCTTGTATCTCCTCTCATTGCCCCTGCAGGTTTGTTCTGGAAAAAGTGGGTGGTAAAATCCTGCTGTTCCAAGGGAGAAAGGAAAGTTTCCCAAAGTGGCCCTTTGACATGTGTTCATGACCCTGAACTGTTTGGGAAATGGGTGGTGCTGCTTGGCTGGGGAGAAGGCAACTCCTCCAGTCCCTCAAGCACTTTGTGCTCAGCAGGGAAAGAAATTTCAGTGAAAACTACGCAGGACCAGCGTTGTAAGCCAGCTGCAGGCAGAGCTACAGCTTATCTAACCATGGATTAATTATGGTTTTCCCTCATCTTTCACACTATTTTATTATCAATAATGATGTTCTTTCTCTAAGTCTTAAGGCTCACCACAGATTTAAACAAATCCAACTGGTTGTACACTTGGAATTGTTTTCCTACTGCACAGTCTGTGTACGTGCTGTTCCAGCTGGGCTCTCCATCTTCCCAAAGAAACACTTCTGGCTGCTCTGCCCAAAATCTTGTTCGTGTGTGAAGAGGAATTGCCTCACATGCAAAGAAGTCTCTGTACAGCAGTGATACCTACTCCCTCCTGATCATGACACTAATTGAGCATTTGGGACCATGGCATCATCATCATCTGGGTACAACCAGAGCTAGAGCAGATGCAGGGGCAGTGTGCAGAGGGGAGATCTCTAGTATTCAAAATTCCCATGAGCTGGGCTGTTGACCTGCAAGCAGAGTTGTTGCCTATGCCCTGCATGAGGTCTTTCCAGCTGAGGTGGCACAAAAGTCCTCAGCTCCTGCAGGTAAGGACCTGTCTGTATCAGCTGCTTGATCCTGGAGAGGGTGAACCACTCCTCACCTCTGCTGAGGTGGTGGATGAAGGGTATCTGCCATGTCTTGCCCCTTCAGTCTGTGAAACAGGGAAAATAGAAGAAAGCAAACGTAACCTCTTCTGTAGTTCAGTTTAGAATTATGGTTTTGATGAAAAAAATAATGCAGCCAACCTGAGCATGTTCAAAATAGATTCAGTGATAAGCACTCACTTTTTTCCAAAGCAGTCTCTTTTACAGTTTAATCCATCTGCAGAGCAAACTTGGACTGTCAATTACAGTTTCCCAGCGTATCAGTCTTGGTTCCTCTGTAACTGTGTGTGTGTGAGCGTGGCACCCTGGGAAGGGAAGAGAGCACATCTCAGAAATACTGATACACAAATTGCAGTATAAAACATGGCTCTTGATCAATCTAAAAGATTTAAGAGCCCTTTTCTAGCATCCTAGCTGAAGCTTGTAATTTCTACAGATAAATATTGATGTTGTTGCCATAGAAGCCTTCAGTTCTTCTTCAAATCCTGATTTGGGTTTTGCTCAGTGGCAGGCTTGGGGTGAGGGGAATTATGTGAGGATGTGTAAAGAGGAAACCAAGTGTGTAACACACGCTTTGTCAGTGTTGTCCCTCCACTACTGGTTCTGGTTTCCATCTGGTTTCTGGAACCAAGTGTTGAGTACAAGGAAGCCGTATCTGCACTTCATCCAGCAACTGCAGTGGGACTCTGGAGCTACAAACATTTTATTTATTATTTTTTTTTGTTGATGGAGAAAAACAGCTTGATGCCTGCAGAGATCATTCTGTTTTTTCCTATAAATGTATAAAAACACACTGATGCTATTCCAAGATACCTGTGTATTCTGAATATTACTTTGAGAGGGTGTGTGTGGAAGGAGTGGAAGAAGTTTTCCAGTTTTTTCCCTGTTTATATCACTGGAACTGGCTGCTTATTATGGATTCTGTACTGCATTTGTGTTCTGTCCCAATTAACCTGCCACCTTCTTAAATGAAGCTTGTGCAAACGTTGTCGTGCATGACCACCAAATGTCACTGCACCTCAGCACACTCAACAGAGAGTTGGCTGTTTTATGTTTCCTTTATTATAGCATTAAATTGATTATTTATACATTGATTATTAGAGCAAGTTCATCAGTTTAATGATGCAATAAACCTGACATTGGGCAAAGTTTTAAACATGTCAAAGTATAAAAATATGCATATGGCTGGACTTTTCTAAATTGCAGGTTTGTGAACCAGAGAGAGAGAAAAAACTGAAAGCTATGTGTGACATTTAATGGCCATATTAAAATTCCTAATAGTAGATGACAAGGTAATTAAGGCTGGAAAAAAATACCCCAACAAAAGTGGTTCAAGCAATTACAATAATGTTGTGGAAGTAAAAGAACACATCCAACTTGCAGAGGGGGCATATCAGATTGTCCAAGTAAATTGATTATTCAGATTATCAATGTCTCATTTAAGTGTCTCCAGCTGTATAATGTAATGTATGAACTGGCACGTGTGACCATTTTAAGAGCTGCAGAGAATTATAAACTCCACTGGATGATGCAGAAATGTATCTACAGGTGATGCAGGGACCACAGATACAGAATAGATTAACTTGGATGAGGAGAAAAGGGAAGGAGGTTTTATACATTTGCTGCTTTGTGGAAAATCTGTGCCAGATCCAGATTACTGGAGAATCTAAACCCAAACCTAAGGATTTATATAGAGATAGGAAGGTTATATTAGATGTGCTTGGGTATTATAAGATAAAACAAAATTAGGAGTTGTTTATCCCACTCACCTCCTTTGTTTCCTTCTGTATTTTAATTATTCTACTATTAAACATTCATGTTGTTCCTTCATACACCTTTTCAGACACAGCAGCTGGACTGTCCATCTTCATGAGTGAGAGCATTTGCACGAAATGTTTCAGAAGAACACTGCTAAACCAAACTTGTAACTCTCTCCAGGTGAATGCAGTAACACTTTATTGCACATCTCAAAATGCCTACAACGGGAAACTAAAATTCTGCTAGAGATCATAAATGTTAAAACCCCTACTTTTATGATGAACTACAGTGCTCAAAGGAAAGTACCCAGAGAATTTTCCTGCTCTCTTCCTCCTCCCTCCCTGTACAACCTATTTGTCCTTCAGAAGCAGAGGGGGCTCAGCCCATGAGCTCCTTAGCCTGTTAAAATGCAACATATAACACACCACAAAGCCTTTTGATGGATAGCTCAGGAAGGAGATAATCTAGGTACTTAATTTGTTTCTATAGCAATTAGTTTTAAAAAATGCATAAACCATCAAGGCTAATTTTTTCTCAATATAATTGCTCTTAAAACAAGCAAAAAATCATCCTGCCTAGTTGACTGTCTTGACATCTTTTCAGCTGGATTCCTCTGTGTTCTACATGTAGGTTTCCTCTCCAAGTCTCTCATTCAGCATTTGGGGTTTAATTTGGAGCAGCTGATGGTGGGAGTGTGGGAATTGTCCTCTGACTCCCTCCCCATCAAGCCTCCTCAGCTCTGCAGTGGGATTTCAGCAGGGTGAATCCTGCTGTGGTTGAGGTATGTGGCCCTCTGGGAACTCTTGTAGCAGTGTGAGTGATGCTCCAAGGGCTGCAGTCAGAGCCCATGAAGTCAGCAGGTGCCCTGCAGTTCCCTCAGTGGGTCTGGATCAGACTTTTCCTGCTCTCTTGCCCTAACACCCCTGCCCTAGTCTGGTGCAAATTCTACAGTGACAACACAGCAGGAATCGTGTTGGTCTGATTACAAAAATGCTGGGGAAATGCTACTAAAGGCTTCTTTTATTTCCTCTGAGAGGAGAAAATTACCTATTGCATTTGCTAAGGTAATTTCCTCATAATCTGAGTGTGCTCAAGGGGATCAGAGGTTTCTGGGTTTGTGGTGTGTACATGAGTGCAGCCAGTGCAAACTCTGAGGGAGATTTTGGGCAGTGATAGACACAGCACTGTCCTCTACTGCAGATGCCTCGTGTGAGGCAGTAGCTTCCAACATGGTTTATTCTGTCCTGTGCCAGGGAGATGTGTTGCTGTGTGCTATGTGCGTGCTCCTCCTGCCAGAATAAAAGTATTAAATGTGGGAATCCAAGTCTTGCTCAGCCATTTGTAAACAGCCCCTAAGGAGGAGTGATAAGGGTTGCTAATGTTTCAGCCAATTTAGTCTGACTTGTTCACAGTCTCCCTAATCCATTTCTAACCAAGGTGAAGCACAGCTCTTCCAACCTGAAAGACCATGCACTGTGTCCAGTGGAATTGCAGAGATAGCTGTTCTCCTGAGCTAAGTTTACACCATAAATTTCAAAATGTATCACATTTACTTCTTATGTTTTATGTCTGGCACAATAAGAACACAGCCTAGCTACTGGGGCTTCTGGTTCCTCATGTGTGAAGCAGAGGAGCAGGCACACAGTGATGTGAAAATGCACAGGAGTGATGTGTTTACCTTAAACACTTCAATGTATTGGCATATTGCCTGTTTTTGTGAGGGTAAGGGCAAAGAGTAAACAAAATAAACAGTCTGCATTATACATATGGTTAAATAATTATTTGTATTGATTCTCAGAGAATTTATGTTCAGCAGAAGTGGAGTACACTTCCAATGTGGATTGCATTCTCTTTTATCAGAAGGTGGGAATGAAAAGCAGGAGGAACATTCCTGCTCCCAGCTGAGCATCTCCTGGGTGCCTGGTGAGACTGGAGTGTGGGGGGAAAGCTGAGCACTCTGACCTGGGCTCCTCCTGCTCCAGGGGTGATTTCACCCTGGCTAAAGACAAGGCTGAGTGCTGTGTGGAACAGTAAATGTTTAATTTGAGAGAAGGAGGAATAAACAATTATCATGGTAATTAAGCAGCCCAGAAAAAAATCTTACTGGGCCTTACTCTATCTTTTTCTTTCAGTGGCTGCCTTGTCTCATCCCATGTCTGTTATGGTTGTTGCCAGTCTCTAGTTTCAAAAGTTTTGAAATTTTATGATGGACTCAATTAAAACAAAAGAGAACTGTATCACCCCCCTCCCTCCTGCTGTTGCCCACACTTCCCTCCTCCTGGTTACTATTGAGGATCAGGTCCTTTGCCACCCTGATGGAAGAGATTCTGTGTGACTGCTTTGATTTTCCATCTCCATCCTCCCCATCTCTCTTTTTTGAGACTGTATTTGTCAGCTCCTATGAATGACAGGTTACCAGAAGGAAGAATCAGGGGTGAAAATATCTGTATTCTGGGGGGAAACCTGCTCCTGCACCCATGGATAGAAATGATTCTGTTTGATATCTGCAATGGTAAAAACCACATGGGCTATTTAAATCAATCCATTCTGCAGGCTACAGGTGTCTGAGGAAATTCCTTCAGGATGGGCAAGAAAAGTTTTCTGGATTTGTTGGGAAAATGAATCCACCAGTGTTTCACTTCCAAAAGCAGACCCCTTTTCCTGGTGTTTATAGAGACACTTCTGCCTGTGTAAGAGATTGAAACGCTGCCTCTTCAAGAGACTGAAGGTCTTTGACAGCAGCAATCAGTGGTATAAAAAATGAGGAATGGTTTTCAGGACTCATCCATCCCTAAGCTTCTCTCAGTGACATCCCAGCTCTCTCTTTAGGAAGCATCTCTTGATGAACACATTTTTTCTCCTGCTGTTGACAGCTCTGTTTTCTGCCAAATTTTTACTTTCAGGAAACTTACTTGTATATTTTAAGCTCTTAATCCTGATGAAAAAACAGTGAGATAAACTGATGTTCCCTTATTTGATGGGCATTCAAAATGTGTGTCTTCCTGCTTTATTCATGTTTAGTCCTCCCAGGAACTGAAGTCATGAACCACATTCCCTGAGAACTGTGGCCACTTTGTCCCAAGTTCTGCTCAGCTTCAGGGGATTGACTGCACTGATTTCCTGGAGCCACAGGGACTCAGGGTAAGCTCTTCTGATAACACTGGCCAGTTCAGAAAAGCAAAGTAGCCAGATTATCAGTGGGATCAGAGTGATTTTCAGTCATGCTGGGAATCTCCAGAGGACTCTGTGTCCTGCTGCCTAGGAGAGCTGTCCTCAGAGAGGTGGTGGAGGGAAGGCAGTAACAGGATTTGTGCTGTCTGTAACAGGAGACTTTTGAGAGGAGATCCTTGAAGAAACCCCAGTTTGAATGTCAGTATCAGCCTATAATTCCAATGGCTCAGGTTTGTATTGAGAGGCATTTATAGGTGAGTGAGGTGTTACAGTAGCTACAACAGGGATGTGCAAATACACATTGGTAATGTGCAGTGAAATTCAGTATTTATTTTAAAAGGAAAAATGACAAAGACAATTGGGGCATGTTCTCCCACTCACATTTGAATGGTCTTTTTATCAGCTTTTGGTATCCCTGAGGTTTTGCTTTGCTGAGTAAGTCTTTGAGAGCGCTGACACTTCAGGAAGCAATAGGGATGGTCAAGGTTTAATGCAGGAGGAGCATTATTCTGTCCTTCTCTTTGTGCCCCTCAGTTATCCTACTCTCATTTACAAAGTACACTTGAATTCAAATTACTGGGGGTTATTTAAAAGATAAGATTAGAATCTAGATATATCTAGACAATCTTCTTCTTCTGAGGGCAGGAGGTACTTTCTGTTCCTATGCCACAGAGAACTTGGTGGAGAGGTGACCTATTTAGAGATGCTAATGTCTCTTTCTCAGAAGCTGGAGGAGGAAAATCAGGTGGAGGTTTAGTTGTGAGTAGTTCATTGACCCTGGAATGTGATTTACCTGTAGGAGACCCTATCTGTATCAGTGAACTTACAACATTTCTATGCAACATCCTCAAGGTGGAAGACACACACCAAACAGCATGGCATTAAATTGAGAAAAACTTTTCAAGGAGCAGCTTAAAGGCCATAAAACTTGTTTAAAATGTTCTAATAGATTCCTGGAATAAACACCTTGTTAAAAGGAAAAAAAAAATCTCTTTAGAAGGAAAAAAACCCCAGCTATTCAGGTAAAAGAGGATTGTGAAAGATGCTATTAAAAGTAATAAAGACATACTTTAAAATGTGAATAATATTTAAGAATGGGAGAAAAAAACCCCAAAAAACCAACTGGTAGCTGACATGTAAAACACAGCAGATGGATTGGAAGACATTTCAAGACATGGTTTCCTGAAGACCTAAAAGCTGATGATGGAAAGCTTCCCAAATCCTGGCAAGGCAGAGCCTGCAGGATGCCCGGGGGCCGGGGTGGGAGTGGAGGGGGGGCTGTAAGGGAGCATCGTGGGCAGGGGCAATGAATCTCTGCAGAAGAGTTCCAGGCAGAGATGGGACCATGCTGAGACCTCAGCAGAAATGTTTTTAAAGCAAATCAATAAAATTTACAGTTACAAATTGCCAGGCTCAGATGCTGGTGCCCTAAAGCTCTCAGAGGATCTGAAGTGTAAAGCTGATGAACTATTCCTGGCATTATGGAGTGTTTAAATACATCTTAGCAGCAGACAGGAGAGAGACAAATGATGCCAATCTTTAAAAGCCCATGAGGAGGGCAGTGGAGTTCTGCATCCAGCATGGGAACAGGAAAGAAAGGGAGGGAAAGGCTCGTGGTTTGGGATGATAGTGTAGGAAAGAGGTGCCCAGGATTTTGCAGAAACCCCCTCTGCCCTAAGAGCCAAGGCATGTGCACAGGACTGCTCTGCCATACGTCACTTGTGGATTTTTTAGCAGTCCTTTACCAAATTCTCTTGTTGACTTGAACTTCTATGCCATAGAAGAGTTAGCAATAAAACTACATAAAAAATGTGAAACGAAGCTGGGAGCTAATTATTTAGATATTCCAGGAAAAACAGCGTTGCAATGTGTTTGAGATGTTCATAAACGAAGGAAAAAGACATGAAAACAAAGCCAAAAAAAAAGGACTCTGCTGATGATATAAAATTGCTTTGTTCTGACAAGCCCAGAGCTGACTGCCAACACGTACAGGAGGATCCTGCAGTCCTGGATGGCTGGGCAATAAAACTGCAATGAAATTTAGCAGCAATAATGCAAATTAATGCGTAGAGGGGAGAAATTGTTCTATTTTTGTGCATGGTAGGCTCTAACTGCACTATTACTATGCAAGGGAGAGATCATGGAATCATTCTGGATTGTTCTCTGGGTACTGCATGAAGTTCAACAGCAAGAAGGCCAAGTAAAGCATTAGGGATTATAGAGGACACATAAGGAATAGAAGGGAAAACATTATTATGCAGTTGTGGAAATCAGATTTTAGAAACCCATCCAAAAATCTTAAATACCATGTGTATTGCTATGCTTCCTCAAAAGAGGTGAGATAGAAATAGAAACACTGTTTTCTACTCAGAAATTGTGAATATTTACTTTATAAATATGATGCACAAAGCAAGTAAATTTCTTTTTTCTTGACATCTAAATCTTGAGGTCTGAATCACTAAAGATTTGCTTGAAATGTTTCCAAGAGGATGTATCCAACAGAATTGGCCTATACCATGAGTAAAAAATATTCAGTTGTTATAACTCTTATTAAATTAAGTGAAAATTCAGGCAAAGTTGGTCTAACAGCACTGAATATTTTTCCAGCGAGAAATCATGCATTTTTAGCCAAAACACATTTCTGTGTTTGTGCATTTTTTACCAAAATGTTGCTCCAGTCAGGCATGAAGGATCTGCTATGTGAGGTGACTCATGGCAGGTGAGTGAGGAGAGCTGGCACAGCTGGCACTGCACAGAGATCTTCATTAGAGATGAAAGAAAGGACTTGGTCTGAGAGGGGCTGTAACCTCCCAATTGTGGCATTTCCCCATCACCTTCTGACGGTCTAGCACCGTTTTTCTTGCTGTTTTTGTTTCCCAAACACCATCTTTCAGCTCCTGCTGAGTCAGGCACACGCCAGGTGATGCGGTGCTCCTGCTCCCTGGAGTGCTGCTGTTAGAGGTCCTAATCCCTTGTGTAACATCACAGTAAATGTCAAACTGCTTCACCCACATCAGGGATGTTCCCAGTGTAATTTCCACACCTTTCAACACTGTGCTCTGCTAAATCTGACTTTTATGTCAAAATAAAACAGGAATACAGAAGCAGCAGAGTAGTCGTTGCTCTATACCACGGCAGATAAGCCAACAGAAGTTAATTAAACTTAGCTTTAATTAAAATTTATGCAAGCCACTAAAAATATAGGTTATGAAACATTGTTTAATACCAGGATTTTAAAATAATTTTTTTATTTTTTATTTTGATTTCATTTTGTTGATTTGCATGGTATGACTTAGAAGGAATCCCCAGCTCTGGCATGGAATTATATGATAAACTACACATAGATGAGGCAAATTAGAAGTTAATACAGCATTAAATAATTTGAAGTGTTTCCCATTCCATAAAAATAGAATGGAAAAATGCTAAAGCATGCTCTAAACTGCCTCTTTCATCATGCTGCTGATAAATTATTAAAGTGGTAATTTTTCAAGTACTTTACTGAATAACACCTATCATTATGGAGCAATAAATGAATTGAGGAAAACAAGATATAGAACCAAAGACTTTCCAAATGAACAATAAAAAGTCAGTTCATAATGCAAGTAAAAGGAAAATAGACATGGTCTGTGACATTTGGACAAAATATATACACCTAGAAATGTGAAGTGCCATTGATCTGCCAGGACTCTTGAACTGAAGCCCTGCTGAAAGAGGAGTTAGAAATAATTGCTATTCAACATCATCCAGGGGAGGCCAGGGTGCCTAAAACCCCGATAAGAGATGTCAGACCAAGTGTCCTGACAGGCAAAATAGCTTGGGAATCACACCTCCAACCTCAGCAGCTCAGCAAGCCCTCCTCACAAGGTGGGTGTTTCTGTTCCTCACTTTAGGATCCGAGTACCTGAAGTGTATTTAAGCACTTTTTACCTCTCAAAGTAAAGAGGGACCTGATGTTTTCTAGACAAAACAGGCATTCTCATAATTTCAGTTCCTTGCTGCTTATCCAGTGAGCAGGAGTTTGTTTTTAATAGTGGCTGGATTGCAGAGTTATAGTGAGGTGGGTTTGACTTGGAAGTGCAACATGGGTGGGAATTCAGCTTGCCAATGAAGAAAACAGTTGTGTGACTGGGTGTTTCTGACCATCTGAAAATGTATATAATTTTAAACCATTTGAGGTAAAAATCACTATATGACATAATTTATTTCTGACTGCTGGGAAAATGAGGGGCAGGTGCCCAGTTTACCCTTTGCATGAATCCTAAGAATGAAAAGTTGAAAAATTACTGAAGATGAAGGACAAAAAGAAGACTGATGAGTTCTATTTTTGCATGTGTTGAAAGAGAGCCAGCTGTTGAAAGGTTTTGCTCTTAAAGCCAGCTATCTTTTATTTCCTAGCAATTTTTGCTGGGAGCTCCCCCATGGTTGCTTAATTAAAGAAAATGACGAGTTAATCCTGAGGGGAAATGCACCTTGGATATGTGATATTCTAATTTGTACCCAGGGACGAGGACTGGAACCACACTGGAGCACAGCAAGTGTCCTGCAGGTGAGAGGGTGACTTAAACTGAGCTAAAGGGAGAGGATGCTGGGGAATTGCTGCCTTTATATTTCTATTATAAACATATATGTGTATTTGTACTTGTCAAGAGAGAGAGGAGTGCATTTCACAGGTGGAACTTCAGGGAAAATGGGGTCTGGTGTTTTGTAGCCTGTAAGATAGAGGAATTTGGGTTGTGTTGTTGCAACTGGATACATCATAGCAAAACAAGGATTTTTGCCATTGGATCAAAAGTAAAAAAAACACCGTAGATTAAGTTATTTTAAACAATCATTAAAAGTCTAATGTATTTCTTAACAGTGGGAGAATGGTTATAATTTCTTCATGTCTGTGCCATGAGAAAACTCTACAGCTTCTTACAAAAAATTGAAGAATGATTACAAAACTCTTGACTTTTGTCCTCTTCTCCTCAGTTTCTCAGTGTAAGGCCTGGCTCTAAAAGCAGTGAAAATTACCATATATTATTGTTGGCTTCCTATCTAAAGACAGTTCTGAGGCTGAAATTAGGCTGAGGACACTAACCCAGCTCAAAAGTTGTATAATCATTGAAATACCTTTTTTTAATTTTTCTTCTCAGAAATGGAATAGAAGTCTTTTATTCTGTAAAATTTTAGGATGATTCTTACAGTGCAGGGTTGCAATCAGTCATAAAGTGACCTTCAAACTTGCCCTCCCTCCCTACAAGGCAGCTGGGGAGGCTGGATGAGACTGATCTCTCTGTGCACAATTGAGAAGTGCCCAGCTAAATTAAACTGTCTTTTGTAAATGTAGCTCAGGGACCCAGGCAAGAACAAATCTGAAATTGCCTAACAAAACTAGAGAGTGGGAGCATGAGAGGGAATTGAACCTCAAAAGGACCAGTGGACACAATGGATTTTTCAAAGCCCTGATTTTCTGTTGTAGAGCCATTCTCAGAAATGTCTCTCAACCCGCATCTAACATAAGTAACAAAACCAAATAATTAAATTACATGTTTTAAAGGATTTAGATACCCTTAGAAGTCTTTGCAGAATTAAGAGTATGTGTGTGGAAACCTAAATTCAGTCCCCAGCAATAGGTTCCCTTCTGCATCCAGTTCATTCTCATTTCTTTCACATACAACCTTGGGGAGATTTCTAGTGCAGAAACTGCAAACTCTTATGAACTACGAATCTTTTCTTTATTCTCTTGCTCATTTAAAATATTCTCTCAAGCAGTTCATAATGTTTATTTGGTTTTGTTTTGATTATTAAAGTTTCTAACATTTCAATGCATTAGAGAATGGGTAAAGCTGTTTTCTCAGTGCAGTGAGACAGCATAAATTAAATGAGATGTGGAAAGTTTATCTTTTGCCTTGTGAATCTGTTCATTTGCAATGGCTGAATTAGTTCATTTTGCATGTTGATAGAATGTCTTGTTCAATCTTGGAAACCACACACAGTATCTTTTTTTTTCATTTATAGAAGGTGGCTTGTGCTGTGCACACCATTAATTTGAGAGGAAGATAGTATTGTCACAGGGGAAGGGACAGGGACAGATTCTGATTTGGCTTCACTTTGGGTTGTACATTTGTATACATCTGCCTGAGGAATTGCTCTGGATTTTTACTGTAATTCATAAAGTAAGACTGCAGTGAATCTATTTGCTGATTTCATACAATTCTCTTAATACTTTCCTTCTCTGAATGATCCTTACATATTTTAGCACTGCAGGTCCCTCTCTCTTGGCTCTCCTTGACTGGCTCTTCTAATTTTATTTTGCATCAGGTTTCATTCTTATTTCTGTTTTCCTACCCAGGATCCTCCAGAAATTCACCTCTTCACATTCCCCTAAGTTTGATTGAGTCAAAATAGTCACTATTTCTACTGGGTGTTTGGAGGGTTTCTGAGAACTGTGATGTGCAAAACATAGGTAGAAAGAAAAAAACAAAATTACTTTTTTAATTAAGTTTGGCCTAGTTGGGTTATTATCCTTTTTGTTTAATATCTCTATATATCTCTATCTCTTCACCTGTATAATATCCCCCCCCCCACATAAATATATTCTATCTATTTATCTCCTGTTTATTTGATCTAGTCAGCATTGTTATCTGTGTCAAATGTGGGCAGCTGCATTTGCTGTCTCAAAGAAAGTGTTTTACAGTTTTCCTGATGTCCTTTGCCCTTGTTTCTTGCTTTATAAGCCCTTTGAAGCTGAGAACTGCATCATCCTCTCTGACCTGCTGACACAACATTTATTGACAGCCTACCTAAAGGAAGGGCTGATGGATAACAGGAACAGGAGGAGGTTTTAGTTTGATGGATGGCTTGGGTCCCAAAAGCTGTGATCAGTCCAGCAATTGCCTTTGTCCATTTGAGTTATTCAGGAATCATGTTAGTCCTTTCCTTTCTCAAAACTAATAAATCTGTAATAATAAATCTAGTAAGTTTGCATTGTGGCAAACGTGCCTCCAGGCAGTGTGGAGGTGGGGCTGGGCCAGGGCTGGGTCATGGAGAGGAGAAGGTGACCTTTGCAGCTTTTCATCTCCAGTCTCATGCTCTCCCTTATGTGCTGTTGTAGTTGTCAGAGGTGTTTTACACAGGCATTGAAGACAAATCACATTTCCCACAACTCTTTCCAGAAAGCAGTTCTGATAAAGACTTGTGCCAGTCCTAACAGAAATACTCATGGATTACTATTTTTTGCTTTTCAACAGAATTCCAATTTACCAGCTTAAATATATTAAAAAAATCACTCTACAACTTAAAGAATGCAGCATGAGGGGACCAAAACCTCTGATTTCTCTATTTCTGAGGGATCTCTCCTTACCAGGGTGCCTAAACCCTTGCTCCTTATTCACATTTCTTTCCCACTGACTCTTGAATTATTTTTCAGTTGCTATTGTAACTTCATGGCAATTCCTGGAGTTTGTTCATACAGCTGCCCACTGGCCAGGCAGGGCCAGGGGGTGCAGAGGAGCATCTCAGGCTGCTGGGGCACTTCTGCATGGGCTGATGAGGCTCAGGGGGTGACAGTGGGGTATGGGGCACAGATGCCCTGAATGGCTTCAGAATTAGGGTTTACTGAAGAGTTTCTGGCCAGCTTCTTGTGGAGCCACACGTGAAAACATCAGAAAAGCTTCTTCTTTTTCCCTTTCTCAGCCTCCTTCCCGTGCCTCTGGTAATGTCCTCATTTCTGGGGAAAAGGGGCAATTCCAAGCAGCCTGCAGGCCAAGGTGAGGCTGGAAGATTTGGGGAGGCCGGGATGGAGGTCCCTGGCCATGGCAGTGCCAGCCACAGGGAGGAAAGGGACAGAAACCCGGGCTGGAGAGTCACAGCGATAATTCACAGAGCTCTGAGGGCTGCATGGCAGAAATGCCACGGGAATGTGCTGGACAGATGCAGCCCTTCCCCCGAGGCTGTGTGAAGCCATTGGTGAATGTGGGAAGTGCAAAGGGAATGAATTGAGAGCAGCATCCCTCAGGGGAGGAGCACAGAGCTCTGTGCTGAGCCAGAGCACACTCAGCTTTCTGGGATGCGAGCACGGACAGCAATTCCTGCCTTTGCTCTTGGACAACTCCTCCCCTTTCTTCCCTCAATTCCACCTCTGCTTTCTGTGCTCACACCAAAATTCTCACCCTCAAAAATATAACAAAAAAGTCATGGTTGTTCCCATCCCCGCAAAGGCAGATAATTAATGCAATGATGAAAATATTTCTAAGTTAACAATCTGACTTTGCTGCTGCCTGCATCACACTGTGCCTGGGAGGGGAGGAGTGGGAGTGCCACTGGCTTCATCTGCTGGGAGTCCTTCCCAAATATAAAGGCATGGCAGGTGTTGAACTTTGGCAATTTTTTTGTGCTATTTTTTAATCTTTATTTTTTGCCTCATCTTTGATGGTTCAAAACAAATCACCGTCTGGCACTGTCATTTATGACAGTGGCACAGGATCCCAGAAAATTACTTTCTGCTATAAAACTGACCCAAGAAACTTCTTTTAGAAAAAGGGGAAGAGTATTAGCCCTACATCTACTTTTTCTCTTTCAATTTTTTTTCTGAAGAGTAACAAAAAATAATCATGGCTAATTTATGACTTCACTTGACTTTCTTGTATTGGTTTACAGAAGCAGCCCCACTCAGAATCTGATTTAATTAGGCTGCATGCAGAAACCACACATGTAAACACGAATTTTTTTTTTCTCTGATCAATCAAGGACTATACTTCCAAAGATACCATTCATATTTTTGGCCCTTTCCACCTAATATCTATTTTTAAAATAAAAATTTTAAAGGTCAGTTGCTGCAGACTGTCTTAACCAGCCTCCCAAAAGGCCCTAAATGCCTCAGACAACCCTCAGCCCTAAGACATGTTTGGAAAGGGAGATGTCAAACACTAGTGAAGCCTATTTCTTATTTCCAGTTTCACTGTGAGGAGGAAGGAAGCAAAACATTGTCCTGTTTGGGACTTGCAGAACACTGAATTAGCAACCCAAGGGCAGCAAGAGAGGTTCTTTATAGAGATGATGAGATGCTGCTCTCTGAAAAAGCTGGAGCTGCGGTGCCTGGGCCATGCATGTCACTGTCCCTGTGGTGGGAACAGGGGCAGTGTGCACCAACACAGCCTTTTTGGGGGGCACAGGAAAAGGTGACACAGCCAGTCAAGCCAGATGAAGCAACAAAGCCTGTGGCCACTCTGGGGATGCAGGAAGAAGCAGTGCAGCTCTCAGGTGTGTCAAATAGGTAAAAAAGACCAAATAGCAGTGTTAGCATGACATGACCATTAGTATTTGCCTGTCTCTGGGGATTTTAGAAGTGGTTTGTATCTTTAATAGTGCTGTGCTGTCAGATGTGAGACCTCAGTGACTCTCTGGGGTGTTACAATGCACATCCTGGCTTCTGCTGTTCTCAAGGCTGATTAGTTGAGGGCTGATAAGCACTGATAGGCACTGCAGGTGTGGTGTAAATATTAAAATCTGTTGAGATGGCATAACTTAGCCTTCTGATAAGCCCACAATCTGAAAGCTTTTGCATGCAGAACTGGTTTACTGCACACAATGACTGATAAGAATCACCTTTCTCACTCAGTACTCCCTGAAAAACTTTCTGTGGGATAAGTGGTTGAGATGATTGAATGATTGAATCTCCCTGAGTGGCAGGGAGGGATTCAGGGAGCTCTGACACATCCTGGGGAGGGGTTCTTGTGTCCCCTAGACTCTGCCAGTGGCCTTATCAGATGGCTCTGTTGGCATGGGTGTGACCTGGCTCACTGTGTGAGATGGGATGGATAACACCCTATATCCCTCTGTAGACATGCTGATGTCTGGAAGACAAAAAAAAGCAAAACAAACCCACTCAAATAAAGAAAATGTATGTGATCAATACAAGATCATCATTTGCTCTGCAGGAAAAATAGGCAATCTATGTTCTTTTGCAGAAATACAGAAAATAGCACAAATTGCACAGGTTTTGGATTGAGGCTTCTTCAGTGAGTGCTGTGTTTGACTGACAGGTGTAATTTAAAAGAAGAAAGGATGCTATAAATATTTTTAAAGACAACATAGCTCCATCTCTGAATATAGAGGTCTTTCTGCCTCACAAACTCCATATAAAGATGCATGTCCTTAGGAGACAGTAAGTAAAGTAGTAGTGAAGCTTTTATCTCTCCAAACCATTAAACACAATGACAAAAATAAGGGTTGGTCACATAATACCTTGCAAATGGAAAATGGAAGAGTACTTGAAATGATGCTGTATGATATATACACCCTGTATGCTGAAACTATGACATTAAATTTACCACTTTTTTGATTGTTTTTGATTTAATTTAATCAATCAGATGTAATCAGTTTAATTATCAGGGATTCCTGAAATGTTCTGGTGGTTTTTGTTGATAGATGTGATGAGTGATATTTTCAAATGTTGGCTTGTGAACATTAAAGATGCTTGCAGTGAGCATCTCTGGTTGAGCTACTTGCCTTGTGATGCTGTGGTGAATCTGCCCCCAAAGGCTTTATCCCCCCAGAGATTCTGCATTAGGCAACAGATTCTCACGATGAAAAGCAGAGCTCTCCAAGGGAAAGATATTATAACTTACCACACAAAAAACCCAGTTCGTTCACAGGACATTACTTACAGATTCCTGTGGAAAATCCTGACAATATCAGTGCATTTGGGCTCCCACACAACCTGTTTGAAAGGCTAAGTCTGAGGAATGAGATCACAGGAATGGAAGCCTGAATTTCCTTCCCAGAACTGCCAGCTGCTGGGCAATATTAGGCCAGTTTGTTCTGAACCCTGAAAGCCCATCGTGGCTGACCCTCTGCTCACCACCAGATGGTCTGTGTGTGGTACAGTCCCCCCTGACAAAAGACTGAGGAAGACCAGTAGGTTTCACCAATTGAAATGTAATGAGGAGTGAAAAGAGCTAGGTACAGGTTTGAAAGACGCTCTCCTGATTTTTTTTTTTTCCATCTTCAAAACGACCTTGCATTTTAATGGCTGCAGATTAACACCAGTAATGAATCCCAAGAGCCTAATGCACATCAAGGCCAGGTTCAGGAAACATTAAGGGATACCTAGGAAGAGTCATAGATTTTACACAGGGAGTACAGTAATGATCCTGCAGACAAAAATTAATGATTTAAGAAAAAGCAGAAATGTTCTCATTCCCAAGGTTAGAGAAGATAAATCAGGAGCAATTGCTTGTTTTGGGATAAGAAACTTGATACAGCTGTAATGATAAAACATGGGAAGGCTTGGGGCCTGCATCAAGACTCATGAAATTCAATGACTGCTGGCTGATGCCAGCAGGGTGCTTTCACTGCCAGCTCCTGGTGGAGGGCTCATGTCCTTAGAGAGGCACTGGGGAATATTGCACTGTTAATATGGAAACACAGATCTGTCTGCTGTGATCAAACTCCACTCTTCAAGCTCCACTGAACAAAATATTTCAATTTCAGACTAGGGAGAGGTAGATATGGGAGAGGAACCATCCACTGGTGCATTTGAATGGGCTCAGAGGCTGATGCCAGCTGAGACAGGAATCATCACCGAGCTGTTCAAAAGGAGCTTGATTTGAAGGTGCTGACACCCAAGAAACTGAGGTGGAAGGATGCTCATTAGAACTAAGACCTCACCAGGAAACCCGTTCAGAGCCAAATGAAGAGGTGGTAACTGACAGGAAATTGATCCAAAAGTAACTTTAGAAACAATGGGAGATGTGGCTCAAAAAATATTTTTTTCAAAGTTAAGGGAAAGATTGTTTAGAAGTCCCAAAAGAAAATTTGCTTGGAATTAATGAGTTTAAATTAAAAACAAAAATCATATTGCTGTGAAAATTATAGATAGATTATAGAAAAGCTGGTGAGAGAAATAACAGAGTAATCAAATATATGATCATATTTGACCAGTGAGTGCTTGAGGTCCTATGTTGTGGACTTTATCAAATTGTTGAAAGTAAAATATTTTAGGAAATGCTACAATTTGGAATGAAATTACATATTCTATCTACAATTGGAATTAAAATAATGCCCTCTGGGCAAATTTTGAAGTGAATGTCAATCAGTGGGTCCAATCCCATCCACACCTGCTGAGTGTTTTATCTTTAAATCAGCAAAAGTTGCATTCTTTGCAGCGTTGTAAAACTGTTCTGCATGAAGTCTGACTACAAAACACTCCTTGAAGCAGCAGAAAGCCAGGGTGTTGTACAGAAAATGTGATCTTTTCTCCAGGTCGAGTGAGATCTGCCATGGGGCTGGGAGTGCTGCGAGGAGCCGGGATGAAGGATGACTGAAACAGGGCTCTGCTCCTAAAGGAATTGCTTCTGCTCACCTCAAAGCCATGATGACCTGGCTATTCTCTTTCTTTCCTGTGATAGCTCTGGCTCATCTCTGCTGTGGAAGAGAGGGGAATTTCCTTGGCAAGTCTCTGAGCTCTTTGTGGTCTGGAAAACCACGAGTGCACATCCCAAGAGATGTCCAGGTTGTACATCCTGGTTTCTGTGGTGTGAGGTACCTGCTCTGAGCAGGAGGGGAGCTGAGCAAAGGTGTGGAGCCAGGTCCCACAGCAGCCCAGGCAAGTAAACATGTTTTCATCCAGGAGCTGGGTTCACTCACCCAAACACGATGTTTGTGTCCTCGGCAGTCTGTGCGTCCCTCTCCGTACAGCACCTCTGCTTCTACAGCCCTGTATCGGCATTATGGTCAGCTATAATACATTGGGGTTGAGTCTTTAAACCCTTTTCTGCCTCTCAGTTTTCCCCCTACTGCAGCCTTACACAGCAATTGTTGTTTTTTGGCACCTTTCATAACACTTAAACACAAAGTGAATATCCAGAAGCTTTAGGTAGCTGATAAAATTAATTCTAATTCTTTTGTCTGCACTAACAGAGTGCTTGTGAAAAGGCATTTCTCAGCAATAGGATACTGAACTTTCTGCTCTGGCCCAGGAGAATTCTTATGTATCAGCAACTTGAAAAGGAACACAGGTACCCAGCCTTAACTTGCATTCATGAAAATCTCATTGTAGTTATTGAGTCTGATCAAAATAGTAGTAATTGCCTGAACATTCCTTGCACATAATTTTATGTCAGTCAAGAAAGACACTGAAATCTGTGTTTGCAGATGGTGGACTAGGTCAGTGCACCTTTTTAGATTTTTTTTTCATCTGCAGTTTACACGTTACTCATCAGTGTCATAACAGAGAAAATGTTAGCTCAGATTGCATAGCCACTACTTCAATCTGTCCTCATTCTTTCTCATGGTCCCTTCCCCAATGACCTGGCATCACTATTTTTTTTTTTTTTATGTGAGGCATTGAATGAATAATAAAAAATTCCTAGGACAGGTGCAGTTAAAAGATTAGGAAGTGCTAGAATTTTATATTGGCAAAAATAAGTAATTGAGGCTGATGTATAATCATATAGGAAAAGACTCATTTGTTGCCAATTTAATGTAGTAAGAACAGATAATAATACATCTTAGAGTTCTCAAGTGGGGCAGGAGGGTGTTTATTCTTTTGTGGCAGGTGGTGCTATGCCCAAGCCTGGGTATATTGCATAAATATTGTTAGCATCAAACATATCTCAGAGAAGCAGACAGATGATGAATCATCCACTTGGAGAAGTCCCAAGCCACCATTTAGCTTTATTTACCTGCATTTTTTACAGGCATTTGATGCTTTTGCCTCTGTTGAGAAAACTACATTATGTGTAATGCCTCTTCTTCTTCTTCTTCTTTTTTTTTCTTATTCATTTTTACTACGTTAACAGGAAAAATTCTTGGCAAGGGACCAGACACCTCCAAGATGGAAATTCTGTTCTACAGCCAGTAAGAGAAATTGCCTTAAAAAAAAAAAATTAAAAATTATTTTAAAGCCTGAGAGATAGCAGTTTAGAATTTGTCCTTCTAATTTGTGTTATTTCCTTACTCAGACCCCAAAACAAAGGGAGTTTTGGAGAGTAACTGGACCCAATAGCTATATGAAGCCTCATATACTTTTCTAAACTTACAGCAGCATGACTGGATGGTTTGGTATCACCCTGGGTGACAAGGGATGCAATAAGTGCCTAATAGCTTGGAGCATCAAATGGAGACAGGGAAAAGCATTTTGTCCATACAAAACCCCAGTAACCCCAAATAAGTGATCACGGGTTTATGGATGGCAGCAGGAGGCAGAAGTGCTCAGTATGGAGAACGTGGAGCTCCTTTTGCTTCCCCTGAGGACCAGGAGGAGCTCCATGCTCCCCAGGGATCAAGGTGAAATTCCTCAGGAATGAAAACACTGCCATGATTACAGCCTGACCCCCAGAATTCAGCTTGAAAGTGCTCAAAATCTCAATCATGAAACTGTTTTTTGAGGTGAACACCTTCCTTGGACTGCTATTATGGAGAAAGCCTCTTAAATGTCAGTCAAAAAGGCAAATGATAACTTAAGCTCTTCTCAGTGCTTAATTCTAAATTTAAACAGGTGCTACTGAAGGATGAAAGGCCTGAGGCACAGCTAAAATCATGATACTGTAGCCTACATTTAAGAAAGATGCAAGAAAATAGAGGTTTTCAAGGGTTGTCTCTTCTTTTGTGGGGACAAAAGTAATTTCTTGAGAAAATAATCAGGTTTTGTCTCCTTACCATTGTACCTATCTTAGACTGTGACCTTGGGGTATGTTTTATATTATTATACCTGCCTTCTTTCTGGAAACAAATAAAGATAGAGGAGGTTAGAGATATTTTCACCTGCTCAGACATGCAAAAATGGAATGAGATATAAATCAGAAAAAAGTCAGTTGTGTGTCAGAGGACAAAATGCCATTAAAACCAGAACTCCAGAACTCGTGGCTCCCTTATGGTATTTCTAGAATTAAAATATCTCATTGCACAGCTCATGGACTTCTTCCAGTACCACCACCACAAATGCAGAGCATTTCTTTGTAGATCAATTCAGTTATCTTGAGAGCAGAATGCATCCCCCTAGGAACAACTGTAATAAAAGTGAAATCATAATTTCACAGTGCTTCATCACTGTGATTGCACAATCACAATTTTGACAGTGCTTCATTCCCTTGAGGTACAACTGAAGTCAAGAAAGCCCTTTGCTCCTAGCCCTTAAACTCCAGGAGATTATCATTAAAATGCAGCACATCTTCTTCTAAACCTGTAATTGAAAGAACTTCTCACACACTAAAAATGACGTTCAGGTAGATGAAGAAATCAGAGGGGAATTGGCAGCACAATCCTTCAAAATGCAGAAAGGCTGATCTGTTTTCTGACTGTTCTTAAATCTGGATTAAAGGCAGTACGAGGTGTGTGTCACTAATGATGGCTGGTTTAGACTAGGCCTGGGCTGTGCATGAGATTGGCCACGTGCAGGTAGGGATGAGTCGAGGAATTCTGGGCAAAAGCCCTCCACAAGCAGCCTGTGCCACTTCTGGAGTCAGGTGTTCAGTGACAGCGTTAAATCATTCACTCCCTGTGGTTGCAGGGACTCAGCACCGTCTTCAAAGATGAGTTTTGGTGCCTTGAATGAGAGCAAGCACTTCACAGACTGTGTTGGTAGCAGTGCTAAGCTTGTTTTGTCTCAGAAGAGCCTGTTCTTGTGCTGGCAGACTTTTTAGTTTAAGAAGCTGGTATGCTTTTTTTTGCCATTTGGTGAGCCAAGCAATACTCACTCACTAATTTTATCTGCAGAAAAATTTGATATATATCAGGATTTAAAGTTTGTTTTCCGCTTTTGCTAAATGACAGATTCATTTCTGTTATTACGTTTAGCTCTCCATCCCCAACAGATTTACTCACTGGTGCAGTGACTGCTGCAGCATCCACTGTTTAGTTATTTATCTCTCAGAGCTGAGCACAGAAACCAGATTGAAGTAGCTACATAATCTGGATAGTGCACAGGAGGAGCTAAACTCTCTGCTGTGGGATCCAGAGGCACCAGAGGGAATGAGCCATAACAAACCAGGCAGGATGAGAGAAGGTCCTTGCCTCTCTCCTGGCCTTCTGTGCCTTATGAATGGTGAAATTTGGTGTCCCTTGCCCTGGAGGGGTTCTCTAAACATTGATCCTCCCCTAAGCTGTGGCTTTTCAGAATGCTGTGGCCAGAGCTGTGCTCTGTGCCAGGGTCATTCGTGCTGGGTATGCAGAGGGAGGGTCTGATGGATCAGCTCCTTGGGGAAAATGGGAATTCAATTCCAGATTATTTGGATGATGAACATGGCAACCATGAGCTAAAAAAAACCAAAGAAGTAGCACATCCAGGATTTGTGGCCTGATTTCCAGAACTCTGGGGAGATACAATAATGGTTTTTATATCTCTGAAACACCATGGCATGTAAGAGTGTCTCCAAGCTGCCCTCCTGCTCCTGCAGAACCTGCTGGCTTTGCATAGGGGAACGTGAGTACCCACATTTTTAAAGGCAGCTAGGAGACTGCAGTGAATCAGAGCATCTGACAGCTGGCCTGGTCAGAGCTTTTCTGCCTAAAGCAGTTCCATTTTCAGGATAAACTACACACTCTGAATATGCCACACATTTTATAAACACTGCTGAAAAATGGGGAGGTGGCACAGAAGAGCCACAAAGATATTATTTGCAAAGTCTGGCAGCAAAAGACAGGAACCCAATCTGTTGTACTAACCGCCCCTAACTTGGTAGTGAAAGGCAGAAAAAAGAACCTATATATATTGGGGAAACATAAATTATCCATTTTACAAGGGTGAAAACCTCCAAATGAGACAAAAAGGACAGATTTGAGGGGTGGGGTTGGGTGTTTGTAGAGGTGGAGAGTGAGAGGATGAAAAGAAATGAAAGTGTGTGGAGAGAATTACCAACAGAACAGCTGCTGCCAGGTGATGGTGGGTACCAGAGCCTCCCATCTCCTCAGGTGTCAGCTGGATAACTCCCAGGAAGATGTAAATTAACCAAGAAAGGGTTACATTTTGACCAAAAGCAAGTTGTGCTCAACACCCAGCTGCTATGCAGTAGTCAGTCTCACAGAGAAGGTCATCTTTGGTAATTTTATGGTTCTATCAAGCCTTGAATTCCTTAGTTAATCCCATGAGAAGCTCTGCCCTCACAATCCTTCCTTGGCAGAAGCAGCCCCTTCCTTCTGCCAGCACAGACTCCTCTCATGGTGGAGTTTCTGCCATGAAGGCTCTGGGCCAGGATTTCTTCCAGTGAAAACAAGCACAGAACAAAGCCAAATTTATCCGAGGCTGTGCAAAGAAAAGAAGCAGTAAATTAACTAATCATGTATTAAAGAGTTTTCACTAAATATCAGTACTAGGTGCAGGAACATCTGAGTACAGATCTTGAAATTAAAGAGGTTGTGCTGCTTCCAAATGTCCATGAGGAATGTAGCTCTTGCTCTGGCAGCAGAAATCTCTTCAGCAGGTAAACTTCTGCAGCTACAATGAGGCTCTACTCAGATCTAAAGGTAGGAAGACAATGGGAAGGGAGCTCAGAGATTTCCAGCTTTCTCCCTCTTATTTTTCAGATGTATAAACGATATTTACCCTCCATAGCTTTCCAAGAGCTCCAGGGTTTTGTCTTTTTACCATAACCATGAAGCAATCAGCAATTTTTCCTGTGCTTCATAGCAACATTAAATATGGAAGAACTGGTGCCAGCCAGCCCAGTATCATCAAACCTTAATCACAAAGCAAACCTAGAGAGAGTCACCTTTTGTTATGCTGCAGTACAGAAACCTCTGAGCCTGATCTATGGCCAGGGAGGTCAGAAGAAATATTCCTGTTGTGTCTTGGGGCTAGGAGACCATTCAGTCTTCCTGTAAGGTCAGATTCTCTCCTGTGCACCAGGCAGGACACGAATGAAGTGGTATCAAAGATGTAACACAAGCCTTAAGCAGAATAAATATTATATATATGTCAAATCTATCACTTGGCATTTCTATAGAAAGTATTTTATGCATTAGAATCTGTCAGTCTTTATTGTCTCTGTTTGAGTGAGGGTCTCTGCAAACCCTTAAGCTAAATATTGACTTTTTGCATAAAGAATATGACAATATACATAGGGGATGGGTTAACAGGCCAAGGAGGAAATGCAGGCTGGGCAGCAAATCAATAGTGAGATTCAGTTCTTCAGGGCATAGGATGAAGCCAGGCATTGTGCTTGTGAAATTATTTGCTTTGCAGTTTAGAAATGCACAGAAATTATTTCTCCAAATGTGGTTATCTCATCTCAGTGCTGTTCATTCAAATTTTTTTAATTCTCATTATCCTGGACTGCTGAAACCAATGCATTTGAGTATCAAGGAAAGAAAGGTTAAGGCTTTTGGTGAAAGCTATTCCTCCACCTTTTTTTTTCCTTTTCCTTCTCAGCAGTAGATGTACTTTAAAGCAGATAAATTCCTGGGGTACATTTCTTCTCTCATTCTGGGATCCTTCTCATACTCCCTTCCAGTCTCTGCTTGGAAAATAAAGCCAACTTCCCGTGAAGCAGTCTTTATTCAGCTATAGAGGTGTGTACTTACATACCTGTATATCTATTTGTATTTGTACAAAAAAGTCTTTAGGCTAATACCCTAAAAATCTGCTCTGGGCATTTGCCTAATGTGCTATAACAATAGAAGTAGATAAGTAGGCATAAATAATAGACAGTGCTGCTAAAAGCCAATTACAGACCTTTATCATCAGAATAGCAATCTGAAGAATTTCCCTTTAATTTGTCCTTGATTTTGGCAGAGCTACACAAAACGTGTATTGTCAGTCTGTGGGAGTCAGAGCTCTTTGCTGGAGTCTAGCACACGTTCTTCCATTTCTCATTACATATTTCTCTTTTATCTACCCAAGAAAGCTGTGCCACTTGCTTCCAGCTAGTGAGAAATTTGAGCAAATATTGTCTCCATTGTCCCTTTCTATTTTTGATGCTCAGATGGAAAAGTCACTCTTTGGCCTCATGCAATTTGCTTCATCATACTTAAAAAATCTAAGGTAATTGCAAAAGTGAATGTAATTTATTTTCCCAATGCCCTAATGGGGAAGTAATAAGTTAATGGCTTTTTCAAAAAACAAAATGTAACTCAAATAGTTTGGATTTTACATGGGGATGTACAGCTCTTGCAGGAGCAGATTTAAACAGTTGCTCTCCAAACACCACAGATTTCTCTAGGGATCTGTGGGAAACACAGGGGCTGAAGGAAAAAAGGCAAGGCTTGATCCTGTTGCAGAGTGCAGTGACCCCAGAGCACAGAGCTCTCTCCTGCAGAGGCTGTGGGTGCTGTGCACAGCCTGACGTAGCCTTGGAGTCGTTCCTCCCCTCCCAGGAGCAGGGGAGAGACAGAGATACCTGAATTTTAAACAAGGTGTGTAAACATCCATGTGGTTGCTGCAGCTATCTGCACAAATTCTAGAATAAATTACCAGATTTTGGTGTTATGGTCATACACCAAAGAAAGAGCTGGAGAAGGAGGTGTGAGCCTGAGCTGGAGCTGCCAAGTGCTGAGGCTGGGAAGGCCTCCTGAAGCCAGGCAGGGAGCTGTAGGCAGTTATTTCATTACCTGCTGCTCCCCAAAGATCCTCAGCATTCAGCCTTTATGAATCTACAGCTTTCCACTCAGAAATGGGGAAAGAAATTGTTACAGATATGCACAGGCCAGGGAAGTAACCAAGCACCAGCCTTATTTTAATCAATGTGCTTAAGCAGCTTTCTTACCCAAAATCATCATAACCGTGCACATACAAAAACTAAGCATTACTGACATTTCCACAGAGTACTTATAAGTTCAGGAATTGTTATCAGTCTTTTTTCCTAACCATGTTTATTTTATCTTCAATCAGTTGTTGCCCTGTGTCCCACTAATTTTGAATCACTCAGCTGTAAATATATGGGAATAATACTGCAATTGTAGGTAAATCTGCTGTGACTACCCTCCTTGATAATAAATTAAACTAAAAAAATTATTAACCTGGTTTCATATTTTATATGTATAATTTTAAGGAGTGAGATTCATTATCTATATTTTATTTAAGCTGTGTTAATTTTCACACAGTAGTTAACCTTCCAATTACCTGATTTAGTTAAAATTATAACCATCAAAAATCATATGTAGCATAATTAGAGCCATTTTAGCGTTATTGCAAAGACAAGGCAATAAATTATCTTCCATGTCTACTTAGAACAGTATAAGTAATAATAGGATTAATTTTCAGCCAGCAAGATATAGGTTAGGCTTTAAACAGATTTTTTTAATCCTGAGCATAGTTAGCAGTCAAAAAACCCAACAAACTCTTTACTTTCTATTACTGGAGATGGCAGATGAGACAAGCATCTGTCCTTAGCAGATGAGGGGCAGCACAGTCTCTCTTAAGGCGTGCACCTTGCACCTCTAGGAATTCCTCTCACCCCAGGGCTTTTCTATTTTTACTTTGAATTTTCAGTACAGTTTTTGCCTTTTTTTACAGCTGCTTTAAACTTTTTTTTTTTTTTTCAGGAAGGTTCATTGTGCTTTTCCTTTGTTAAGCATTTTCTCAAGATGTGTTTATGAATAGCACCACACTCTTGAGAACAGGATGGGTGATGTTTGGTTTTCATTTATGTGGATATATTGAGAATGGAAATTTTCAGTGGTGCTCCTGCTTAGTGAAAGATGTTTCCTAGAAATGCTATTTTAATGGGGAGTTTCACCTGACCTTTCAACATTTTTACTTCAGGGATGGGAAAAAAATATGGAGAACTTTTGCCCTAAATATAGTTGATACTGTGTTTACTCAGGACAGTCCTACTGAGAGCTTCATTCAGAGTGAGACCACTTAAAGAGTCAGTCAGTGACCAAATTATATACTCATTATTATTAAAGACACTCATATGTTCAGAGCATCACTTTTCAGGTTGCTTATTTTCCCCAGAGAGTATTTTTCACAAGAAATATATTCCCTTCCCTTCCCTTCCCTTCCCTTCCCTTCCCTTCCCTTCCCTTCCCTTCCCTTCCCTTCCCTTCCCTTCCCTTCCCTTCCCTTCCCTTCCCTTCCCTTCCCTTCCCTTCCCTTCCCTTCCCTTCCCTTCCCTTCCCTTCCCTTCCCTTCCCTTCCCTTCCCTTCCCTTCCCTTCCCTTCCCTTCCCTTCCCTTCCCTTCCCTTCCCTTCCCTTCCCTTCCCTTCCCTTCCCTTCCCTTCCCTTCCCTTCCCTTCCCTCAGGGAAGAAAAGAAAGATGATTTTCCATTTAGGTAAATTGTGATCCTTTGGCAGCTTTCTGAAAGATTTTCAAGTTTTGCATTATGCAGGTAATTCAGATAAAACCAGGATTTGATAAGCTTTCTTTTGTGTGCTGCTGACAGTGCATCTATTTCCTGCACTTACCAACAGGTGCCAAAACTGGTTGCAATAAATAGCTGCCTTCTTATAAGACAAAATGTAAAAATAAGATTGTATTAGTATGCAAATGCTTTTCATTTATTCATTATAGTCTTTCTGAGATTTGTGCCTCTAGAGACACTTTTTTGTTTAAGGCAGAAGAAACTCAGATACTTAAAAGATATGCAAATCCTTTATGAAGTGGACTCAAAACACCAAATGACTTTGGAAACATCTCACAGACTACTGGAAACCTGTGAGTGAAGGATTATGCTGCATCTAGTGCAGGAAGTAAAGTAGGCTTCAAAAAACCTTGTGTTCTTTCTAAATAAACAAATAGATAAAGGAGGGTCTCAAAATACTTTAGCTATAAATAAAAGTATTTATGATCAAGTACAGAATCTTCCAGGACTTCTGGTGTACCAGGTTAATCAAGATGGATTTGTGTGCACAGAAGTGTTCAAAGGTTGATAGTGACAGGTTTTCCTGTTGCTGGAAAGCTACAGGGGTAATAAGAAATACTGTGAGCTTTTGTAATTATGATTATAGTAATATATATTTTAATATAATATTATAGAAACTATTTATTTATAAATTTTAGATACATTTTATTATATATTTATATATAATATAATAAATACAATATAATGTAATATAATGTAATGTGATATAACATAATGTAATATAATATAATATAATGTAATGTGATGTAATATATAATATAATATAATATAATATAATATAATATAATATAATATAATATAATATAATATAATATAATATAATATAATATAATATAATATAATATAATATAATATAATATAATATAATATAATATAATATAATATAATATAATATAATTAATATAATATTATAATATACATAATAGAATAGAATACATTAAAATAATAGAATACATTAAAATAATAGAATATATAAATATAATACAACTGGATATTTTAAAATAATAATAATTTTAATGCAAGGTAAAAAAAAGCAAACCCTACAAGGAGAGTATTTTAAGCAAACCCCCAAGAAGAGTATTTTTCCTTATCTGACATTTACCATAAGAAATGTTTTCAGTGTATGTAGGACTCTCTCAAATTGGTCTCTCATTTTTGTGAGTGAGGGCAGGCTGAGAAGCAAATTTACTCCTTGATGTAGTTCATGGAAAAATAGAATGCTTAAAAAAAATCCCACCTAAGTTAGGCTGAATAAATCTCCTCTTTGAGACCCCACAGGGTCTGAGCCACACATTTTCACACACATTTTCACACACATTTTCACACACATTTTCACACACATTTTCACACACATTTTCACACACATTTTCAGCGACATCAAGCAGCATCTTGTACAAGTTTTGGATTCGGTGCAGAAAAGCACATGGAGATCTGGCCCACTGCATCATTTGCCTTGTATTTCTTTGCTTTTGGGAGAGGCTTTGCTGGGTTTCAGTGCTCCAATTCTTGTTTGACCTAATTGCACTTAAATTCTTTTTGATCTTGAAAGAGCCTCAGCTACAAAGAAAACAAAATAATGTTGTTAAGGAACATCCATGTTCATAAGGAAATGGGTGTAATTACATTGCTTGAGTGATATGAAAGAAGACTTTTCAAAGTAATAAAAATTACATTAGGGGAAACAGATCCCATGGCTAATCTGCCCATATATTGCATTATGTTGGGGTTTTTTTTCAATTCTGAGTGCACAAGAAAGAGCCTGAGAAGCCAGGAAAATAGCACCATTATTTTGATTTTCCATACTAAGAGTGGAGCCACTTGGGAAGGCACAGGGGACTGTGAGCAACCAGAGCCACTCTGCTGGTGGGAGTACAGTCCTCGAGCAGAGTGTGACATCCTGGCACTGTCCTGCCAAACCCTGCTGCTTCCAGATCAGCCCTGCCCCTGTTTCTTGATCATTTCACATTGGGAAGTGAAAATAAATTAATGGAAATAAAGAAAAAAATGGATGCTGCTGAGACATCTTTTTGAATCTTGTACAATCACAGCTGGCAGAAAATATATTTGTGTTCAGCTCAGAGTAAGAGAAATGCTGTGGATGAGCTGGTGTTCAAGGTCAGGCTGGATGGGGCTTTGAGCAATATGATCCAGTGCAAGATGCCTCTGCCCACAGCAGGGGGGGTGGAACTGGATGACTTTTGAAGTTCCCTTCCAACCCAAACTGTTCTGTGATTCTGAGACTTCATGAGAGGGGCTCAGAAGCAGAGCACAGCTCCATCCCAGTGTGTCCCAGCATTTATACTTCCCACACAGACATTGCCTTGCCACTTTCTTGCAGACTTTAACAATGCTCCCACCTTTGCCCCTTTCCTAAAGATAGTTTATCTCTTTTTTCCCTTCTTGTCATCTTCTCCTTCCCTGTCTGTGGTGCTCAGTTCCCATCAGCACAGCTCTGTTTTGCTGGTTCCTCCTTGCTGAAGCCCTGCAAGAGCTGTTCTTTCCTAAATGAAGCTTCACTAAATCTGGCAAACTGCTGCAGTGTTTCTGTTTATGAGCTGACACTTGCTGCTCAGGAAATACTTCACTGTAAAATGTTCACCCAGCTGTAGATACCACCTTTATATTTTGTTTTCAAGCTCCAATCACCCTTCCAGGCCTTTGCCTGAGCAGGCTGGGGGAGGAGAAGAGAAAACGACAAAGTTATCTTTGTTATTTATTTTTTTGCAGAGAAATATCTAACA
The DNA here is from genome assembly GCF_030490865.1 of Poecile atricapillus. Taxonomy (NCBI): domain Eukaryota; kingdom Metazoa; phylum Chordata; class Aves; order Passeriformes; family Paridae; genus Poecile; species Poecile atricapillus. Next base: position 8,060,216 of record NC_081253.1, read on the forward strand.
AAGGCAAAAGAAACCCCACTGAGACCATGTTAACAGCTGTGTATCATTAGAGGGCAAAGCATCCCTAGCTGGTGTAAATAAAGAATGAAAATAAGAACCAATCACTATGGTTCCAGTTTAACATAATTCCTGCAGCATTAATGAAAATTATTTCTAGGGACGTTCATTTTTTATGAGAAGTCATCCCTGGCAAGTTTTGTCTTTTATAAGAGTAAGCCAGACAACAAAAAGATTTGTCACAGTTGCATTGGATGGGCTTTTAGTGTTTGCTGTCTTGCTTCAGATGCTGCATAGTGTGAAAAAGTAAAACTTTGACATCACCTGCAGCAAGTTGAGATGAGCTGGGTGACTGTGAAATCTTGAAGATAATCTCGCTTGACATGCAAATTGTGCAGCCTAACCAGGGAGAAAGCTCGTTCCTCATTTAATCTTGGAAAATGCAATTTGGGCTGCTGTAACTGGAGCTTTCCAAGAGATAAATTTCTCAGAATGATTAATATCTCTGGCAGAAAATTATATCAGTAATATGTGTAGAGCACAAAGGAGGCTTGGAGTAATGTAATTCTGTTCAAATTTTTATTTTTTTTTCATAAAAGGGAAGGGTAGATTATGCCATCTAGTTAAGCCTTTACATATTCTAAGAGAAGCAGTATATTCAAATTTAAACTCTGCTTAAAAAGGAATAAATTTGTCCTTGCAGGTTTTCAGACCCTCAAGGTGGTGGTTTAAATGAAAAATGACATTTTGGAATGGGGTGAAATTTTAAAATCCCAGCAAAAAGAAGATTCTGAGTTCTTAAAATTGTATTTTGTCCTGCAAAAGCTGTTGATACTGCTGCAAACCCAGAGGTAAATCATTGATGGTTCCTTTTTATTTTTTTATATGTGTTTTTCAAAGAACAGTTTATTTTACTAATCCTAAACTTTTAATACTGATCTAAAAGCTTAGAGAAAATTGCAGAAATTATGTTTTTGTAAATAACATGACTAGTTTAAAATTAATTTCCCTGAAACTGTAGGTCTACTTCAGTACTTATTTGGAGAGGACCTTCAGAATCCAGAGAGATGACCTGGACCTTGGGATTTTTTAAAGGGTTTTTCAATGAATGAAAGGATTATTGCATTGGACATGTGAGGTTGAAGGCCAGGTGTGTGTGGGACACTCTCTGTTTTACCTTGTTAATTAGCTATAGTACATATTTATCAAAGAGCAGGTAGATACTCTTTGCCAATTATTTAACACCATTAACAAATGATGAGATAAAAGGGCCCTATCACTTTCTCCCAGGTTATTGGTTTCATTTGATAATTAATTATAGCAATGTCAATTCAAAAGAGGGTGTACACTGCCTAATCATGTCTTCCATACATAAGAAACATAAAACATCAGTAAATCCTTCCCCAGAGTGATCCTGATTTATACTGGTGGGTGAGGAGAGTCAGGCCTGACAGTGAACTGCTGACCTGCATTGCTTTCACTTTCTTCATACAGACAGTGCTTTAAAGAGCTTCCAATAAAAGCCCAGTGCTCTGATTTACTGCCTCAAGCATCCTGCAGAAAACTGGGATGATGACTGTGATGGCTGTGGTCCTTCTTTGCCACCAGCCTGGTCAATCTCCTATTTCTTCTTATTTCCCTTTAAGGAAATATGGGAACTATTCTGCAGTCCCCCCCAAAAATTCTTTAGTAAATATTAACATTATAATGTCTTTAAACAACACCTGATTGCTAAAAACTAAATCCAGAACAGATGCCAAGATCCACATTCATTTGTTCCTTGCTGATAGGTTAAAGAATGGAGAAAGGACAGAGATGATCACTTCTGCCCACCTGATCTCAACAGATTTCTGCTTGCACAAGTCCCAGCAGTTCCAATTTTAGACCCTAAGAGCCTAATGAACCAAGTAGGAGATTGGGAATGTGGTTGTTAAAGCTCATAAGTAATTGGGTGGATTTTTCTTCTGGTGCAATTTGTCCCTGCTCTACCAAAGTTGTATCATCTTCAGTGCATTAAATGAAGTGTAGAGCTGTAATTCCCAAAACCTTTAGTGTGAAAACCTGCGTGAACCAATAAAATTTTGGACAAAAAAGATTTACCACTGGGAAAAAAGGCATGGAGTAAAGAAACCGAGGCACTGGCAAAGTACTGTGTTTGCACTTTCAACTAGAGATATCCAGGTAACAAAGAGAAATAAACTCTGTCTGTGTGCAGGAAGGGTGTCTCCATCTTTCCACCTGGCTCGTGTGACTGGCCATTAGTCAATGTGTGCCAGCCTCATCTGGAAATTTTGCTCCCTTTTATGTCTGAATTTTCTGAAGAGCAGAATCTCGTGCAACCTCTCAGATTGAATTGCAGAGCGTGTCAGTAGAGTCATGTTGACTGGAATGACCTCTGCTTTGAAAGGGAAGGAGGTAATTGGGTTTCCAAATTCAATGCTGCATCTGACATCAATCAGTTGTCAAATTTCATTAACTCTCACACTTTGGCTTCCAAGAAGATTGACTGCACATGCCTGTATGGCTGGGAAAGCACTGAAATTCTGACAAGCCTTGATAACCAGAGCTGCTCAAGAGAATGTCTTTAATAAATGTTCTCTCACTTTTCTGTATGACCCAGAATACTTCAAGCAAAGGCTATTATCCAGAGATATAAATATTCATATATATAAAATTAATATATATTTGGGTATAGGCATATATGGAGAGTTGTCACTCTCTAGATAGATTATATATATATATATGTTATATATGCACACATGTAGGTATATAAACACAGGTCAGTATTTATACTTTCTAAAACATCCACTCCATTTTACTTTAATCCAATCTAATCCAAACAAAATAAAGTCCCCCTGAAAGGGAAGTCTCCTGTAACTTGCCAGGGGAATGGACCCACAACACCCATTGCTTTGTGGAGAAAAAAAAGTTCTGGTGTCCCTGCTTTAGGGCACAGAAAGAGTCAGAGGCAGGGATGAGTTAAAAACATGCTAAAAATAATCTTGAGCTTAAAAGTGTACTTTTCAGGTAGGCAAATATTCACAAAGCCAGAACAAGATACCTTGGGCCAGGTATAAAAATAATTCAGGCTTTAGGAAGGAGAACATTTATGCCAACTTCACAATATGGGTTGTTATTGAAAATTGTGTTTCTAACACTGTAAGTAATCTGCTGTCGTGGATCTGAAGATTTTTTTTTTTGAAAGACATTATCAGAACAAAAATTTAGTAAAGGGTAAATACTATCAAATTTAAAAAAAAAGAAAATTTAAAGGCTATTTTCAGGTTCCTGCTGCCTCAGTGCTGCTATCCAAGCACAGACAGATCTGCTTTTGGAAGAGTGCTGGGCTCCAGCAGGAGATAATCACAGCTTATGCTGGACATCTGTGGTCCTAAAAGAACTGCTAAAGCTCTGGGTGTGGAAATCAGGTGAGCAGAAAATAGCTTTTAACTTGCTAAACCAAGAACTACCCAATTAAGGAACCTTAGTCACTCTTTAGTATCCTTGCATAATTTGTTGAGAATCTAAACATTTTAGTATTTATTTGTGGACTTGGTAGCCTACAGAAATGCAGACTGAAGAATATGCAGTGACTCCCAGCTTTGTCTGGTGTGGCAAATAAGATCACGAGATATTTTTTTTAAAAGTCTGACTTCCTCTATTTTTTGTTAATATTTTATTGTCACACTCTTATCTCCACAGTTAATTTAATTTGCTCTTATACCACCCACAGTGGTTGTTTGTTCATTCTCTTTCACCTCCCTCTGTATCCCACAAGAATCTAGAGTCAAACTCCTGTCACGGTTCCACTTCACAGAAGTAACTGGTCAGAACAGCAGAGCTATATATTTTATGTGCTCCATTTGCATCACCAAAAGTCTTGGAAACTCAGTTGTATCCATTGTTTGCTCAGTTGTATACATGCCAGCAGCACAGAACTCATTTTAAATTGCAGTTATTTATGCTTACACATGGCAACAAGTGCCTGTTTTCCCCTCCTGTCATCCATTCTTCACCACAACTTGTGATTCCATTTTTGACTCCCTGGTTGTTACTTCTGGAAATGTTTGGAAGGTTTGTGCAAGCTAGAGAACATTTGAAACAATCAATCCAGTTAAACACATGGCAAGCAGCACTTCTCCTGTAATTGCTGCTCTGCATCACCTTTCTTCTTCAGCCCTTTCAATGCCAAGATCTTCTCACAAGGAAAAAAAAAACATGACTTGAAAAAAGCACGTTTGTGATAAAGATATTCATTATAAATTCCATACACATTGGCTGTTTGCCATGATTTTGTTTTTCCACTTGCTCCTCAGGCAGTAACAGTAAATTTGGGTGCTTGTGACATTTCTGCAATTCTAACTTTGAATGAGGCTCATACCATATATTGCCTTATAAATACTGACTTAAGTCCCATGCGTGCCTCTCATGTAGAAATGAAATCGACAGTATAGTCATTATTCAACTTAATTTGCAATATTTATTGCCCTTGGTGGATACAAATGTATTTGTTACGCTCACAATAAATGACCTCTGGGTTTCAGAGATGCATTATGTCAGGAAAAACTTGCAAGAAGTAAATAATACCCTTCCCTTTCTCTCTATGATTATTTCTACAGTGCCACTATTGTGTCCTGTACCTAAATTTAATTCATGCTAAGCTGAAGGACTCTTGCTCATGCTATAGTGTGAGACAGGGGTAACATTTGTGTAAATGCAGTGAGAAAAAAAGCCACTGTAAGACTTGCCCTGGTGACAGTCAGAGAAAAATGCCTATAAGGACCAGCTGGAGAGTAAATGTGGCATAAACTTGGGAAGTGTAAATGCTGCCTTGTCCTTGGGATGAGGAGTTCATTGTCACTCACAGCCAGGTGGATTGTCTGTGAGCAGGGGAAATGAACTGCACGAGCACGGCCATGAGATCAGTGTCAAGTCCCTGATGATGAGCTGGAAACCACAGCAGAAGCAGAAGCAGCAGTGGAGGAGCAGCTGCACACCTGAAATAACAGGCTGCTCCCCTAGTGTTTGCCTCTCATTGAAAGCTGTGCCATTTTAGTGGCCAGAGCTAAAATATTTCAATATTTTAAGATCAGACGGAAAATGTCAGATGATTAGATTATGTGTAAAACTGTATTCAACATTCATAATTCATAGATTAGTACATCTAGTACTAAGCTTCCCAATAAATGTCAAGAGGAAGAAAACGTTATTATTTTATTTTAAAGCTGAAAATGGAGTGATAAATTGACTTTCCTGAGGTCCCATGGGAAGACTGTGCTAGATGTGTATTTTCTCTGAACTATCCATGCCAACCTTCCCCTTGTTTCTGTGGAGTAAGCCTAATTTTTATACTTTTCTTTACCCTTTAAAGCCCCTTCTCTCCAGTCAAAAGACACAAATCAGAAAGAGATAGTCAGAACATTTATGTTGGAATTATGGGAACAGACTCCAGTAGGTGCAGTCCCCTTTGACTATTTTGCATTTGCTAACAAAGGGTAAAAGTTCTATCAAACAGGGACACTAATTATTTGATATGCAAAAGAGGCCGATTCAAGAACTGACAGAGAAGTTGGATTTGACATTTTAAGGTTATTTTAAATTAGATATTAATAACCTGGAAATCAAGAGAGGAGGGGAAGAGAGTTTCTGTGTTAAACACAGAATAGAAAATAAGGTTTATTCTTGAAAGGAAATTCTTAGGATACACTTCATAACTCCTGATGTTTTTCAGCAGAAAAGAAAATCTCAGTCTCACAGAAATTCCTGTTGCAGAAGGTAATTTTATTCAATTCATAAATCCTTGTCACAGAGATTTTGCTTTGCCAATTATCCAGATATTCATTTCACATGAGATAATGAAGTATGTGGTAAATGTTTCAGCTGATCTTATTTTAACATTTCACCATTCATGTGACGAAATGCCGTACATAAAATCTTACATCAGGTTTTTTATTGGTGTAAAAAAATGATACCTCAAAACATTATGTATGCTCATGGATGAGGGTCTAAAATCAAAAGCCATAAAATGTGTTATTGGAGGTTGTTTTTTTCATAAATGGCAGCTGTGCCCTCCTCCCATAATGTCACTGCCAAAGCAAAGAGAGATAATAAAACCCATTTTTCTTCGGCTTATTTTCTTTATAAATGATATAAAAAGAAGTCACACACTTATTACCTTATTGAAATGCTTTTTAAGATTTGATATTTTCAGAGAACTACAAAATGTCCCTCCTGTCTAAGACTCACAGTGGCTGACTGGAATGAATCTACAGGTTTTTCTGGCTTTGACTGTTAGACAGGATTATTTGCTCTTAAATCAAAATATGGATATTGTAATTATCTGAGAAAACTGTAAGACATTGTTGCCTACATCTTTCTCCAAAGCAGTTATCCAGAATAATTTAAAAAGTAGAACAAACCCCTATAATTCTAAAGAGCACAACTGAAACAGTTAAATTTAGACCAAAGAAAATGTTGTTTTATCAATAATATAATATATATAAAAATATATATATAAAATAATATATATATATAATATATATGAATACCTATAAAAATAGGTAGGAAAATGAGTGACAAGTGTCTATAAAATCAGCTTGGAAATATCTAAATAGAATCTGAATCTCCATTATGATCTTTGCAGAATATATATATATATATATATATATATATAAATTTTTCCAGCTCTGGTTCAACTAACTGCCTTCTGGGGCATATGTGGAGCTGCATTTTCAATTCTATTCTATGACATAAAAATAGACACTTTACTCCAACTCTCACAGAGTTTTGTTGGATGAAATTTTATTTGGTGGGAATACAGAGATGGAGCTTCCACAGCATTTATAGCCCTTGAAATTTGTGTGTAGTTGCTCTAGAGAAATACTCAATTTCTGCTTCATCATGGCCAGGTGTGAGAGCTCAGTGAGCTCATTGTGGAACTCGACAGAGCTCTTTGTTGAGAGGGTCAAGTTCAGAGCAAAAATCCTCGGTTTATATAGTGTACAAGCATCATCTTACACTCATCCCTGTGGTTTTCTGGAGGGACTTTTTCCTGGTAGCTCTTTTCTCACTGTTCTCCCTTCCAGCTTTTCTGACCTGATTTTGTCCCTTTTATAGTCCCATTCTTCTCATTCCTGGAGTCGAATGGGGCTGCAGAAAGACTGAGTGCTGGGTGGGAGCTCCATTAACAACTAGGACAGGGTTATTGCCTGGCTGTCTCTGCAAATGTCTTTTTTCATCTTTACTCACTAACAAACTCACTTAAACCGAGTTTGGTTTGCATTTCTAGTGAGCTGAAGCAGATGCAGGTTGTCCTCAGAGAGCTGTCTAAGGGACACTTGAGATGTGCACGTGCATAAGATCAAGGATTCGTTTTTCTGCTTCAGAAATCCACCCAAAAGCCATCTCAGGACTTTTACAGATTTAAAACAGTGTCAAAAGTGTTCCACAGCCACCTGGAGAAACCTGACAAAGCTGCTTCAGTCTAGAGGGATAAACAGAAATCAGCATCAATCACTCCTACCAGTGCATTTTGTAATGAGTTATTTATGAATTATCTCTTTTTTTGTTTTACTGTGGGCAGGGATGCCTTCCGCTGGACCAGGTTGCTCAAAGCCCCACCCAGCCTGGCCTTGAATACTTTCAGGGGATGGGGCACCATCATGTAAAAAGTGATTTTAGCAAATTCCTTCATTTCAGAGGCCTGTTTTTGGTAGTGTTTCAAACTTACCCACTGCATTTCCTGAGGTGTAGCAGCACCAATAGTGCTTGGTGAATCACAGGAATTATACTTGGTACCAGACTCCAGGTCTGAGCCTCTAATTAAAGAGCTGAAATGTGGCTCCCTGCGGTTTGTCCTGCTCAGCCAAACTGCTGGGCCAGTGCCTGCTTTTTAAGAAACTTAATTTCTTTCACCAAGCCTTTTAAATGTAAAATGAACTGGATTTATAAAGCTCTCAATGACTTGCAGTTCTGGGTTGAATACCTTGTGTTACGTGGTTATTTATATAGCATTGAAACAGCCATGGGCAAGATTGTAAGGCAGCACTCCTAGTGAGCCCTCATAAAGAAGAGATGTTCATCTCATCTGGAAATTGCTGAGAACAAAAGGAAAAAAAAATATAAATTATATTTAATAGTGGCTGGAAATGCTGTGTGCTAACAATAGAAGCATAATCCCTCTCCGTGCTTCCTCTGTAACATCCTCAGCAGAAACCTCAGGTGGAGCAGCCTTTGCAGCACACGGGATAATGCTGCCAGAAACAACCCTTGCATTTGCTTTTCCTTTCAGGAACGCTTTGTTTATCTGAGCTCTGTACTGGGACTATTTGCAGAATGTCTTAAAACTTTCAGGAGAGACCTTCTCCACCTAAACCAGCAACTATTCAATTTATTTTCTGCCAAAAGAGTGAGTTGCCTTTTACTTTACTACACCAGTAAAATGGATGCTAAACAAATGTTGAGAAGTCACAGATGGAATTGAGGGAAGGTTTTTTTTAATCCCTTAAAAACATGAAAGTGCTCTGCATACATGGATAAATGCATTGATTTTTTTTTTTCCTTTCTACAGTGTTAGGTGTCACATTTCTGTGATCTTCAGCACTGCAGTTTTATGTTATTGTTGTACAAGTATATCCACCTATAAAACAAGAACTGTCTGAGGTTTTTAATGCAGGCTGAGGTACGAGATGCCACAGGAAGAACATAAACCCCTGCTGCCATTAGACATCTGCTGTCCCTCAGCTGCTGGGGGTCCAAGACTGCTCACCAAAGGCTTCCACTGCTCCTGCACCAAGAGCAGGTCCCACCAAGGATGAGCAGATCTCAACAGGGGTTTGGAAATGGTGCCACAAATAGCTCTGCCTGCTCAGACATTCTCCACAGAGCCCTGCTCCCATGGTGGCTGTGGGTGTTGTTTTAAGACCCCTTCCCTTAAGAAGCAAGGCTGGAATTGCAACTCATGACTGGAGTTTGGCATAGCTGAGCTTCTTGCTGTCAGACAAGACAAGAGTGAATAAATCAATCATCTATTTGCAACAGCCCAAACATATCAGGGAGCTGCATGGGCTGTGCAGATGTGCCAGACCAAGCAGGGAAGGTGAAAGTTATTTTGAAGCTGATTGATCTCAATCGTTGGTCAAGACACAGCAGTGAAGAGGCAGTAAGAAGCAAAAAGATTTAAGACTTATTCAGCCTGAAGATGTCAGGCTTTATATCTTTAAAAATGCAATATTTAGTGATTCACTTTCAGATCTGTACTGAATTAATAACTGAACTCATCTATAACCTTTTTTTGGCTGTCAACAATGGAAAAATCAGCAACAAATACAAGATCTGCATGTAGGAGAAGGTGAAGTTTAAAAGAGGACCTTGGTATATAAATTCAAGGCAGTTTTGACTGATGAGGGAATAGAGACAGGCACTGGCAAGGAAAAAAAAATGATGCTGAAAGTGTGATGGATTTGTTGAGGCACACTACAATGAAAATGGTATAAAAAAAATTAGTTATGAAAAGAAACATTCACAAATGTTTTCATTATCGACTTCAGATACATTCTGCTGACAGACAGAAAACACAAGAAGAAAAAATTACCTTCCCAAGAAGATTTGAGAGGCTAAAAAAGAAGAATGAGTGTGTCCCTCAAGAAAGTTGATCCTTAGCTGAAGAGAGCTAACAGGAAGGTGTTTTCCTAAAATACCCTTTGTAAAAATTATGTGGATTCAGAACTATGTTAATTTATTTTAATCTTTGTGGGAAGGAGGAGGAAAGTTAATAAGGTTTCAGTTTTCTCCACAAAGACCTAATAATCAAAGGTCATTAGACTACATATCTTACCATAATTAATGTGAAATAAGAGCAATTAGTGATCCTTCATTAATGAACCTGTTACTTTGAATTAGTAAGTTTCTATTTTTGTCAGAAGCTATTTAACACACTTTAAGAGAGGCTTGTTTTTTTAAACTTCAATCTTCACAGAATTCCAGCTGGGAAAGGTTTAGAAACTGGAATTACTGCTGATCAAGCTTTTCTTTTAAAGTGAAGTGTCCTGACTGACATTGCTGAAGCAGATGTCTGCTGAATTATTTTGATTTTGAGGTTCTAGGGTTCAATTTTCTAGGGTTCAAAGGCGATCAGGTACCCGCATATCAACAAATCAATGTGTGTTCAAATTCCACTTGTGCATTCATATTTTTACTTCTCCAGCTAAATATATGCTGTTAAAGAAAAAATCCAAAATCACCACTCAGGTGGAAGCTGAGCTTCTCTTTGGAAAGATTTACTATATTGTTTACAAAGGACATTGAAAACAATGATGAAAAATAAAATACAAGTGCAAATTATAATTATCACAATTCCAAGCTATTTAGTATAAACACCCAGTTAAAAGAAATTACTCATTAACTGACTATTTTCGTGGTTTTGCTGAATCTAGATATTCAGTTGTTTTTTCCATTATTAGCAGCAAAATTGGAGTAGGATCTCTTATGTGAGATTTGACCCTTTCATCTCAGCTGTTGCAAAAAGTCTTTTAAAAATCAGAAAAGCTGTACTTGCATATTCATTAGTGATAATGATTTACTAAACAAAGAGCTAATTTTTTCCATCATCACCTTGTCCTCTGCTTAGTCCAGACTGTGAAATTCTGCTGTTAGCTCTCTCTGTCACTGAGTGCAAGGCAGGTGCAGAGTCTGCAGAGAAAAAAAAAATAAAGGAAACTCCAATTTAATTCAAATTTTACTGATGATTAAGACACATCCTGGATGTGGGGGTTGGTGAGTTTCCACGCAGTGTTTTTAATCCTAATCACTTCTGGCAAAAACGTGTGCATGAAAACTTTATTTCCATCAATGCTGTGATATACCAAGAGGGTACCCAAAGAGAACATCGGCATGCTTCAGCTTCACTATTCAATGAAATCCAACAGTCACTTTATTTTCACTCAGTCAATTAAGCTTAAGTACATAATTGTTTTCTTAACTCAGGGACCAAATAGCCTCAGTTCTCAATGGCAAACTGAGCAATTGCACCCCATGGTTCCTGCAACAGCAAATGTTGTGTGTTTATGAACAAAAGAACAATGATTAGGAGAAAACCATTGAGGAAGACCATCCCTTTTATTGATCCAAGATTAGTGTCAGCTGTTGAAATAGAGAAAGCTGTACACAGTAAAGCATTAAAGGTTTGGAGTTGCCAAGGCAAGGCAAGATGTCTGCTGTAATTCACAGGGATGCTGCTCCAACCAAAGATGTATGTACCAACAAATCCTGCAGGAAATGTTCCAGCGAAGTCTTTACTTATTCTGCAGTAAGATTCAGTCCAAACATCAGCAAGGAACTGGAGGAAGGGGAACAGTAATGCACAAAGCCTACAAAAACTGTCCTTTGATGAAAATACTGCTTCTATAGCCTACAAAATCTGTGAATAAAAACAAGTCTGAGGTTAGAATCTTACTGGAAGTCAACAGTTGATTACCTACTTCCAAAACATTGTTTCATGCCTTCTATCAGTCTAAATGTCAGAAGGCATTACAAATCCCTCAGAAACATCTTTTTAATTTTCCAGGTTTTCAAAGCCAGTGAAAAGGAAATTTAATACTGAAATAATGAAAAATCTTTAAGGGCAGTTATTTAAGGTTTTAGGATACATTTTCTTTCTTATTTTTTATTCCATCTTTTTCTATAAATTTAGTGTCTCAATATAAAGGGAAAAATGTTGAGAGTATACCACAGCTGTCAGATTCAGAATTCATCTGAACTTTGTTCTGCAATTATCTATAATGCTAAAATGTCAAAGATGGTATTCTTTTTATTCCTAAATACTACTCATTCTGACTTTTTATATCAGATGAAAATTGCTGTGAAACTACTTGTTTTAAATTTGTGTATTTATCTCCTACATGCAGCATTTAATTTGGATTCTTCCTTTATTCATGTAGTGGTATTTGCTTTCTTATTTTCTGATTATAGTTAGTAATGATATTTGTGATTACACAGCTTGCAATGTGGGGGTGTTTCTTGCTGGGACAATAAATTTCAGCCCTCAAAAATCTAGATATTAGATTTTGCAACAGTGAAATTTATAGCATGAGGGTGAGTTGTTTTATTGGTCAAAAAGTATTTTAAGTCTCTTTCTGGCCCAGTTCCCCAGGTAACATGACCACAAAATACTGAGAGAACAGGTCTGTCAGACTGAGAGGTTTTGCTGATGCTTAGGAAGAAAAACAGAAGTTGAACATCTGGAATAACTGTCCAAAATATCAATACAGGTGTTTTTGCTCCATTCTTCCTTGGGTCAGCTAAGACAGTAAATAACACCTTCTTAATTTCCTTTATAGCTATATAATTATCATAAATTCTTATACAAAGAACCAAAATAGGGAAGAAATTAAGTAATCTCTTTACTCAGGGTACATCAAGAGGCAGGGAATGAGAGCAATTTTTCTTTTTATCACCTAATAAAGTGAAATAATCACTGTCCTAAAAAAGCCTGTTCTGTTTGGGCTCCAGAGGTTCTGATGTTTGGCCTTGAATCATCCATGAGAACAACCTAATTCCTCTGAGCTGATATATCTGCTACATTTTGTAGAGCCTGTTCTGC